>NC_063255.1:19928224-20253938 GCF_020740725.1 Corvus hawaiiensis
AGTGATGGCAAGCTCTAGCAAGAATGTGGAGAAAGGAGTGTAAAAGCTTTCAAACCTGAGCAACCTGATTATAACAAATCTTCCATTGGTTTTAACATTTTTGAGGAAAGGCATTAGTCTGGGTTAGTTGCTATGTATTAGAAAGTAAATTAAAAGTACCTAGCTCTTTAGTGCCACACATTTTCCACGGATTTCTGTTCCAGTGAATGCAGACTAGGCTAGGTGTAAACCATTCTTAGGTGGTAACAGATTTGAAAAGCCTTTTGTACATGGATATCATGGTGCCTTAAAACTCTGTCACATAGCCAGGTTCTCATGCTCCCCTCCCTCATGTAAGCCCTGAGCTTTTGTTCAGAGCTTGGTTTAATTCCAGCCCACCTACCCTCAGGCGAAGACCCATAAAAGAGGTGGTTTTAGCTCAGTAGACAGACATAGGGAGTGAGTAAAATTATTAGCAGTGGGTGCCTGGGTCATTTTTAGCATCTTCAATGTACTTGAGACATCCATATCATTCTAGCACACATGCAGTGAAGCTCTTTCTGAAGTGCCAAGCAAGATAACCCAGGCAATCTGACAGGACAGTAGATTCTCCTTTTTTAGGCACCTGAATGTCACCATTCCTGTTGCCTGCACGAAATGACTCAGCCTTTTTTAAGATCTGAGACTCAACCGCAGATTAATTTTCTTTCTGTGACCAGTGACCTTCAAAAAGCAGCACAAAAATAACAACACAAGGAGAAATTAATCATCGTGTCTTCTGAGCAAAACGTAAATTGGACTTTTAACCACAACTTGTAATTGGTTGCAAAAACTTTACAGTGCTGTTCTAGGTGTGCTTACTGACCCAAGAAATCAACACAGAATTGGCCAGCATGACTCGGGTCTAGTGGGAGACACATGTTTCTCTGTAATGGAAGCTGGAAAGCAGGTAGGATCTTAGGGCATCTCCGATGGCACTGAACAGCCAAATCTCATTTTATTAAAACAATGGTGGCAGAAGGTACCTTCAGAGAGCAATCCATCTGACCTGCCTGGGACTTATTTCAGGAAGAAAGGAATCAGGTTCTAAAAGTACCTTATAATTTCCACAGACATCAAGTGGATAGCCTATCCTAAAGTGAAACCTTTGGAATCTGGTGAGATGAATCTCATGCTACTGTCAGGTTAACCTTGAACAACTGTGAGACACAGGAACAAACAAACAAACAAACAAACAAAAAAAAAAAAACACCACTGAACTGGCCAGATGTCAAGAAAATATGTCTCATCTGTGTGCTCTAATGAAGTAAGTACAGATGTCCCAAAAGAAATGATGGAAGTAATTGAGCTTTGAATAAAAAAAAGAAAAAAATTGGATACATTAACGCCTTTGAGGTTATAATGCAAGGGAAAATCATCCGTTGGTGTGAATGAGACAGAAAAATGGCTTTATATATCTTTTGGCTCTACCTTATTTTCCTTTATATGATCGCTTTTTTTTCTTTCTTTCTCTTTTGTTCACCCCCCTCAGGCACTTTGTTTCATCTCTTACATCACATACGTGGCTCTTCATTGCTTCCCTTATTTGCATTTATTTATCTTCTGGAGACTGCATCACTACACAATCAAACAAAATTATTGAACCTTGAAACAGTTCTAGATTGCAAAGATGACACCATAGTAAATTCACATTTGAAATAAAACCTAATCAAATATTATGAGAGGATATGTATCGAATCAACCTCCCAAGAGTGTTTGCATTATAAACTTAATTTTTCAAGACTATGTTTGCATAAACGTCCAGCCAAGTTCACCTCCAGTGCAACTCATACCAAAGTCAACTGAGTTACGTTAAGAGTCAACTGGAGTCTATTTATGCACTACAGGGTAGTTTAATTTATCTATTAGCTTTGTCTTTTGTAATTTTAGAGGTAGCAAAAGACTGTAGATATCTCTGTAGTATTAGATGAAACTAAGTTTTGAAACTTTGTCTTTATCTAACCTAATTTTTTACTTACAAATAAATAAATACAAATAAATACAACAAATGAAAAAAAACCTGTGAATAATATTGAGATTTTGGAGGCATATTTTATTGGTTTTGGTTATTTTTCTGCCAAAAACAATCAATCAGTCAATCAATCAATCCACTGCTCATCAGAATAGAAGCTGAAAAATGTGCATCTAATCTTACATATAATTAGGATCTGACATGAAAGGAAAAGCAAAAAATCAGACTTTGTATTCTTCATCCTCAATATCTATTTCAACAAAAGAGTGAAACTTTGACTTTGTCCCTCAATTTACTTTTCTTACCAGCTTCTTCCTTATTCTGAACCTCCTGATATAGGTTTGTGGACTTTAGCTCATCACAGCATTGTTCTGCAGGACCTGGAGGTGCCACTGAAAAGCAAACTCTCTTGACAAGTTAACAAAAAACCCATTAATTTATCTAGTTCTTTGATGCATCTTGTCTCTGAATCTTCCGGTCTCATCTGTAAAATGAAAGGAGCAAAAGTAGTTCTGCCTCACACATGGGTTCAGGTATTGAAATTCCATCCAGATCTTAAAACTCTAAAGATCCCAGGGGAAAAAAAAAAAATATACACACACAAAAAAACACCCCGAAACAAAACCAACCCAAACAAACAAAACCCAACAACAACAAAAAAAAAAACACTAGAGCCCACGTAGAACATTTTCACTTACAATTTCCTTATATTTTCCGGCTGAAAGTATTTGAGATAACAGGACATATATCACATCACGCAGAGGGGTTATCATCAGTTCTGTCTCCTCCCAGAGGAGGGTGTGTGTATATGGATGAAGGATAAAAGCATCCATAAAGGTTAGCAACTTCTGCAACCCTGCCAGCAACAGCTCAAGCAGTTTCTGGGCAAAAGAATAGCCTTGGGAGCCAGCATTCTAATATTTTAAAAGCTTGATATCATTATTATTTCCAATTAAAATATTTCTCTTCCTGAGAAAGCTCTGAATAACCCAATTTGACCTCAGAGCTGACCATGGTTTGAGCAGGAGGTTGGACTCCATGACCTCGTGAGGTCCCTTCCAATTGAAATTACTGTTACATTACCACCCTATGTTACAACAAAATCGACACCAAAACCCTAACAAGGTCAGCTGCTGAAAGAATTGTGTAATTGTCAGAGAGACACAAAAGGAGAGGAAGTCTATGCATTGTTAAGAATCAAGAGGTGGAAGGTGTGTCCTTGGGATCCCAGCACAGGACTGAAACTGGCTCACAGAAGTTCCTAAGGGGGCCTCAACATCCATACCTGAATATTTTTGATTTTGATTATGATTATGGTTATCTTCCAAACCTTATGACAAATTTGCTATTACCTAAGGAGATGTACCTGTAGGTACTTTAAGTGAACTGCACAGGAGCTGTGGTGACCACTTGAAGAACTGGTAGTTGTTCTTCCTCCTCTGACTCCCTGAAAACCTCATATGACATAGAGAAGTTTTATCTGCTTTTTCTCTTTTATGAGCTGAGAAGAAGGAAGGATAAAATCTATCAAAAATACAGCAGCATCTTCAGAGACAGAATATCTTTCAAGAGTCTGCCACAAAAAAACCTCCTCTGACTATGCCATCCAGCCAGTTAAAAGCTGGCATAACACAAAAGCCAGACTTCTCCTCCAGAAGAATCAGGGGCTGGGTCTCAGACAAGCAAAGGAGACAGGAGCAGGATGAATGGCGGGGGTAAAAATCAGCTCTGAGGAACCTAGAAAAATCACAGAATAATGGAATGGCTTGGGTTGGGAGGGACCTTAAAGATCATCTTGTTCTAACTCTCCACTACCATGGGCAGGGACACCTTCCACTAGACCAGATTGCTTCAAGCCCTATCCAGCCTGGCCTTGAACGCTTCCAGGAATGGGGCAGCCACAGCTGCTCTAGGAAACTGTGCCAGTTCCCCACCACCTTCACAGTAAGGAATTTCCTCCTAATATCTGATTTACATATCTCCTCTTTTAGTTTAAAACCATGTCCCTTTGGCCTGAAATGTGTCAGGGAAGGCTTAGGTTAGATATTGGGAAAAGGTTCTTTACTCAGAGGGTGTTTGGCCACTGGAACAGGTTGCCCAGGACAGTGGTCACAACCCCAAACCTGACAGAGTTCAAGGAGCATTTGGACAATGCTCTCAGGATCATGGTGTGACTCTTGGGGGATGGTTCTGTGCAGGGGTAAGAGCTGGACTGGATGACCCTGGTGGCTCCCTTCCAACTCAGCATATTCTGTGATTCTGTGTTTCTATCACTATCTGCCCATGTAAATGGTTTGTTGCTCCCATATTTTGCGAAACTCTTTGCCCCTTTTTCCATCTGTGGCCCTGCAGACAATCAATTTTCTCCACAAATGCTGCTGAGCTTTATGAACTTTTAGGTACAGCCAGAGGAGACATTTCCCAACTGTACCATACCCCCGGCAGTGTGTTGTGCAGACAGTTGTCTGCTTTGTCTACACTTACAGACTGAGCCCTGACTCACTAAAAAATATTTGCAAGTGTTCAGCATGCCAGTAAATAATACCCTGTCTGTGCTGGGCTGTCATTCCTCTTGCTTAATTAGAGCAGGGGCAAGCCAACATCCAGCATATTTTGAGTTGCTTGGACAAACACTGCGTATAACCTAAAAGAGGCAGTTTGAACACAGACACGCAAACACTTCACTTCTGTCTTGATGTATTACATAATTATAAATTCGTCGGAGTAAATAATGAGGAGATGTGTTTCAGCATTCAGGCTTTTAAAATGCCTGTATAGCCATTTACGCACTTCTTGTAGAAGCCAGTCCTAAAAAATCATGAGGTGAAGATTTAAGTAGACAGTGCCTCTCTAAGCAAACATGGGATGGCAAGCACTCAACTTCAGAGGAGAAAAGAGCATTGTAGAGAGTGAATCACTTGTGAATCATCGCTGTGAACTTTTCCAGGAATGCCAGTTCGGTCATTGCAATGTGATCTTCAGAGCATAGATTTTATATGCATAGGATTGTCATAAATAAATCATAGGAAAATGTAATGAGAAAAAATGTAGCACTATGTAAAGCAAACGTCTATATAGAACGTCAGCGGAACTTAATAATTCAATTCAGTGAAGGTCTGTGTAAGGAAAAGCCAGTGATCTGTGTGCTCTGTACTATGGGACTTGGAGAATCATATGAGTTTATTGCAAGTTAATATACTATTCAAATTCAATAATGCATATGTCATTGATAACAACACTTCAGGATCCAAATAAATAAATAAATACAGTTCATTATCTGCTTGCTGCTATGGATGTGGGGTGCCCTGAGATCAAGAGTGGGTGAAGATATTCAACCCATCTCAAGGTCTTCCATAAAGAAACATGATGCACATGGGTATATGTGTTCCTGGATTTGAAGGCTGAAGGGATTGTTGAGACTCCAACACTGAGGAAGGACAGGGGAAAGTGGGTTATATTTCCATTACTGACACTGACTTCTTTAATCAAGTTTTAAAGACCATATTTTCAGAAAACCTTATCTAGAGCTAGGTTTTCAGAAAGAAAGGAGTCCCTAGTCTGTGTAAAACTAAACTGATGTGAAAATCTACTCTAGTCTATTAATCATTATTTTTTTTCTTTAAATCTAACTCTGTTAAGAGCACCCTGATACAACTTCTAGTGGAAAGAAGAGTAAATTCCTACCTTCCTTATTTATTTCTAGGGAACTTAGACTGAGCTTTTGTTCAGGGAGTACTCCATGGCTTAGTGTCTGACTTAGGTACCCAAGATATTTGGCTACTGTTAACAGTGTAGGGAAGGTTTGTCTCTTTTGAGAAATTTCTTGTTTAAAAGCAGCATAAGTCAAAATAGGAAACAAGTAAATGAAGTCCTCTCTCAATCCTGTTGTTGAGTCCCAAAGAAAAATTGGTATCTGATAATAGTGTCTGTCAAATTGGAAGCACAAACTGTTGAAACCCAAATATACTGAGATCAGTATGGCAAAAATGGTATCACATCATTCTCCACTAATCTGTGTCCTTTGACATAAAAAGCTCTCTCTGTTCCTTTTTGGTGGGTGAAAAAAATCAATAGCATTTCACAAATTATTCCTGTGCCACACACCAAAGAAAATGCACTTTTAGGATTACAGAAAAAGCCTCTTTTCTAGCCTTATTGATATAATTAAATTGTTGTTTCCACTTCTGCAATTACATTATAAAAAAGTGTTAAATTTGAAATATATAAAAGGCAAGATTATGCTGCTTGAACAGAGGCATCTACTGAGATGACCTATGAAGTCTGGGACATCAAAATAGGAATGACAAAATATGACATACAATTTATAGGAAATCTAAAGTCTTCCAGAGTGTTGCCTGGAGACTAGCCACTAGTAATCTCTCCAGACATTGAAAATAAGGCTAATATATGAGAAAGAGTATGTAAGGCAAGCAATAAACATAAAAGAAAGCTCATGAGTTGTCAAGCTCTGATTTGGCTATTCAGTTTTTATCTGAATTTAAGGAAAAAATATTGTGAGGAATAGCTTGGGGACGTTCTTTTAGTTATTCATTATCTTCTAATTTACTATCTATGTTTTCACAGACACAGACTTTGACTTTTCTCTGCATCATAACAGAAAACCCTTGTGGCATTGACAGAGAGAAAGAGAAAAAAAAAATCACCTCTGGGCAAGAACAGGGAAATAAGGTCTGACTCTGAATAACCTGAGCCTGTCTGTTTGTCTGTCAGTTAATCAGTTTATTTGTCTGTCTGTCTTTGCAAACCGTCACTGATATAAAAAAAAAATCCCAGTGTAGACATACTTCAGCAGTAGGTTTGCCTTCAAAGGCAGGCAGAATCCTTTCAACTGTGGAGCTGAAAGCAACCCCTAATTGCAATTAGCAGTACAACCCCTAATTGTAACATTAGCAGATCATTTAAAAAAAGTCTTGGAACAGTATTTTGAAGTGTTCTTTGTCTTATATCTTGAAAGAAAATAAAATCCTATTTAACTTCTGAGCCTACTAAGGATCAGAATATGCTGCAGAAGTTCTGGGCTCTAGTACCAACCTTGGAAAAGTCATCTCATCTCTCCATGCCTTGGTTACCCATCTGGAAAATAGGAAGGATAGTGCATCTAGTTACAATGTTGACTTTCTGGGCAGGGACAATGTCCTGCTGGTTATCTATATCACCAACCACAGCAAGGCCACAACTCCTACTGCAGTTTCCATGAGCCAGTGTGGATTAAGAAATATTAAAAAAAATCATAAAGGTGCTGTTAATTATCCCATTATATTTTCCATTTCTAAAGGGCATCTCTGTTTCCTTTGCCTTTCAGATGTTTTAGCTAAGTTCTGACTTCAGCAGTGGCTTTTTTCTTCTGTGTAGTTTCCATTTGTTGCTGTCAGGAGAAGAAGTGTGATACAAGGTTAAGCCATGTGTGGAGGAATGTTTTCTGTGTCCCATTACAAGTTAACTGTGTTCTCAGATGAATCTGGTGAATACTTTTCTTTCATGGTTTATAAGTTTCTTCAAGCCTTATGGAGCCCTCAGAGCTCCCCAAACTTGTTCTTATTCAGATTTACATTTGCATGTTCTTTAAATGCTCAGAGCACTGCAGAAAATTTCAATAACAGAGCAAGTGACAGAGCAACACAATGAGGTCCATGAGTACCATTGATTTCCTTTGACATATGGAAGTTTTGTTGCAAACCGTACAGACATTTGTAATTGAAGTTAAGAGCTTAACGCTGATATTTAGTAATAAACCCCAATATTACAATGTTAGCTTGGAGTCTAGGTATAGAGTCTAGGTGCCCAACAGTATTGCTCTCTAAATTAGCTGCTATGGGGTAATGATATTGCATGAAATGTGGGCTCTTCTAGGAACAGATCCATGCAAAATAATTTTGGTACCGAATGGACTTTTCCAGCTCACAGCTAATAACCTTGTGCCATTTTCACATTCCCTGGGGAGAGAAGCTCCATCTGAGACCTCTGGGGTTTATGTTCTCCCATTCAGTACAGGGAAAGCCTAAGGTAAGTAGTTTCCTAACACAGGCACTGCCATTAAGAGCCTACAGTAAAGTGGGTTAAAAGTGGGAATATTTAACATATTGAGACAAAAAAAAAAAAAACCAGTCTCAAAGTAGAATCTTTCGTGCGAGACTGAGCTCTCCTCTCCTCTCCTCTCCTCTCCTCTCCTCTCCTCTCCTCTCCTCTCCTCTCCTCTCCTCTCCTCTCCTCTCCTCTCCTCTCCTCTCCTCTCCTCTCCTCTCCTCTCCTCTCCTCTCCTCTCCTCTCCTCTCCTCTCCTCTCCTCTCCTCTCCTCTTTTTGTTTCCATTTTCCTGTACAATCATGGGTGATCATCTTCTTTTTCAAAACTAAATTTGTCATACAATTAGACAAATCTTAATGTTGGCTTTGAGGCAAAGAAAATCACATTAAATACGATAATATTTGCTATAGTAGATTTTGAATTTCTAGGTCCATATAAAAACATGATAAAAACATTAAGAAAAATAGGGAAAAATGTATTGACTTTGTCACGTTCCACTGTTAAAGTCCAGCATGCTGCAAAGGGAGAGAGTCCAGTTTTGGGAAGTGCTCTGATACTTCCTCAGGCATCTGCCTGATTGAGTGGACTATTGAGTGCTATTGAGCTTTTCTTGTGGAGACACTAAATGTTTAAAAACGTGAGTGCACAAACAATTATTTTTTAATATAACAGCAAACGGATAACTGAAGAGGATGAACATAGGCAACAAATGTGCTGTTTGTGTTACTCATACATTTCTGTTTCCCATTCTAAGCTTCAGAGTCTCTCAAGTTGAACCTTGTATGTGCGTATGCTTTTCCCTTGGAATAATTTGTCAGATGACAGCCTTCCAGCCCTTCTCCTCTTCCTTAGCACCCTGCCTCAGTAGCCAGGCAGTGATCGGCAGCTGCTCACAAAACTCCAGACCCCACAACCATCACGCTTCACTCAAACAAAGTCGGGGACCGCATGCCAGACCACAAGAACAGCCAAGTGGCAAGGTGACAAATAATGTTGCCCCCACTGAAAAGGATAAATTAGCAGAGTCTTATTCTTCTCTTTCTGCCAGTTTCCAGGGGTGAAGCCAAGTGACAGCAAACTTGGCGTGTATCTATCAACAGGAACACATCTGCAGCAGTGCCAAGCTTTAGAGCCATCATGCCTGCCATTTCCTAGATGTTAATAGTGGTGCAGAAATACAGGCCAGGACTTGGGCCATAGTTTAGTACTGTACAAGTGAGGGGAAGAATCTGAAACACAGGAACGCTGTATTAAAGTGAACTTAATAAAACCTATGTATATAATTAAAACAAGGCTGCTGAGCAACATCACGTAAAGCAGAGGAAACCCAGTTCTGGATTTCATCCACCTGATTTTAAAAGTTTTTACAGGAATTAAGAGACAAGGAAAGATCTCTCTGAAGTTAGGGCATATCAACATATTAGGAAGGTGTCTCAGACCCCCTGAATCACAGTGCTCCCCTGCTCCTTTGCCCATGCAACATTAGAGGCTTCAGTTGCTTTTCTGACACAAAACAACACGTTATCATTACTCTGTTGATTACACAGGCACTTGTAACAGGCAGTTTGTTGCAGTTCACTTGGCATATTTATTAACTTCGATCTTTAACTCTCAATAGTATTTGGGTAGCTAATTCAACTCACTTCAAGAGGCTTGTCCAAGGTTACCTAGAGACCCCATGGCATATCCACTAAAGTGCTGAGTTTTTACTTGTTTGCCTGATCCCCAAATTGTGCTTCCAGTATGCTCCTCTTTCAAGTTGCTTCTCTAAAGTCAAGAATATTCAGGATATTTATGTGTGTCCAGTTTATACATTGCCTGAGATCATCCTCTTCTGCAGAGGGTAGGTCTTCTTTGCTCCAGACTTTCTTTCTGTTTTCAGGAGTCCATGACTCATGAAGGAAAATTTTAGCAGTAAGAAATAAAGTGAAGAGTCTTTACCATGTCCTTCTTTTCCACTTTCCCTGCCCCATTCAGCAGTGAGCCCATATTTTGCCTCACCTTACCCTTGAGAATCGTGCACCCATAGTAGCTTTTGTGTCTGTTGTTCATGTCCTTTACCAGATTTAACTTCAGATGTCCTTTGGCTTTTCTAACTCTGTTCCTGCACGCTCAGACACTATTTTAGTGTTTTTCTTGTGTGACTTGACCTTTTCCAACTTCCAACTTCTACATTTTCCATTTTACTTTTGAGGTTTATGCTTGTTCATCCACATGGGTCTTTCATGCTGACTGGGATGGTGTGATCTTAATATTGGAAAGGGTTATCTTTTAAAAACAGATATCCCTCTTGGGATGTTTTTTCACTCAAGGGCCATATCCAAATGGATTTATCTAACCCTAAAAAGACTGAAGTATGCAACTTTGAAGTTTAGGACTGTTATCTCACTATTTGCCTTGCTACCACTTGTCAGCCTGCTGGGAACCATCATCTTATGGTCTCTACTATTAAGCTTGTTCCTGACCTTCATATCCACTCTAAGTTTTTCCCTGTTTATATGCATGAGTTCATCAGATACCCTCCCATTACTAGCTCCTCAGTGTCATCGATCTGCTCCAGAAACCTCACAGAACCCTTGTGTCCTCCTGTGCTGTCCCTCCAGCAGGTATTGGGATGGTTGAAATCCCTCACGATTACATCTTTCAAACATGAAGATTCTTGTCTGAAGAAGGCCTCACCTAATTCTTCCTGACCAGGCGTTACAGGCACCCACAACATCATCTGTGTTGGTCTGATGGCTGACCATAACTCACACACTCTCAGATGTCATCTGTCTGCTCCTAGGTAATGCTCCAAACATTCCCATTGCTCCTGTGCATCAAGGGCAACTCCTCTTCCTTGTCATTTCAAATTGTCCTTCCTAACTAGCCTCTGTCCACCCATTGAAGCACTCCAGTTATGGGACATCTCCCTGCTAATGAGACTGCAGCTCTGAACTGCATGTAGCCCTCTAATTTCTCCTACTTTAACCCCATGCTATGTGCTTTAATGTACAGACATTTCAGAGAGACACCCAGACATGGTGATTTCCCTGAAAAGCTATGAGGAGCTGTCCCCATAATGTCCTGCTGTCACTTCTCTATTTGTGTGCATCCAATTGAGGTACACCATATGCAGCCTTGTTTTGTCCATTATGTGGTATCCTGTCCAAATCACTTCACACATTTTCCTTGCCAAGACAGCCCACCACTGTCTCTCTTTAATTGAGGGTCATCATTCTCCCTGGTCAGTTTTCCTTTACATCTCCCTCAGGTATATTTCCCTCCAAGCTTCATGGATATCAGAGCATAAGCATGAAAGCCTCTAAGAGGTTATAGGAAATAAAAGCCAAGTTGTATAGGAATTATAATTACTCAGAAGTTGGGTTAATTGGGTTAATATTCTCAATGAAAGCAAGTGCTCTTTCTTGAAGATGTGACATCTTCCTATTTCTGTCAGCCACTATTCCCTCACTGCACTCTCTATGGACTGGCATAGAAATTCAGCTGCCCTTCCATTTACCTGTTAAATGTCTGGCATTTTCCTCTGCTGAACTCCCTACCTGCTGTGTGCCTGGTGCCGTTTCCTGCTGTCTACTCCACCTGTCCACTTTACTCTTTTATTTCCTCCTTAAATGTTAACATGGCACAGATGGGCTCTTACTGCCTGTGACTTTCTAATGGAGTTGTTGAATGTTAATAATACTTTGGAATTTAAAAAGAAAAAGAGACGGACAGCCACTAAAACACCAAAGAAAATAAAGATATGCATCCAATGTATCCATCTGTCTGTGGGCAACACAGTGAAATAGCTCACTAGAATGTTTATTGTTGCAACGTAGCAGCATTGAGAGTCCTCAGACAACATAAAGAGTTCCCTGTAGACAATGAAAAAAATTGCAAATTATTACTTTATCGTATCAGAGAGTGAATATAAATTTGCCATGCACACAAATCCATAGCATAAAAATCAGGGTGAAAAGTAAAGATTCTTTGGGGATAAAAGAAGCCTCTTTTTTGCTTTGAAGTCCCTAACCCATTTTAGAAGGAAAATAACCAAGGCATTAATGATCAGACATTCCCAAAATTTTGCTCCTTTGGAGAGCCCTGTCATTTTCATGTTATCATCCATTCAGAGAGCAGATGCAGCTGCTGGCATACTCACAGCTGCCTCATCTCTCTTGATGTGTCCCTGTTCTTGCTTAATAAAAAACTTCTGTCTGGTTTGGCACCACCTCCTGTCTCCTTTTCTTTCCTCATCTAAAACTGCCGTATGCCAAAGAGGACAAAGAGACATCCACTAGGATATTTTAGGCAGCTGGGTAGCTGTGGTTGCTCTAGTTCACAACCGTAAGATCCCTGTGAGACAATACAGCTGCTACCCTGAATGAGCTGCTACTGGAAGGTCAGTCCTACCTCCAACGTTAAACACTCCAGAAAATTAAAAGTCTGAAAAAAACTACTTGTCTCATTATGCTGAAGTGGTTGAGGAGTCTCACCTCACATTTTTAAACCAAGATATAACTGAATACGTGAAAGTAGACTATCACTTCAGATTTGTTCATAATTTATATTTATCTTCATTCTGTTAAGCAGATTCCTGAGCACCTTGTCATGGATAAGATACTTGCACCTTCATCTCACCTGAGGTTCTGGTGCTCTAGATGCAGGAAAGTGGAACATACGGCCTCTGCTTTCATGTTTGGGAGTGGAAAAACAAGAGAAAGAAGAATGTAGTATTTTCAATACACAGCATTCTATCAGATAAAATTAAAAATCATGCTATTTGAAAATAAAATAAATAAATTCTGGGCCCTTTTATTTGTCAGTTTATATTTGAGATGTGACAATTGGCCATTCTCATCTTTTCACTGATTCTGTAACAGCTAATAGCAATCCTCCCCTCCTCCTTCTTTTCCCCCTCATGGTGTTCCTCCATAACTTTCTCTCAGAAAATTTAAGAATTAAAACTGCCCAGTAGTACTGTGCTAATCTGCAGCTTTCAGGAATTCATCACTGCCCTGCTTTGTATAATCTCTACAAATAAAAATAATAATACAAATTTGGGTAAATTGTTTCAGTTCTTATTTGCTCACTTACAAAATGAGAACAATGTACAGACAGCCTTCATAGAAGTATTGTGAAAATTCATAAATTCAGTTAATAAGGGTAGCTCAGCTGTGAAACCAGAGGAATGAAAATAATATCTGAAATTACCTGTCTCTAACTGTCCTTAATACAGTTATGACATGCAGCCCTGTTTATAAATTAACAATTCCACATCTTAAAACTACATTTTACCCACTCCGTATCTACCAAGAGGTTACTCTACAACTTGAAAACTCAGAAAATTTGCATCTATGTTTTAATCTTAAACTGAAATTTAATTTTATTAAATCCATTTTTGTGCTATTAGTCTGTTTTCTTTAAATTTCATTCTCCTATTGGCCACCATTTATCATTGGATGTATAGACTGAAATCATATTCCCCTCTCAACCTTCATGCAGTTAAACCAAATTCTTTTAGTGTAAAACTGTCTTTCTTATGTTTGTCAACATATTGCTTCTGATGTTTCTGAACTTCTCTTAAAAAAGGGTAACCAGCATGGGATGCCAACATCCAAATAAAACTATTCAAGCACAGAGTACTTAAAATCCTTCGCATGGCATATAGGACCCTAAGATTACAGTAATCTCTTTCACAATGCGTCGCATTCATCAATAATATATTGTCTTCTCCTTTTGGTCATTTCTAATTGATAGCCTCCCAGATTATGGAAGAATAATCAGTTCTGATCACCAAATATTGTAGACCTAAATTTCATAGCACTTTTCATTTTGTTGTCTATACTGCTGACCAGTTTTTATCACAGACCTTTAGTCATGTTGATGGTGCCTCAAATGTTGCTTCATCAGGAAAGCCAAGGGACATTCATCCTGTTTAACTTGAGTCATTCCAAAATCAAGCATGTGTTCTTAGACACTCTTGGTATTCAACATGGACATTTGGTGATATTAAAGGAAATGTGTGCACCACACACACCAATTGGTCTAAACTCTGGGAGTGAAGATGACCAACATGAATGCAAATAACTTGCTCCTGAGCTGTTCATGGACTCGTTGCTTTCCTTTGCTGTGATTACCTTTTTGGGGAAGATTGTACTACTTTGAATATCTGTTCAAATTCCTCAGTGTCATTTAGCTGAAAACTCAACTGGTTAAAGTAGCTTTACCCTAAAAAATCTGCAGTAAGTGTGCAAAACAGACAATTATTTGCTCCTCCAAACAAAAAGTTTTTATATTTTATTTGTTCAATACTCAGCCCTAAGTACTTCTCTCTCTAAAGCCTCTAAAAAATTTTGTAATCCTACTCCTAATTTAATGCTTTTAGTGATTTATAGTACACTACTCATACAGAGGAGATGCAAGACCTAGTCACCATCTAGGGTTATGGAATTTCACTTTCTATAGAGAAGTGCAAATCATCCTTGTTGATCTCAAGGATTTATTTCTGTCCTGGCAACTGGCAACACAGTGCCATGCAGCCACTTGCTCACCCCACTCCACAGAATCAGAAGAAGGTATAAGCCATGGTTTGGTGTGATAATGATAGCAATGATGGTGGTGATGATGATGATGATAATAATAATAAAAACAACAATAATCTTATCACTGAAATGAAAAGGGAGATAACAACAAAAAAAAAAAAAAATTAAAAAACCAAGAGATGCACAATACAGCTACTTACCATCTGCTGACTGATGTCCAGCCTGTCCCCAGGCCCTCTCAGCCAGCTCTCCCCAGTTTATGTACTGAGCATGATGTTCTGTGGTATGGAATATTCTTTTGGCCAGTTCATATCAGTTCTCCTGGCCATGATCCCATGGAAATTCTTGTGCACCTGCTCACTGGCAGAGCATGGGAAACAGACAGGAACTTGACTTAGAGTAGGTACGGCTTTGCAACAACTCAAACATCAGAACAGTATAAATATTATTCTCATACCTAACCCAAAGTACCAGATACTAGAATGGAAATTAACTCTATCCCAGTCAAATCCAGGGCAGGTTCAAAACATACCATTTGTTTTAGAGATTCCAATAAATAATTTATTCAAGTGCCTTGTAGGTGCATTCCTTTCACCTGTCTTCAGGCACTTACCTGATGAATGCAACTAAAAAGCAAATATTACTCCATACTCATGAATTGAAAGGTAGGCAACTCTTACAATATTTCAGATCATTTCAAACTTTAATTACTTACCTGAGTACTTAAAAGACTCTTCTTGCATCATTAACTTTAGGGATAGCTTAGAGCGATTTGACTTCTTACTTAGGTGCTGCTATTAAGTTTCTAAAGTTTTCTAGGGTGAGTTAAAGCTTGTACAGAGAGGACAATAACATTCTTATACCATTAGTAGTACAATAAGGGTAATCTGGGGACAGATATACTCTACCTATCTGGAGTATATCCTTCATGCTTCAAAATGCATATTTCATGCTTAAAATCATTAAGTGTAGTGGGTTGGGACAAAATTTTCACAGGGGAAAGTATGAGTATGTCTGTGGAAGGGTTATTGTACCTTTCTCTGAAACATCTGGTGCTGGCCAATATTAGCAACAGAAGACTGGACTAGATGGACTGCAGGTCTGATCTGGTGTGGCAGTTCCTATGTTCCTGTGTTCTTCCTCCACCTGGTGCAAGGGCAAAACTGTCAAGTATAATGAGGAAATCTTTATTCAGGTCCTCGGGTAAGACTGTATATTTGGCAATTAAAAATCATCTTTAGAAAAACTCAGAGGATTTTGCCTCTTTTACTGATAAAATGTACATTATCTATACTGAAATTGTGCCAGTTCTTTCCCTATTTGTAATTGAGCAATATTAGTACAGATAGATGAAAAGGACATTTCCAGAGGACTTACAGATACTGTTATTCTATATTATTTTTATTGCTGTCATGCAGTTGTTCATGCAGTTGAATTCATTGTATTTGTGCTATATTAGGGTAAGGAAAATACACTTTTGTCCTTTAAAGCTTATATCCAGATGAACTTCTTCTAGTTTTAGATTCCATAACTGCAATTCCTAAATGACCTGCTTAGTTGTATTGGGAACTGTGCCACTGATGCAGAAAAATAGGGACTTCCAGGTGAAGGTTCAGGTTTGAGAAGTGTCACCTGTCCACTATCTCCAATGGTGTGACACCAGCCAATAGACAAAGCAACACAAAGGATCAACAAGAAAATATTGTGCATCACTTGCCAGGCAGTGGTCTCAGCACACCAGCAGCATAACTATTGTGCAATGTTTGGTTTTCAAGAAAGCATAGTTTTAAAAATACTGTGGGTTTTTATCCCCTGCCCCTTCATATTGTAATTGCTTGTAAACTAATTTGGTGAAAAATAACACTGGCAAATGTGGCATCTTGTATCTAGAAAAGCTTCTTTTGCCTAATTAGAAGTATTTATTGCTTATTGAAATGTCTTACGTGTATCTGTTGATGTTCTAATCAGTTTAATGCTCCTGCAGGCACTTTATCATATCCACCCTCCCCATGGAGAAGTCTCAGAAATCCTGGATCATGACCTTGCCAACTCTGCCTGAGGTTCTTTGTAGTTCCAGTGCTCAGTTTTCAAAATCTCTTAGCATAGCTATGTCTGCTGCAATGTAAGTGAATTGGTTACCCATTAAAGGCTTGATGAAGGTATTCTAAATTTGTCACTTAACCAAGTTAACTAATTGAGGCATAGAGTCATCCTAGATTCCCATTACATTCAGTGGAGAGAAAAAAGGCACCTGCAGATGCTGTGTCAGATCTAAAATAAGCTGAATTGTCTTTTAGAGGCGCTTATTTCTTCCTTCCATTGACAGGAGAAAGAACACAGCTGAACAGGAGCCTAAATTTAGTGCTCCCAGGAAGCGAATGGGATATTAGGAAGGATAAATCTGACTATAACAGTTGGATCATAAGGTCAAGTGCTAAAACTCATCACCCTGCTGGAAACAGTGAAATGGAATTACACTTCTACATTGTTCCCTCTTCTCTAACCTTCCTCTGCATGAGTCTGTGGTTAATCACTTTTCCTACCTTACTTGGTTTCCTATCTTAGTTGCTTACATTTCTAGTAGATATTGCTAAAATAAATAAATTTTAGTGATGGCAATTTAGGATCTTTCACTTGATCTTAAACACCAAAGCTGAAGCACAGTACTCATGAAATGGATTATTCATATAAAAATTTAAATTTAGGTTTTGAAATCAACAATGAAACAATAAAAATGCTCCAGACCAAACCCAACTAAAGTCCAAACAATAACAATGTCATTGTATTTTCTTTGCTCCTGTCTAGACAGAAGGAAAAGAAACCTCAGAATGACACAGTGTTCAGTCAATATCACTGTTTCAAAAGTAGACATAGTATAGGGTATAGAAATGCAAGACCATTAACAAATAGAGGACTATAATAACTGAATTGTGATTCTTGATCAAAACTGAAGTCTTTTTATTATCACTGCTGCTGTTTCTTTGATTCACAATGTGAATGAGACTTTGTTTTCTGTGTACTAAATAAAAAAAAAGATAAAGAGCTAATAAAATAAGAGGTAACATATGGAGTGTGGCACTGGCTGCATAAAGATTATGGATTTTATTATTTGTTGAAATGGAAATGTCAATGTAATCTCATGGGTTGATGCCATGGAAATTCCATTGGATTTTTCATGTTAGTGATGCATTTATACAAGCCTTTTGGATTATAAATGTGAAACACAATATTAACCCATTAGATTGTCTGTTTGATGTCTATTGGCTTTCACATTATATCAACATTAAATCAGAGTGTATGTATAAAGACCTGGGTTATTGACATGAGAAAAACATGTCTCAAGCCATCTTTCCTTTTATAATTATTTAGAGTTTTCTAAAAATCCAGAAACTTCTCTGAGAGGAGGATATAGCCCCTGACCCAGTTAGACAGAAAATGTACTCTTCCAGTTCTCAGTCCTGTTATCAGGGAGACTTAGGCACGCTGCTACTTCTGATAATACACTTCTAGTATTTTTTTTTTTAATTTTTGTTTTTATTTTCTTTTTGAAGGAAGGTGTCATGGTCCCTCCCCCCTCCTGTGGGATCCTGGGAGAGGGGCCCTGGGGGGAGACACGGGGTTTCCCTGCCCCTGGTCAGCCTCATTCCCCATTGGTTGTTTTGTGTTCCCCTGCGCGGGCAAGGACCCTCGGGTCCCGTGATTGAGCAGTTCCTCAGCAGATCCTCAGCCATGTGGCTGGAGAAATAAACATCTCTCTGAAACATCGATCAAGAATCAGTCCATATGTATTTCTTTCCACAGGCCTCGTTGTCTGATACATCGTGTTGCAGTATCTGCACTGTAACAGGAAGGTGCCTTTCAGCTTACAGCTTTTTACATATGTATGTATCCAATCATATTGCATACAAGGTTTATGAAAGAAACTTGCTTACAGATGCACGTGAGTAAGTACAGATGGGGGCATATGTTTCCAGGTTGCCTTTAGAGAGAAGAATTGTGGCAGATGTTGAAGTGAAGGTGTTCTCACATAACAGTTCAATACTGCAGAATAAATCCCTTCAGTTTCCCATTCAGGAGTGGCACATCTCTCTCATAACTTTTATAATATTATTGCAATTTGAAGTGCATTCCCCTTTGATAGTCAATAGAAAGTTTTTAAAACTACCTTAATGAGACTCAGCCCATAATGCTAGATCCCTGTTTTAAACTGACAAAAATCTTCCTGTAGACATTGGTTTCTCCTGTCACTGACTGTCAAGGGACTCTTGATCACTACTTCAGTCTTGGCAACTACTACTTAGGTATTCCTATAGATTAAGATGAACTCCAAAACAGATTATGCCTTTAATGTAAAACACACTAAAAAATACAACCAAGAAAACTAAAAGAAAAATAAAATTATATAACCTCACTTGAATGTTCCGTGTCACTAAAGAAATGTCTTCCTTTGGTGAGATAGACAGTAGACACAATTTATATTATTTATGCCAGAGTAAAGTGTGTTCAAATGTATTATTTTACTGTCATAAGAACAGCATAGAACTGGAAAGAGAAGAGCTGAGGTGAGGAAAGGAGAAGATAATTGTAACACTAATCTACTAAAAGAAAGCACATAATGAAACAAATTAAAACACTGGAGCCAAATAAGTCAGTCAGATCTAAAGGAAATGTAAGGGAAAATGAGAAAAAGCAGAAGAAAAAGAGAACTGATTGCTAAGGTGGACTTCTATACTGCCTTGAAGATAGAATGTGCGAATGTCAGTGTAAATAAAGATGATACACCTAGTTTTATAAGAACAGAGTATTGGTGAGATAGCAGTGGCATTACTGGGCTGTAATGTATGAGACCAATTTTATCCTCAGCCTTTCACGTGACTTGTGGAAGTAGTCATGCAGGTCACACAGAGGTGAAGGAGTTCCAGTGGCAAATATCTGAGATGACAACACACTTTGGTAAGAGGTTTGCAAAGCAAAGGATCTAATTCAAGGTGCTGCAATCCACAGCAGAAACTGAGAGGGTAGGACCCAAATATTTATGAAGATTCAAGGCAACCACAGACAAGTTACTAAATCATAACAGCATTAAAGTTTCTGGCTTCACTACTGAAGAAAATAATGGATCTCCCCTCGTTTCTTCTCCCCAGCTGCACAATTTTAAGGCAAAAAGATGAAAGACTGAAGGAGCCTTTTACACAAGAGATATGTCAGTTTTCTCTTGGCCCTGTGAGAAGAGAGATGGCTTTTGCCAAACCATGGGTTTTCTAGTCCAAAAGATACCTGATACAGCAGAACTCACTCTTCCTACCCCTTCAGATGCATTAATAATAATATCTGCCTTTTCAAATTGCTATGTGACCACCTTGGAAGAGCCAAGATCTCTTCCAGGAATTCCAAACTTTTGTGGTTAACTTACAATAAAATTTTAGGCAGCAAAAAGTAACCTTTTTAAATAAATGTCAAAGAAATCTGTTCAAGGGAAAATGGAAGCAGGGCTTGAAGACATCCAGACAGGAACATTTCTCACCTGTTTTCAGGCATCTGAGTCATTGCTTAATGATAGATGTCCATGAATGAGTTATACACAAATGTTAGGCATGAGACCCACTTTAGTTTTTTAAACTGGCTCATCTGGGGGACAAGGACTTCATTTCAACACTTTTGTGTATTTTGCAGTCAACTATACCATCTAAAAGGCATTACTAGCCTCATTTAGGTAATTTAATTGCTGCTGTAACTATTGATATTATTGGCCATGTCTGAAAATGTCATTTAGACAGATTCTTCTGGAAATACAGAATTAGCTATAGACAGACAAGGTGATTTTTCTAATTCCACAAAGTACTATAGAGTTAGCATCAGAATACACACAAGCCCTGGGCTCTAATCACTTAACAACATTCCCTGACCTAGACCATTTGCACCTTAAAATTGCTAGCTTTTGTTTCAGCCAATACTATTGCAAAATGTTGCACTCTAATTATATTTTAAAGTTTGTTTTGTTTTTCTATTCCAAGCCTGTTTCTGACTGTGTGAGAGACTAGAACATTGTATGGAAAATTCAGCATTTGCAATTCAAATTCCAAGAGAAAGCTTTAATGCTGAATACTTGTGGACAACATTTAAAAGTCCTGTAGAGTTAAACAGTGTAGATTTTTTCCAATAGATGATGAACTGACTTTATAGATATTATTCAGTTAAGATCTGGAGATAATATTAATATGGTACTTATGCATAAAACTCACAACAGGCAAGTATTTTGTAAATTCAGCATTTAGTTATCTCTTATCCATTACCAAGAAGCAAAGCAAACAGCTCCCCCTTATATCCATGCCCCGAGCTAAGCAAGGGGAATGGAAAAGGTTTTTAGAATTACAAATAGAACCTTTAAATTGTAGAAACTTGATAATTTCATTTATGAAAAGCATTGCAGAACTTCTTCTTTCTACACCAGTTGTTATTCAAATCACAGTGCCAAGGATAGAAAAAGACAAAACAAAACAAAAAGACAGTCAGAAAGAAAGAAAAAAAAAAATGGGGAAGGAGAAAAACAGGGAAACAGAAAGAAAATAATCCTGACAGGAATCCAGTTTCTTTTCAAAGATCAGGCAGAAATATTGCATGTTTAAATGTTCACTTTGAAACAAAAAGTGAGGAAAAGGGGAGAGTGGGGAGAAATAGAAAAAATACATAAAGAGTTATGACCTGTTTTCAAAAAATAGATACCTGAAAGTACGTGAACTCATCCATATAATTCTGAAATTACAATATGCATTTTGGTGTGCAAATTGTGAATGCACATTTTCAAATACTAAGGATTTATATTTCTTATAGGACTTTGCAGGTTTTGAACCCCTAAATATAAATTAAGAAAAAAATTACTTTATGTAATGTAAGAATTCAGAACAAGGGTTTTACACCTCCTAAATCCCACTCAAGCCCTCAAAAAAGGATTTAAGAGGGACTTATGTGTCTCATAGGCAATATGTAGCTGGGAGAATTTCACCCAAAGGGATAAAGCATATTAGCCTTACTTCCGCAACTAGTTTCTCTACAGTCTCTTGGACTAATTACCTAAGATGAGAGTCTTTTCTTCATACAGTGATTAGTGTGGCAAGACAGATGATTCAGAAATACTAAATATTGCAGCAAGGCACAGGTTTGAATACACCATTATGGATTTGCACAGTCAGATTTACAAGCAAAACTGGACACAAGAATGCTTTCTGCAAAATTTGGGGCTAATGAGTTTAGCTCCATCTTCTGAACATCTCTGAGAGATAAGCAAATATTCCTCCACCCATTTATAGACACAAATATTGAAACAGAGAAGTTATTAACTGTAACCAAGTACTGAGCCTATCTAGACTATTGACTTAATCCAAGTGAGATATTTCCCCACAGATGAATATTTCTGGTTTAAAAGGAAGAAATAAGACCAGTGCTCCCAATTTGTTTCCACTTAGCATGATAAATCAGTTGAAAGTATTACTGTAAAGAAAGAGATGATAAGAAGTGTAAAGTTTCAACTAGACAACCAAGCATGCCCAAATTCAGAAACACAGGGAGACATGTTGAGTCTGGAAGAGCACATGAAAGCGTGGTGTTGAGCTTAGTCGTGCTGTTCTCCACATCAAACAGGGTTTATTTTATATTTCCTGATTCCAGATTTGTTCAAAAACTAATATCTATGTAGGGAAGGTGAGATAAAGATTCCTTTATCTCAGAAGAGGTGACACCTGAACCCTTTCTTGTACCACTGATTTATGGTGATGTTACTATCGGGTCAGAATTTGCAACTTTTACAATTTCACTGGAAGTTACATCTTTTTCACCCTCACTTCATTTTTTTTTCATCTGTGTTGGTCTTCATCATAGAAGAAGATCAATCTTCATCAATCTAATTCACATTATCACTAGATTAAGTTCCAGGTGACTAACGCACTCTTCCATAAGTCAGCTATTTGATGTTTCTTCCCTTTTATACTTCCCTGATAAGAGTTTTTGGTGGACCATCAACATCCATTGAGCCTCAGTGTAGAATGTACTGCAAAAGCTGTAGGAAGCTTTAGATACAGTATTACCAACTACACACAAATGCCCTAAACTCACCAGTTTTCTCTGTAGTTCATCTTTCATGTGAGTTCTTTTTTTTGCAACTCTCATTTTTACCTCCTGAAACAATCCCCAGACACTAAGAGATGCATTTTACCCTTCTTGCTTAGCTCCTTATGTATTATTTTCTGAATGCTGTAGGCAGCATCTTAGCATTTTACAGTTTGGTAGAGTTCAACTAATGGAAGATGTAGTTTTATCAAATGGATGTCTTAAAGTCCTGGAGGAAATAACTTTTACAAGGGCATAAAGACTGGAGTGTGGAGACCAGTTCAACAGCAAAGAAGATTTGGGCTTAACGCTTTCTGTAAGAAAGCAAGCCCATTAAGTATTTGGCAGGGGTGAGAAGTTGAACACCACTTTCTCTTTTGGACATAGAGAAATTACATCAGCAGATTGTCAATATCCATGCTCAGCATACTTAACCTGTCCATGGAGCCCTCTGTATAACAGAAAATAACATGTCTCCTGGCACGGAGAGATCTTGAACCACTCTGGAGAAAAAAAAATTGAAGGCATTTATAGGGAAATGCAAATAGCTGATGATTGGGTTCAATTAAACCTGTCTTGTCTCTTTGCTGTGAAGAGTACAATTAGCTTCTTCGAAATGCAGTGTATGTTCCTGCACTGCAGTGAAAGGAGAGATGAGGTACCTGGGTTGATGTGTTGCTAAAAAACCAATTTGAACACATGAAGCCAGAACACAGTCGTTTTCTGGAAACAATGTCTTCATGAATTTGAAGCAATTTGTCTCTGAAATCTTAAATTTGCTACATGTATTTAACTATTAATATGCAAATAGGCTCAAAAGAGTTAATGAAGCTTGTCATGAATATATGGTTAGGGAACACATATAGGGACATGAATTGAGTCCCAGTGGCCAGATCCAATGTCCAGTGAAGGCAAATGAAGAACTACATCAAGCATGAGATCAAGCCCTAATCTAAGATGCAAACACAATTAAGACCAGACTGTATTATGTCTGGAGCTATTGTGCCTGGCTACACTTAAAAAAAAAAAATTACATGCAACAAAATAGGAACAGAATTTAAAAAAAAAAAAAATGCAACTAATTTTTAAAGTTCAGTATTAGATGAAGAATGGGTATAAAGTCCAGTTTTACACACCTTAGCTTGTTTGACTCTTCCAAACACTACTACGCATTTTTCAGCTCCCATGACCTTTTTACAACATCACCTTCACAAGTAGATAAGTTTGCTGTGAATTCTTAGTGTACAGTACATTATGCACACAGTGGTAATTGTAATTAATTCCAAAGGTATTTATAAAGAATCCAGTGATGTTTCCTGCATTCTCAGAGCAATATGCCCTAGTTTCCATTCTAAACAAAACTTTCAGTTTGTGGTTTTTTTGTAGTGTTTGTTTGCTTTTTTTGTTCCAAACTGCTTTTGAAAAAGTCAGGGGGAATTTTCCATGCACAAGAAAAAGTGTTTTGCCTCATCATTCTCAGATTCTCTGTAACAGAATGAACTAGCACCAGGCCAATAGTAGTGAAATAGCAACTAGTCTTAGAGCTCCTTGTAATACAGCAACATGTCTCCACCCAAAATTTGCTGTAAGTCAGCATGCAAAGGTAAGTACGTAAAGCACCACAATTTTTTACTCTAGATGCAATTGTCTGACACTAAGTATTCTGATTTTATAATGTTGACCTGTAATTTTCTTTTTCTCCTTCACCTGCTGGAATGAGTTCTCTTGCCTAGTTTGAACTTCAAGTCACCTACCAAAAAAAAAAAAGAAAAAGACTCAATCAACTACTACATAAATTGATTTTATAAACTGAAATACTTACTAAATGTGAATATGGAAGGCTTTCTCATACAATGGTCCATGAATATTTAGCAGAGACCCTTAACTATTATGAATTTATGGATATTTCCATATTCTATTTCTCCAGCTATGTTGCTGGGGTATTGAAGAGAGAAAAATCCTAATTAAAAGTAATCTAAATTGGTTAAGAAATGCAAGAGAAGATCTAAATAAATCCCAGGATTGCCTGAACTAGGTAGTGAATAAAAATAGTTATTTTTAATAGGCCCATAAGAGATTAATAGGAACGTCTCCAGTGATCTTTGGGCTTGTGGGTCATGGAAGCTAGTGGTGATGTTGCCTAACAGCTAATGCACATGTAAGACTGCTATACATAAATAAATGTGCGTTTCTGTGTTAGTGTGCAACATCTCACCCAGAATCCTTCACTACAAGTAAAAAAATGTAGAAGAAAAGCAAGAAAGCACTATTCATTTTCATCCAGTCAAAAACAGACGTGGCAGAGCAAGGATTTTCAGAACAATGGCAGAAATATGGTAGCTGGGTGTCAAGTAATAAGTAACAGGACAGAACACATTTGGTCCACACTGGGTAGATATATTTTACACAACCTTGCCCGTATCAAAATTGACACCTGATCTAAACTGGTTATCCAAGTCTGAGGTACGCCCTCCTACAAAGATCTACAATTTGAGAAAGTGAATTGTACTATTTAACTTTCTGGTGTCTGAAACTCAGTGAGATGAATCATAGAATCATGGAATCATAGAATGGTTTGGGTTGGAAAGGACCTTAAAGATCATCTTGTTCCTACTCCTCTGCCATGGGCAGGGACACCTTCCACTAAACCAGGTTGTTCAGAGCCCCACCCAGCCTGGCCTTGAACACTTCCAGGGATGGGGAGGTGCCTCACATGTCCCAGTGCCTCATCACCTCCACAATAAAAACCTTTTTTCTAGTCAAATCTAAATGTAGTGCTGATGTCCTTAAGTGAATACCACCTAAAAAGACTTTAAAAATGGTGCTGAATAAATATTGTGAGTAGAGTGTTTTAACCCCAGCTGGAAACTCAGCCCCACACAGCTCTCTGTGTACACTTCACCCTGTGGGTGCCGGAGAAAATCAGAAGAGTAAAATTGAGAAAATTCATGGGTTGAGATAAAAGCAGTTCAACAGGCAAAGCAAAAGTGACACACACAAACAAAGCAAAACCAGGAATTCATTCACCCATCCCATGGGTACGCAGGTGTTCAGCCATCCCCAGGAAAGCAGGACTCTATGACATACAGTGGTCACTCAGGAAGACAAACACCATCACCCCAATTGTCTCCTGATTCCTTTTTCCCACAGCTTTACATGGTGAGCATGACACTGTAGGGTGTGAAATACCCCTGTGGTCAGTTGGGGTCAGCCGTCCCAACTGTGTCCCATCCCAGCTTCTTGCACACTCCCAGTCCCCTCACTGGTGGAGTGGGGTGAGAAGTAGAAAGGGTGTTGACTTACTATAGACTTAGAAACAACTAAAAACATTGCCATGTTATCAACATTTTCTCATACTAAATCCAAAACCCAGCATTGTACCAGCTACTGGGAAGAAAATTAACTCTATCCCAGCTGAAAGCAGCACAAGAAGTATTAGAATTAATGCAGGTATTCTACAAGAGAAAAAAAGCACACCAGAATTTATTAGTCATGTAATTTATTAGTTGTTAATTACTTGGTTCTCTTTATTAACATATTACACCTCAGAGAATAACTCTAAGGTAGGTAAATTAAACTAGACTTCCTTTGCTGATGTGTAATTTGCAACACAAAGAATGTAAATAATGAGCGGAGATGGGAATGGAAGTTAGTGCCCTGACAATGATAATTTTATCCAAGTATTGCCTTTGGGGCTTAAATATGTGCAACAGGAGTCACAGCAGGAAAGCAGAAGCTGGAGGTAATATATCAGAAACAAGAGTGCAGAAATGAGCAGAAATTATCTGAACAGAACAAGATAAGTTCATAAAGAAATAGGAAACCTTCTGTATATCTTTGAAGAAGGAAGGGGAAATGACCTGGCAAACCCTCTTTAGGAGTTTCCCACAGGTAGGAGCAGCAACTTGAGAGAAGGATCCACGATAACAGCCTGGCACTGTGGCAGAGGCATATTCCCACTCATGTTTCATGCCTAAATTAGATGGCATTTTCTGCTGGTCAAGAGAGAGAAACATTCTCTCAGAAAGAATGGCCTGAGTCCTGGTGAGTAGAGCCTGCTTTCATCTTGCCTCTCCTCAGATGTTTCACTGAAGTTCCTGTGTTCAGGGCTACCACGGCCACTGTCCATAATAAAAATGGAATGGAAAATTTGTAAAAAACTAGTCCGTGTTTAGTGTTTATTCCTGTTACCATCACTGCTTCTACAGATTGTGCATCATTTGTGACCACTGCCACCGTGACACTGCCCTCAACATGAAGGAGAGCATTCATGGATTAAGATGACCACAGTAACAGTGAAGAGTGTACCGAGACTTGAGATTTGACAGAAATATAATAGAATCAACACATCGTAGTGATTCAAGATGGAACCAATCCAGGCCCATTCAATCTGTGAGAAGCTTTCCAGTGAACCTCAGTGAACATTGAACTAAGTGCTGTGACTTCAAATAGGTGCCTATTTTATGCAAGGCACAAAGGCTAGATGCTTTATCCTGCAGGTCTTGAGCTTTATACTAGGGTGGTCAGTGAGAAAGGAATAGTTTAGATCACGTAAATGCAATCTTCAAGTGGTTATTAAAATTATTTGTAAATGTAACTAAGAGCATGGGCCTTTGAGGCAAAAAAGACTTTTTTCAATTTTTTGCCTGCAAATAAGAATAAATGAAGGAAAAAAATTAAACAGGAATAAGTGCATAACCAAACTAATTGTCCAGATTCCTAGAGGGGAAAAATAAATAAAAAAACAAAATTACTGGTTTTCTGTTTCCAAAATACCTGTTTCTAAATGAACTTAAATAAAGTATTTTTGGAACTTTTACTTGAATAGGTGAGGTATAAGCTAAGATCTCTGCTTAAAAAATGGAATAATGGTGCAAAACCATCTCACAAAAATAATTTACCTAGTAGTGAGTAATGCACAGCTGTTGAGAAAATCTCACACTCAAATTACAGAAGTGGTGTGTGTTTCTGTGCTTCCTGAATAATACTGAGGATTATCAATTAGAAAGGAAGAGTCTTTGCCAGCTGTAAATAACATAAACCAGGGATTTTTGGGCACAAGCAATGATATGGCAGCTGTGTGTGAATGAACACAGTTCAGCATGAAGCACAATACCTCACTTTCAAACTTTTATAACAAAGTCACTTAATAAATACATGCACATGGTACTCTTCTGAAGAGAAAATATTCCTTCTTTGGGGGAAATACACAGACTTACTTGGGATTAAGATACTTTCCAAGTTATCAGGATTGTATATACTGTTTGACATTGACAGAAAGACTCCACTGAGTCCACTGATTTACTCCAGAACAATATAATTTTGTCTTTTAGGAGCTCTTGTGTACAACACAGCTACAGAAGTTAAATAATGAAAACCAGAAGAGATAGAAAGGAGAACAGAGAGTAGTACAAGGAAAATATAACTCAATTTTATTTGAAATTTGGGAAGAAAAATATTTGATAAGAAAGAAAAAAATATAGAAAGGTTGATTCAAAAATCTAAGGCCTTTCTAGTTACTTGCCAATCAATGGTTTAGACATACATCTGGTAAATGTCATGTTTTAACTAGAGGAAAGGTCTAGTGATGTCCAGAACACATTTCAGTGCTTCTTTGGATTGGGATCAGGTTCTGCAAAAGTGTTTTCTTAAGGAGTAGCTGAATTCAGGACAAAAAGCTTCAGAAAAATAATAATTGGGAAGCAGTGTGATGAGATATTGGGAAAAAAATGGAGCAAGAGGGAAAAAAAAAAAAAGGATCAACAGAAACACCCAGGTCAGATGGAACTTTTAAAGACAAAAAATCTGGAATGTTAGTGCATTAACATAAATCTGATGGAAATTCTTGGGAGTTTTGCCAGGACGACTGACGAGTCCAAACTTATGCCAGTAACTTCTGAATAGGCCAGCTAGAGACTGAGAGAAATAAAGAGGTCTACCAACTAATTTCATCTAAGTAGTCTGCATTTTCTCTCTTGTCCTTTAACTTTTTCTATCTGTCTGTCTGTTTATCTACTTTTTGTGTCTGAAAACCAGAAAATCAAAACTGGAGAAGAAATAAAACCACTTTTTTTTTTTTTTATCCTCCTTCTGGTTTTCTTTTTTTTTTTTTCTCCAGAAGATCTTCCTCCATTTTGTCCCCTAACTTTCTTTTGGAAGAAAACAAAGACCAATCCTATGATTTTATGGTACGTTCATCTCCATGATGAATTCTCACTATATTGTTTTCTGTAATTCATCTTTCCTTGGTCTGAGAAGTGTACTATTTCCCTAAAGAAAAAGTAGCACAGCCTCATAAATCTCACTGTTTGGCAGATTCCCAGAACTGACACTAATTCTGCTTTAGCCCACTTCAACAATAATCAAAATTTAGAGGCAAAAGGGATAAAGTTTGACCAGCTTATTTTTCCTTTCATATTTCAATATGTTAATGCAATAGGAAACTGACATTTTCAGAATTGAGAAAATACTGGGAGAAAGTGTTTAATAAGTTGTCATGATTTATTTTGATTAATTAACCAACAAATATATATTAAAACAAAAGTTTGACAAAAGCAGGAAAACATTAAAAAGGAAAATGCAATCATCCACTCTTTTTTTTTGTACTGCAGAAAAAAACTGCAGAAATTGAGCTATTAATCATAGCAACATGATGGCAAGGACTGTTTTCTGTCACTATGTCCAGTCTTCTGCCATCAGTGGCAAGATATTAATTTCTTGATTCCTGTGGAATTGTTTTCCTCTGTTATTTTCTATATTTTGTTGTTCTCTGAATAGATCCAACCCTTCTTCCTCTTATCTGTTACTCACAACTTCCCCATGCACATTTTCAAGAGCATGTGTAGGAAACCATTGGAAACATTTCATTTATGCAGCAAGGTGAATAATACTTTTAGAAACATGAGGTTGGTAATGTCATCTCAGTTTTTATTTTAGTTTTTTGTTTTGTTTTTCTAAAACATCTGAGAATATAAACTCATGTGAAGCTGAGAACAGAGTCTTTTAAGATACAATTCATTTTGACTCATTTTTCCAGGAAACACTAAATTATCTAAGGTGAGTTGAAGTCCTCTGCAGTGATGCAAAGTAAGTGATAGAGACATCAGGGATTTCCAGATCACTGCACTAATATAGGCAGAAGTCTGTGGCTGGGCTTATTAAGATTCTGGCCTTACCTGCACAAACCAGAACAACCAAGAAATGGACCATTCCTCGCTATCTGTACTTCTAGATTATTGTACACAGCTGCCTCAGTGCACTGCCCCAAAGGTTATGTGCTCCTTTCTGCACAAAGCTGAAGAGTAGAAAGATCTTTTCCCCTATGCAGTAGAGAGAGATTTAAGCTCAGTCTCCAGAATCAAAAGCAGCTGAATTCTGATACAAAGCCTATCTCTATTGAAATGTCACAATTTACACCAGTCTGTAATTCATTTGTTTGATATACTTAGCAAGGCTTTCTGAGAACAGAGAGGCTATTTTGTAGACGTTTAGAATTTCTACTTCCTCCTCCCCCCCATTTTCTTCTACGCTGCCTCTGATGTTTTCTTGTATCTACTTTCAACCTGTGTTCACGAATTCATACACACTTATGTATATACTTACTTATTTTTGGTGTTCTTAGAAAAAGTCTGGTTTTATTAAAAATAAATCCTAGGCCATTATTTTGTTGCTCTCAGTCTGAAAAAGGTTCAAGAACAGCTTCTGCTCTGCCTTTGATGGTACCATCCATTCTCCTGCCTGTGGCTGTTTATTCACTTAAAGGTGTCTTTGAAATATTGTCTAATTCCTTGCTCTGTACTATAGTGTTCTTTGCTGCTTTATGGAATGAGTAACAGATTCTATTCAATAAAAAGAATTAAAATCAATTGGCTTTATTCTTCTGCACCTTTATGGAAAATAATGACATAGAACATGCAGTATTGTATAATTATCTCTTTAACAATTCTCATAAATTATGAACATATATTTCATTTATTCCTATCTATCTGGTGCTCTTATTATACATTTGCTTCCTTAATTAATGCAATATTCTTCATTCTTTTCCTTCTGGAAAAGAACTACTTATGCCACTAAAAAGAAAACTTGTTAGCCTATTAAACATAAATTGGTGAGTAGTTGGGATCCAGAAAAAAAAAAAAAAATGGAAAAAGAAAAAAGAAGGAAAAAAAATCCCCTCTTCATTTGAAAAAAGAAAAAAAGAAAAAATGTAGAAAGTTCTATAGTTCTATAGGTGCAAAGATGGAAGGGCAGAATATGTATACACATATGTGTCTGTTTGTAATTGAAATTAAATTTAAGTACATGAAAAACAGCCTGAGAGGATAACAGAGAGAGAAGTTAATGTACATTCAATTCTTTCAGTGGGAAAAATCTGTGACACCAATTGTTTTCAGAGCCTAAAATATGCATTATTATAAAATATGCATTATTATTATTACTACAGATTTCTGGATGGTGAGGATCTAAGTGATATACTCACCTACTGCTCTTACAATCTTCTAAGGGTATCTGGGGATTCTTTCTCCCAAGAAGATAGTCTGAGACTTTGGGTTCTAGAGAGACTCCACTACAATACAAAGGTAGAAGCACAAATGTAAAATCCTAGGAAGGACTGTGTTTGTTCCTAGTTTCTTTTCTTAAAGATAAGTGACCATCTGTTAACAAAATTTCATCAGTCATTCCCAGGCTGCCTTGTCCTTGTGTAAGATGCAGTCCTTCCTAATGAGCGAATTCTGCAATATTTCAAGAATAGAGAATGGACCTGAAGCACACTGAGGCATTTGAAATATTCATATTACTGTGAGAGACTTTGCACAAACCCTTAAGACCACAACGGGCTGTGTTTCACAGAGCAGGCAGTCTCTCTTGCTGATGAATATTGTACTAAACCAGAATAGCCTGAGAAAGACAAATTAAAACATAATATAAAATATGAAGTCCTATGTATTATGAACTATTCTAGAAAGAACTAAGCAGATATTTACCATAAATTATGCTAATAATATTTCATACCTTTCTTCAGCCCAGACCACGCATCTCTGGACCACAGTTGGTCTAATCCCAAGGAATTTTTGGGCAAGCCTGAAAACAGTCCTGTGACCTCAGGCAACTGAAAATTGAGGACTGAAAATAAAAGAGGTTCAAGAGCATATGCTTAACAGAAAAACTTGTTCCTGAAATGGGTTACAATAGAATGTTTATTGGAATAACCGTTTCCTTCTGGATATCTAAGCAAATGGAGCTTTTGTCTTCTGTAGCTGGAACAGAGAGTGTTCAGCTGAGTTTAAGACAGAAATAAAGCAGAAAGTTGAAATAGGAATTTAAAGTGTTTAAGAACCCAAGAGATGGTGATTATTCCGGAATTAATATACACTAACTTTGTCCTTCCAGCAGAAACATGGGACATAACATCACCATGCACATTTAAGATTGAATTGATGTAGAAACACAGCTTTACTGCACTGTTCCAACTGGTGAACAGTTTACATTAAATATTTTTATGGTTTTTTTAATGACAATTTTTTCATACTTTTGATTGATTTTACCCTGTTTTCTAAAATCCAAATAGCAGTCTTTTCTCCTATGTATCTTTATTTCTTGTTTTCCTTTCCCTTGTTCCATATTTAAAGATCAAAATGAGGAGGACAGGAAGGAAAACCAAAAATGAGCATTTTCTCAACAAAAACATATTTCTCTTAAACACCTAACATACCTGGAAGTACTTACTTTAATTTTGACTAAAAACTTTTACAGAAGCTTCCAACCGGCCTGAGTTATATAGTTCATTGGCCATCTAGCATGAGAACAGGAATATTTGGCTCTGTCTTTTCAGTTCATAAATATTACCTCTCTTCCATGATAGATCTGTACACTAATGCTGAGCAAAGACAGTCCCAGAATAGAACAGGGGGCAGCACTGCCTGTGCAGGTTGTACTCCAAACTGTCTGACATGTCTCTAAAGCACATTCTGCTTTAGGGAGTTATGGCACAGACCAATAAATTCCAATGCAAAGATTTCTAAGATTTCTGAAACTCATCAAAACTTGTCCCTTTTACATTTAGATCTTACTACTTGAGTTGGTGTTCTCCCCCATAATCTCATCCATACAATAAAACATCCAATAAGAGATTATATTAATTGTATACAATTTGTGTTATGATGCTTAGGGGGAAAAATGAAACAAAATAGATATTTTCCTAGTGTACTAGAATAGAAAAACCCTTTCCTGCAGCAAATGACTGATTAACTCCACTCAGATCTTGAAATATTTGCACAGAGACTTTTTTTTTTGGTTCTAGATAGGAATGAGTTGTAAATATGAAAATATGCAACACAGAAAGAATATTTATTTTAAATACATTTCTCCAGAAAAACTAAGCCACTTGATATCACAAATCTCAGAACCAGAGTTTCTATAAGAAAAGCCACAATAATGACAAATAATATCTTGGCTTTTGTTTTTATTATTGTTATTTTAAGAGCTTCCCTGCACCAAAAGCTTGCAGATACTTTTGTAAAAAAACACTATTTACCATATGTAAACTAAACTGAAAAAGAAAATACCTCATATCAGTTTTTCCAAACAAAAAAAAAATGGTTTTGACAGAATCTTCTTTTTTTTCCCCTTACTAAGAGCTCTGGAAAAATAGCTTTTCTGCAGAGCTCAGTCACTGCATTTTCTTTACTAATGAATTCATCACAGTTGTTGCCAGAAATTAAAGCAGATTTAACCTTTCCTATTCTAGTTAATCCTCTTAACTAAGATTTTCTGAAACTAGAGCCTAACACGCAGTTCCTTAACACACGTTAAGATGGTAGAGTTATGTTTTCTCTAGGAGATCAGTCCTTTTGATCATCAGGCCATTTATTTAGGATCCTTAAGTTTCAGTCTGTTTTGGACTCATTACATGTTCCAACTGAAGGTTTCACTGCCTGCCAAAGTGTTAAAATGGGAGAGAATACTGACGAGCCCATGTGGTTTTAAAGAGAGAGAAGAAGGTGTTTGTCCAGAATTGTCTACACCCATCCTTCAGAAACCTGGAATAACTGATTTGCTTCATCACTGAAGGACAACTAAGATAAGAGTAAGAAATTTTACTGACTGAAATTGCCAATATCAATTATGTTATCAATATTGCTAAGAAGCCCATGTGAAAGAAACATGGCCAAGGCCAGCTCTTAAAGCAGAACCTCCCAGTCCTTAGGAGGTTGAGGCACCTGGTAAGGACATAATAGACCCTCTGCTGAAGTGGGGTCTCCTGCCAGCAAAGCCAGCAGAAGTCTTGCTGAACTTGCCACAGCTGGAATTCACTCTTTCCGCATGGAGCACTTATATTATTCATCCAGCACATCTCTAACAGCATTAATTTCTGGAGGGAGAGAAAAGATTCTTAGCCTTGGAAATGCCTTCAAAACAGAAGCAGCAGTGCAAAGAGCACAGCCACACAGCAGACAACCTCTTGATTTCAGACACTGGTACATGAGGGAGATTTGTCTTCTATTGTTATTCTCTTTTAGCAGAGCATCAAATAGAAGATGCTGCAAAACTATCGGGCAAATATTATGCTATTAATATTCAGATCTGGTTCAAACAGCAAGAAAAGAATGTTTCCCTTAATGTGAAATAAAAGGCATTGTTCTTGGAGGATCTCTGCTTCCAAACAAAGGTAAAGTGTGATGGAAGTTTGTTAATTTCTCTTCCCAATTAAACAACAATATTTTCCCCTGATAACAAAACTGGATAGAAGCTGTACTACTTGGTAAACAAGCTTGCATGCTGTGTGCCATTTTCTGTCACTATTTATGCTGTGCTCTGAACAGGGGATACTTGCCCTTTGGAGGAACAAGATAAAGACAAACATATGAGCCAGGCTTTTTGCTCAGGTCCTAATTTCTCTAAACTCTCTATTATGCAGCCAGACTGGCTAACATCATTTAGAGGAATGCCAACAGCTCTTATCACTGTTTCTTTATTTTTCTATACCTGAACGCACCACAATTAGGAAATAATTCTCAGTTATTCCCATGCTTATCTCTCAAAACCCTTTTCTCCTTCTGCATGCTTGCATCAACTACTGAGCCCAGGCCAGGAAAGCATTCTCCATACCACTATCTGTTTTCCTCACAAAAAACATTTTTTGAGTCTTTGGCTTAACCAGTCCTCAGAAGTATAGATGGTGGTCAGTCCTTTCATAGAACCATAGAATATGCTGAGTTGGAATGGACTTATCAGGATCATTGAGTCCAACTCCTGGCCCTGCACGGAACATTCCAACAATCCCACCATGTTCCTGAGCTTTGTCCAAGCACTCCTGGAACCCTGCCAGGCTTAGTGCTGTGACCACTGCCCTGGGGAGCCTGTTCCAGTGCCCAAACACCCTCTGGTGTTTGTTTCCTGATATCCAACCTAAACCTCTCCTGACACAACTTCAGGCCTTTTTTATCGGGTCCTGTTCCTGGTCACCACAGAGCAGAGATCAGTGTCTACCTCTCCTCTTTCCATCATGAGGAAGTTGTAACTGCAATGAGGTCTCCCCTCAGTCTCCTCCAGTTGAACAGACCAAGTGCCCTCAGCCACTCTTCACACGGCTTCCCTCCAAGGCCCTTCACCAGCCTCGTGTCCCTCCTTTGGACATTCTCTAATGACTTTATAACTTTTCCATGTTGTGGCACCCAAATCTGCCCCCAGGACTCAAGGTGAGGGTGCACCAGTGCAGAGCAGAGTGGGACAATCCCCTCCTTTATCTACCTGGTTCTTAACTGTGATGTCTCTTGACCAAGATACAGAAGAAGACTTTCCTGACATCTGTGCCTTTTGCATCTATGTGTAAGTGGGCTTTGACATGTCATCCAGAAAGAGCTGGAAGAAGATTCACCTTCAACACAGACAGGGGTTGTGTCAGGGGCTCCCCACATACAATTCCCAAGGTGAATATGTCCTCAAAGCCTCTGTGTAAAGATTTTTTATGATCTTTAGGAATTTCGTCCAACATACCACATCTCTTTAGGAGATAAAATCTAGCGAGGAGTCTTACTTAGTAGCTGTTGCCCTGTAAACAAAAATGATGTCCATTAGTTATTCATTTACTTAGAATCACAGATTCATAGAATGGTTTGGGTTAGAAGAGACCTTAAAGATCACCTAGATACAATTCCCCTCTGATGGGCCAGGTATATGCATAAAGTGAAACAGAATGCACTGAGTAGAGAGCTGGGTTGATTCTTTACCATCATAGCCAAATAGAAACCAGATTTCAGCCAAAAAAAAACCTAATTGAGCATCTTGTCTGAGACTCAGAGTCTATTCACCATCCTGGCAGTGTTCAAGACCAGGCTGGATGGGGAAGGTGGAAGGCATGAGGCGAGGTGTCTCTGACCATGCCAGGGCAGCTGGAACTAGATTGTCTTTAAAGTCTCTTCCAGCCCGAACCATTCCATGATTCTATTTCACTTAGATCTTCCCAAAAATATATAAAATAGATGTTAAACACACACACGCACACAAAATTCACCTTCCATACCACACCACAAACATCTCCCAAGCATAGCACATTAACCCCACAGAGGTTAAGAACTGCTGAGACGGGTTATAACACATAGGAAAAAAAAACATTCCCTTTCGTGAAACAGCTGCTTTCACACAGTTTGTTCAATGTTGCTTTCCATATATGCTGAACAGCCTTGGAATCAAAAGGTCCTCTCCAGAGGAAAAGATCACAGGTGGTGAACTGAGACACTCTATTGGTGTTCAAGCTCACATGTTTCTGAAGTCAATAGAGTGCAGAGCTTTTTAGACAGTTGCTTCCAGTGGTGAAGACAAATGAAGAACAACACCCAATGAGCTGTGACTGGAACCCTACAAAATGTTTTGCTCATAAACTGAATTTTCATGCATGAAAAATAAAAACCTTTAGGGACCAGGACTGCTTGATGGTAATTTTAAAAGCTGAAAATTTGGAAACCAAATTTCTTCTGCATTTTTTTCTCAATCAAGTGTTTCTCTGTATATGCGTCAGAATTTCAAACAGTTTTATTTTTATTTTTTAGCCCAATGTCCCATGAGTAGTTACCATGCATAAAAAAACCAGTTTTTGCCAGCAGGATAAAAGCAAAGAAGCTACAAGGTGCTAAAAATGAAACTTCTGTACAGCATCAAATATTACACAGAAACCAAAGAACAGTTTTCACAAAAGCTGACAAAACTGAATTGAGACCTGCTTATTTATTCAGCATTGGTTTGTTTTGCTTTTTCTTCTTTTTCTTTTGTGAAACTCTATATAGACTTTCAGGAAATCCTTTTCTGATTCAGTTTAGGGATTATTTTCATTCATTTTAGAAGTAAGCCATAAAAATTGCTTTCACATCTGAAAAGTGGTCCTGGATTTTTCATAACTATAGCAGTGATTAGAATGAAATCAAATAGAGTGACTTGTTCTGCTTATGTTCTTACATCTTTTCCTCAGCATGAAAAAGTAGAAAGCAGTGAAGATAAAAATAATTTTACTCATTTTTTCTTTGTAAATTAAATTCAAATTTATTTTCAGTTCTCATTGTTATGTGTGCAATATGCAGCACTTTTTTCTTTATGGCTTCCAGACTTATGTGGTGTTTCCTGATTTTGGAAGTATCCTCTCATTTCTAATGCATTACTTCAGCAAGTTTCAGTCAGCTGGTTTATTTCAGGACCACATGCTTACTGACAAATTTACCCACTCAGGTAGGTGGCATACTTCATGTTCCGTGTCATTTCTATGCAGTTCTCTGTGGCTGGATTGTATATTGCTCACATATCCCCTTCTAAAATTGAATTATCAAAACCTCAAAGTTTCAAAAGCTACCACAGGCTTCAGGACATTGGCTACCTCCTGAGACACAGAATCCAGACTTGCTTTTTGCAGGCAAAAGTGACATACAGACAACACTGAAAACTCCTCCATTTTACCTTTGCTTTGCTTCTGCGACCATATTAGCAAGTCAGTTCCTGTGCCTCATTCTTCTGTTCTTAGAAAATATTTTTAAAAACCTTTGCTTATTTGTTTTCCAGCCATTATATACGTATTTTCTCTTCTACTGGCATGCTTCTCTCTCTAAGTAGCCTGTCTTGCTTTCTAATGTTTACCCTCTCAAAATGTTTATTTGCTGCAGTTATATTCTGTCATCTTTCATTTTGCCAGGCTAAAAGCACCCAGCTGCTTTCATCTACAGTAGTTCGATGGATTCTCCATTCTCTGGTCTCTGTAACAGTCCCTCTTTGTGCTTTCTCCCATTTGATTTTGTTCCCATAATTATTCCTGGGATTTCTTATCAAGCCACACGAGTATGTTGTACAAATGACATTTGTTCTTCCCTGTATCCCCAGGATTCTACAACTATCCAAATTAAACTGATAAAATAATTGGTGAAAAATAGCTGCACCCAAGATTATTATCTTCATCCCTACAAGTCTTTGTTCTAAAAGCAAAATTCTTACTATCCTTCTTGGAGAATAGTATGGCAATTCAGTCTGTTAAATTAATTTGGTTTCAATTCCTCCTGTCCTCAAGACCACACAGTTATTTCTGTATGATATTCTCATCTTTCTCCATAATGATAGAGTCTCTCATAATAAGTTGAAGTAGCACATTTCATTTCAAATATACAGCCTTGGTTTACAAAACTTTCTATCATTTTCCTATTTGTGGCAAAATCAGGTTTTACTGTGATATCTTTAGTAGCAGTGAACTATGGAAACACTTTAGCTAGTGGAAAGAAATTACTTGTTAAAGCAAAATTGTGATTTGTATATGTTGAAAATTTGCATTTTGAGCATATGTAATTGCTTTTTTGACACACAAATATGTTTAATCCAGAATTTATAGTAAATTGTCTTAAAACAAGGGATTCTTAACCCATAGTATCCTGAATATAAGCCAAAATAAAAACTATCTCCATTTCTTTTCTCTTCCTTTTCAAAAGAAACACGTATTTTCTCTGTCATGTGCACACACACACACACACAAGCACTCTCTCAGCTATTTATTACATCCTTAGAAGAGACCTAAAGTTAAACTATCCTCTGAGGATAACAAAATGCAAAATTAACTCTGGACTGAATGAAGTGCATATGGCCATGGAGAATTATTTGTGAGCTATTCCCAGTGAAATGTGCATACCTAATTTGAATCCAATTGTGTTTCGTGAAGAAATAAAGTTTTTAGCGTCACATCCCTGTTGCACTTTTTTTCACCAAAACTTAAGCATCATACAGCACCAAAATTTTCTCATTGAACTCTCCATCTCCCTCCTTTGTCTTCTATTTCTCCCTCATACTTTCAAGCTCCATACACAAGAACTATTCAAGGACAAGTCTGAGGCAATTTGAGGTAGTCTTTGCATGGCAAAAAAACCCCAGTCTCACCGGTTGTGTTTAGGGTTTCAGCATGATTATGCCGTTCTGGACACCCATTTTGCTATTTTCAGGCCCTCTTGAGACGACAGGGATGGGATTTATGGCATGTATTTCAGACTCATGCTTCTTTATAAGCAGGAAAGCTGGTCAGTATAGCATTTGACACTGTCCTGCATGGAATCCTTGCCTCTCAAAAGAAGAGGCATGGATTTGTTGGATGGACCATCAAGTGGATAAGGAATTGACTGGATGGTCAAACTCAGAGTTGTGGTCAGTGGCTTGATGTCTAAGTGGAGACACCTCAGGGGCAAGGATTGGGACCGTCGCTGTTTAAGGTCTTTGTCGTCAAAATGGACAGCAGGATCAGAGTGCACTGCCAGCACTTTTGCCAACAAAACCAAGCTGGAAGGAAGGAATGCCATCCAGAGGAACGTGAGCAGACTGGAGAGGTAGAACTGTGCGAACCTCATGAAGTTCAACAAGGCCAAGTGCCAGGTCCTGCAGGTGGGTCAGGGCCATCCCAATCATGAGTAAAGGCTGGGCAGAGAATGGTTTGAGAGCAGACCTGGGGAGAAGGACTTGGGGGGTGTTGGTTGATGAGAACTCCACGTGACCCAGCCATGCGCACTGGCAGCCCAGAAAGCCCCAACCATGTCCTGGGCTGCATCTTAAGTACCATGGGCAGCAGGTCAAGGGAGGGGATTCTCCCTCTCTGCTCCTCTCTGGTGGGACTCCACCTGCAGTGCTGCATCCAGCTCTGTGGTTCCCAAGATGAATAGGATGTGGACCTGATAGAGAGAGTCCAGAGGACGCAGAATGGTCAGGATCTGTCCTTTCCACTGTCTCTGAGTAACTCTGATGGTTGAAACACAATACACTGTGTCTATCCTTTCACAACCACCCGGATTGCTGCTTAGTCTAAATGCCCATAATAGGATCTTTAAGTTGTCATTTCTCCTCTACTCTCCTGAGAAAGATTAAAGATAGTTGAGATATATCTTAGGAGATGCAAGTCAATTCCTGAAGTCAGAAGACATGTCAGAAGATCTGGAACATACTGGATTTTTTTTTTTTTTTCTATAAAATCAAAACGGAATTTTTGGTCAGTTTTCCAGAATTTGAATGAAAATGTAAAAAATTATTGCAGCTGGATCACTTAGTAACAACAGACTAGTCTCCATAATGATGAATACTCCAAACAGCAAGAAGCAACTGTAGAAACTAAACCCTCTTTTTATTTTCTCTAAAAGTGTCTCTGGTTGTAAGATCAAAAGATTTTTTTCACACAATGAAATTGCAAAATTCTATGAAGACAGAAAACTCTGCAAAAATACGTTGGTTCTCAACTGCACAAATTAGCAAAAAATACTGGAAAAGGAATAGGGCTTGGTTATGGTGATGTGTTCCAGAAGGGAAGCACTATGTTTCTCTACATTTTGATAGAAAAATGTAATTTAAGAGGAAAATATATATTTAAAAATATTGTTACTTTCTAGGAGCTGTAACATTTGTTCTGGGGCTGCAACTCCTTTACCCTCCCCCACGGAATCAATAGTTCAGATGTGAATGAAGCAGACTTCAGTCAGATATTTATTCTTTGACTATTTGCTGAACAAAACCTAACCAGAATGAATTGAATGTCAGAATGAGCCTCATGACCACCTTATCTTAATATCAACTGTGAGAATAAACACTATTTTTATTCAGGTAATGATAACCTGTCTAAATTCACTTCCTCCACCACTTTGTGGCTTACTCATTCTTTCCGGAAATACCTTTCAAGAAAGCTATTATTGACAGGGTATATTGTTACATATGTAAATGGATGAGAAGCAACAGCCTAGAAAATGGCACCTCTTATTATGAGGAAATTGAACTGCAAGGTTTTTCTCATCTTTAAAATTAACTTTAGAAGAGACTGTCGTGCGTTGATCATTTCTCACTCATGGCAAACAAGGCTCTAATATATCATAAGTGAAAAAATAACCCAATAATGCAGCACAGCAGCAAGACAATCAAACTAAAAGGGTAAGATTCATTTCATCTGCACTAGTTCTGTGTACCTAAGATAAGAATCTTGCATTCTTGTACAATCAGCTGGCAGAAACAAGGATTTTGTGGACACTGTTTTAGAAATCTACTTTATGATGGCATGATACTCATACAAAAATGCTCCTACCTCTCCTCCCAATACAAAGGCGGCTTGGAAGCAGATGTCAGTGTTGCAACAGTTACATTTACTTACAGGAACCCCAATGTAGATGTTTGGCAAGTGCTTGCTCTCTGCTCTGAGGTGTGCATGAAGCCATTGCCCTTCAACTTCCTCTTACTGCCTTCAGGCATTTATGGTTGCTCCAGAATAAAGATATAGCATGGAGCCATTTGAGCTCTCCTTGTCCATTTCAGAACAAAATCAAATGAGTCTTTAAATCATCTTCAGTGCCAATCACTTTCATAGCGTCAGTCTCCTGGATATGGAGTTGGGTGAAGGTTTTGACAATAATTCATGAGGAAGAAATACATGTACAGCAGCCTGTGCATGGCTGAATGATGCAAATGAGTAGAGGGAGGAGAGATTGAGCACTGCAAAGAGGTAAATATCCCATGAGAAGAAGGAAGGAAGGAATTCGGAAGGAATTCGGAAGGAAGGAGGGAAGGAAAGAAGGAAGGAAGGAAGGACTTAATAGATTTCATAAATCTGTTTCTGGTTCCAAGGCTTTAGGAAACTATTCTCATTCTAATACATCTTTGTGTGACTTTAAAAGTTACTAGACCATGAGACAATGCCATCCATTACAAAAATGTGCTAGTCTATTTTTATCAGTTGAACTAGTATAAGTGGCCACTTGCATGTAATCCCTATTGTCCTTGCTGCATGCTCAAATAAGGACAGCCTTTAACAAATAATTCCAATAATTGATTAACATTTATCTAAATATAACAAACTTGAGATTGATCCATATTTGCTTTTATCCCCCGTGATCCATTTGGTAATTTAGCCTGCATCTATCAGTGAATTTATTCTGGAATGACCTAAGATCTCCCTTTGGATATTTACTTGAGATTCAAGCGGCCTTAATTCAGTGTAACTTTGGAAGTGAATAAAAAAATCAAAGTAAGACCACTTTAATTCTCAGTCAGAGACCCACATGACAGTTTAATGAGATTGAAATAATCCACTTTAATAATTAATTCAGGATAATTCTGCAAGTGTCCCACCTCTGTATAGACAAACCCCTAATAGTTCTGCAGCACTACAACTCAGAAAAAGTAAGGCCATGGGTTCCGTCTACATGAAAAAGTAGACATTAACTCAAATGCTGACTGTGCCTGATCACATAAGAAAATATATAAGGAAAATAAAAAAAGAGAAAGAAAGTATAAGAGTAGATAGTAGAGAGGAAAGATAACACCACCCACGGATCCAGAGGCTAGACTTGATTGGTGCAACTTCCATGAGAAACAATGGTCGCAGTCTTGACCATCAAGGATGGGGGAAGCCCCTAAAACATAAAGTTCAGTGTGCTAATATATGTTCAGGTTAAGGTGGGAACACACAGGTACCTCCCCTTGGGGGGCAGTTTTACACTGTCTGATGAATCTTTGCGGGTCATGCCCAGTCCTGTGGTGGAAGGCTCCAGAGATGAATCTGGGGCACTTTAGAGATCTTTGATGTCTTTTGACACCTTCTAACACATGACAGCTCCCTCTCATGTCAGTGCAGTTGAGCCAGTTATGCCCCATCAGAAGGGATGAAAACCTTCAAGCCTACATGGGGATGTCCTGATACTTCCCCCTGCAAGCCACTTATTTAAAATACATGAATCAGTGTTCTGACAGGGCAGATATTTTTTTTTATAACTAATGTTCCACATCTTTGAGCAGTATCTTCTTCTTATAGGTCCACATTTTGAGGATAGCCTGTTGGGCTTATTATCTGTGAATGACTCCTCACATTTTAGTGACTCAGTATGCCTTTATATGCTATTTCTCAAATGGTATAAATGGTCTTGAAATTCTCATGTCTCTTTTTGCACTGGTTAACAGATAGGTATTCATATATCATTTAATTCTAATCATGATCTCCCTCATTTATCCTTGTTTTGTATGAGCTGTTAAGGATCCTCCAACATCCTCCAACTACTGTAACTCAATCTCAAGTTTTGGAATAGCATTTGTATTATTACCTAAAAAAAAGTAAAGAGTGGATTTGTCCTGGTTAAACTCAGTTTGGCAATATTATCCAAGTCTCCTAGGTCACCATAAACCACTGATGCTACTTACAAGTTAACGTTTCAAGTTTTGTGCTCAAAGTAGACATCTCTACTGCAGCCAAAAAAAAAAAGGGGAAAAAAAAAAAAAAAAAGGAAACCAGATATTCTTCTTTTGTCCTTCTAGGGCTGTAATGAGAACAAATGGAAGTGACCTTACATTGCGGGACACTCCTTTTAGTGTTTTAATACAAATTTCATTACACTGAAAGTCTTGCAAGGTATTCATTAGAACATTCATAAAGTCTTTGTGGAGGGCTTAATAGCTAAAACAAGCTATTGAAATTAGCCAATCATTCTATAATTGAACTCCCTATGAATCTTTTACTGCAGTAAGGTGAAGTAACTTGCCTGAGGTACTGGATGTATGCTTTAGTGCTTGGTTGCATGCAAAATAAATGAAACTGATAAAAGTGATGTGTAAGACTTCACAACTATTCTTTGGTGTGTTTCTTACAGCTTTGAACATTTGAGTTGAATCCATACTGAATTCTAGATTGTAATATTTTTCATTCTTCATAGAGATTTTCACTGTGTCTTCTCCCATATGTCACACAACCAAATTAACCATTTTATACCATGAAAAATATGGTAGTTGTTTTTTTGTACTCTTATCCTTAAGATGTAGGTTTCCTTCTGCTAGCTCAGAAAACATTATTAACCCCAGAATAGCAATATTCATATTAGTACCAATCTTTAAGCTGGTACTGTACTGAAGAAGCTATTGTAGTGGGTGCTATGCAAACACACATATACAAAAAAATAAAGTGTCCGCCTCAGAGAATTTATAGCTGAGTCAAATAAACAGCATCAGTTCTTACAAAATTGTGTGACTGAATGCCTACACTTTACTCCCTTGATCATCAAAAGGAAATTCATGCTAAGTTGTGTTTTGTTATGTGTGCTGAGATAATTAGGTATCTCAGAAAGGCAGTCTAGGTGCTTAACAGAAATGTGTCTTAAAATCACCAGTAAATAGCTCTCAGACTCCACACCTTCTCTGAAGCATGACTTCTTTACAGAAACTTTATTTCCTTTTTCCATGTAAATATGCACAGTGAATGGGATGCAGCAGCCTTGAGTGGGATGCAGCAGCCTTGTAGGCATTGATCCCTGATTGTGTTCTAGAGAGGAACCATTAAATCAGTGATCTGCTGGGATATGTCTGCCTTAGCAAGCAGGGAAGATCAACAGGAGTGGAACTGTGGTGCTGTGGAGGAGCTGGTGTCCATAAAGTCCATGGGTTTGCCACCTCAAATCAGCTCTGCTATAGTCCCATGGACTAAACATCCACTTGAGGTTGGATTACACTGGGTATGCTCTAGAAGCACATTTTACTATGTGGTTCCATCTGTGGACAATCTAGTTTGTATATCCCTCAATTTGAACCAAAGCATAGCCAGGGAGGAAAAACAGGGAATTTGTTAGAGAAAGGCACTCCTGATCCAGATTCAAACACGCGAATAAACAAACTCATCCCCTAGAGTAAACACATCCTTAAATAAGAATAGGACTTGGATGAATCCTGTCCTATCCACAAAAATAGTCCATGGCTATTTTTGATTGCAAATCACTCTATTTCGTGATGTTAGTGGTTTCTTCTAGACCTTTGCTTACAAAGGCAATGCTTCACTGAAGAAATATTTTGATAACTCCTTAAAATGTCAGTACTGTCATATCTGCATTTTCATATATATCGTGACTTATTTTAATAAGTTTGGATTTATGTGTATGCGTGCGTGTTTCTGTGTGAGCACATACATGCGCAGAACATACATATGTACATGTGAATACGCATATACATATACATCTCTATATAAAGAAAAAATACTATCAAACGCAAAGAAAATAGAATTCTCTGTAAGTATAATGAAGATGAAAGAAAAGGAAAGCTCCAGAGAGTGAAAAATGGTTCTGGCAGACCATATTTTGTGTATTTTGCCAGCAGAAGAATCAGAGCTGACATCTAGTTGAGGGATTTGCACCCAAGTCTGTTGATGGCCCTGTGAAAAGAGAAGAGGTTCCTCTCCTGGCATGTGTCATCCTACTGTAGCATAAAGGGCACTCCCAGAATTTCTTAGAGAGCCTGGAGGCTATCACAATGTCATTAGCTTGTCATTTACTCAGTGGAGGAAGGAGGTTGTGATACGCCCATCTACAAAACAGAGAAAGATGCACTGACTTTTCAAGAGACACAAAAGAATGATACCATGCTACTTCCTAGCACAAATAACCTTCCACTTAATACTCAGCAAATATTTAACATCTCATTAGAACATCACAATTGGAGAAGGACATCCTTATCCAAACGTACTCACATGTTTGGCAGCTTTGACTGAAGTTGCTGTGAATCCAGCCAGTGGATGCCTTGGCCTAGTTAATTAGCCTGTCTTCTCTAGTGTCTTGTCAGTCCTTGGCAATCATAAAAGTATGGACATAGGCTAAGGCACTGCACAGTGGGAAGGAGGGCTGAAAAAAAAGGAACTTCCATCACAGGTGAAATGATAATTAGTCAGACGTGTATTTCAAGTGGCACCAGCATCAGAGCAGATTGTGGATGGTATCCTGTAATCTTCTTTATACCTTTAATTATCTTTTAATTAATAACAGTTCTTGTCCACTCCAAATGCATTTGGCTAATGCCAGCTTCTTTTCTCTCTTTTCTTTTCCATTTTCCCCCTACTTGTTCTAATCTAGCCCCAGTTCCAACTGCTAACGCATCAATGTCAGAAACTGCAGTCAAGCACAGCCTGTCCCCAAATCCCAACCTCTATAAACACGATGGCTCATTAATAACTTAAAAAGGATGATGACACTGATACTATTTATAGGGTTCTGCCAGCCAGGACTGCCAAAGTTAAGGAAATTAACATGGAAAAATTGTCAACTGCAAAACATTAGTGTTTATCAACAGATCAATCAAACTTCAACTACTGTAAATTGTGCTTTTAGCTAAATAAAATGTATCCCCAATGACAATTCATTGAATATGTTATTTTGCTACTCTTGTGCCCTTGTATCGGTTTCAATGAGAGACAGAGGAAGAAAAAAGAGGGAGACAAAAACTCCTCCATTCCCCTTTCCCCGTTCGCTCTCCGACTCCCCTGACACCTGCCAAACCTCCCACAACTGCTGAGCTCTCAAAAGTTACAGCTACATGTTTCACGATGAGTGGCAAATCAGAACTGCTGAACAAAATTCTCATGAAGTCAATTAAGTGTTAATTAGCTTTGACTGAGGGCACACGAGTCTCCAGCAAGCTGAATAAATGTCAAGGTGACGAGGCTGTGTACTAAGTACTGGGTTTACATGCATGGAGAACTTATGATTTAAGAGATTATTTCTCTCCTTTCTTTCCTCATTGCCTTCTATCTCTCTCTTTTATATCAGAATGGGACAGAATGCTGCAGCAAGAATGAAGTTTGTCTTCACTTGTTCACAACCACATTTGCTGCGAACTGTTGGACAGGAAATTTGTTGCAAAGTGTTGGGTAGTCCTGCTGATGCGAGAGAGATTCCTTGGCACAAAAGATGGCTTTGGAGGGAAGTAACTGAAAGAAACCAGGGAAAAAGACAGAAATTAGAAAAAATATGATGTTAAAAGTCAGCTCTAATCTTAATTTCCTGTTTGCTGCACCTTTTGTTCTGAAGGGAATCATCAAATAGGTAATAATAACCCACAATTAAAATAACTAATGAATAATTACATAAATATACATACAGACACACACATAGGTGATGTAACTTATAATTAAAACATAGTCTTCTATGCCTTGTAGAACACATACAAAATTAATTTAAAACAAACAAACAAAAAACCGTGACTGAAAAATGCACTGTGATCTGACAGAGGCTTGGTTAGAAGAAGTAAAAAGTGAGGCAGAATTATCTGCTCTCAAGACATGAAAACTAGGCATAATACTATTTTTTTTACTACCTTAAGTCTATTTTGGGGTCTAGAGGCCTCAGCCAAGATCAGGGCCCCAGTCTGGTAGATGCTGTCAAAACAGATCACAAGTCCTTCCCACCAGGATTTTATAATCCATAGCTGTGGTCTTGCAATTAACTTACAGTAGGTCGTTTCCAACATGCAGCCCATGACATGACTGATGTTTCAAACAGATGAGGGAGAGGAAAGGTGTGAGGAAGTAAACATTATTACCGCATTTTACAGGTTCAAACGGAAAAAGTAAGTGCCTTGCCCAGGGTCACACAATATATAACACTGATAATGAAAAAGCTGGGAATTCCGGCTTGACTTCAAGAGTCCAGGCTGCAGTTTGCATTGCAACACAGTCCCCATTGGGAAGATTTCTACGGAGAGCTAATGATATCCCTGTGTGGGTGGCAGACAAGGAACTCTCATCCATGACTAACATTTCTGAGGAGGTCTTTAAGCTGGACCAGTTAATATCAACAGACCAGAAAATAAAGTTACCGGCATATTATAGGGGATACAAAAAGTAGACTCTCAGATTTCTGTTTATTTCTGTTTTGTGAGATTAAAATGAGGAGGTGAGGAAATGAGACCTGCACCTAACTTGGATGCTCATTAGATATGCTTGCCTGAACTCATGGGTTAAACTGAGGGTTTGGTGTTTGGGAACAACAATTTAAGTTCCGTCCCAAAATCTTTTTGTTTCTGCTGATGCATCTAAGAAAACAATAAATCACTTTCTGCTGGAAAGTTTGATAGCAACAGAGGAATCCTAGCTTTAGCCCAGGGGAAAATTATTTAAATGTCAGACCTGGGTCTGGAATAATTTTGCTTGACCATGAACAGGTGAACTCCAGGATTTTTGAGGGAGATCTTTAAGTTATCAGCTTTAAAAGATTTTTAAATTTTTTAATCTATCTACTTCACATGGGAGTTCCCAGGGTAAAGATACTGTGAAGTACCTGAACAGCTTCAGAGTCATCGATCCTAGGTGTCACCAGCATCGGAAAAAAATTGAGAGAACTTTCTACTGAGATTCAGGCTAACCAGCAATGTCAGAAAACGAAAAAAGGAAAAAGGGTAGATCACTATTTCAGTGGCCTGTTTGTTTCTGTCCTGTGATTTGAAAGAATCATAGGATACATAAAAGAAGACAAAGAAAAAATATCTCTCATTCTGTCTGGCAAAGATAATAGACTGCCTAGAACATGAAGTAGATATTCATTGAATCTGAAAGCCAGCTCATGATGAACTAATCAACATGAAAACATTATTCATAAATGGATTGTGGTACTTATTGGCACAGGATATGTCTAAGGCAAAAGAAACCACAAATACCAAGACGAATTAAAAGGTCTATGGACATGAAGAGAAAATCAGTGAAATATCTTGAAAGTAGATAGGTAGGAGAGAATATTCTGCACCTGTTTTCATCAACCACATCTAGAGATATGTTACTGGGTGAGACAAACACATCTGCTACAATCTGGTGGTTATAATACTTCTCTGCAGCTTTTTCTTTGTACATGTAGACACCAGGAGTCTATAAGAATCTTCTTTATCTTTGTTTTGTAAAATGTTTTTTACAGTCTTTGGTTTGAAAATACCAATCGTTGTAGATGAATGCCACTGTTATTGATTCTGATAGTAGATTTGGTCAGCAAATATAAATGAAAATGAGTTGCCCACACAGTGCCTAATAAAGAACCTGAATGACTCCAGGGGTTAAGTGAAAGCAGCCTCCATCATGTGCTTTAGATCAGCAATATGTCTTGATACAACAGCCTTCTCAGAGTGATGGGTGGTCAGAGATACCTCTTGTCTGCTCCATGGGAGGCTTCCATTTGGAACCAAGCGTTCTGCAAAGTCACATGACCATAGAATCACAGAATGGCCTGGGTTGGGAGACACCTTAAAGATCATCCTGCTCCAATCCTCGCCATAGGCAGGGACACCTTCCCCCAGCCCAGGTTGTTCACAATTCCATCCAGCCTGGACTCAAACACTTGCAAAAACAGGACACCAACAACTTCTCCGGTCAACATGTACCAGTGCCTCATAACCCTCACAGCAGAGGTAGATGTAGACTTACAACTCCAGCTCATGTCCAGTTACTGATTAGAACTTTTCATGGCATCTTGTCTTGGAGCTGATTTTAATTGTTGGGATGTATTTCTACTTGTATTATCACAGTCACAAATGCAATGAGGATTAGGGGTTTTCCAGGCATTCCAGACATTGATTTTTATTTTTTCTCCCCAGGTCTTCCCTTGTTGACACTGCCTTAAAAAAACAACATGAAGGACCATAATAACCTTTTGGATTAGCAGTAGAGGATTCTACATGGTATTCCCGTCAAGATTATCACAAACAGAGCAGGTTGCCTGGATTGTGCACTTGAACATACAAGAAATGCTTCTACAAAAGAGATCAACATTTAGATTTCAAAGTTTACTAGAGCCCTTTCTTCCTAAGATACATCTTTCTGGCAAGCATAGGAGCTCTCAAGTAGGTGTAAATTACATTTATGGCCATGACTGTAAGGTTCATTGACATGGTTAGAGCAGTATAAAGTGGTCTCAGTGAAAATGATAATCAGGCCCTGAGGCTTAGACAGATGGATGGACAAAACAATATCTGCGTAGTTTTATGCTACCTTTGCAAAAAGAAGTCACCAGTTTAAAACAAAAATAAACATAAAAGAATGTATTGCAAAATAAATTGATTTATTATGGAATAAATCCCAGAAACTGTGACACAAATGAAAAGTAGAAACAAACAAGAAAAGGACTTAGTGTTCTCCCCCTGCATGTGGGTGACTGAATATAAATCTGATAAAAATCAGATAGGATAGCTGAGTCCCAGCTTTGACTCAAACAAGGCTCTCCTGTACGGTCCTGGCTAAATCACTTTTCATACACGTCCTCAATCCCTGAGCCTTGGTGTGCCCAGCTATAATATTGAGATTATGGCCTATATTTTTACTTTAAAACACTCTAACTCCATGCATAAAAAGTGCTATATGAAGCCTTTTGAATATTATAAGAACACTCATCTATTCATTCCCCTTATAAAATATATGCCTGAACTGTTGGACTGATCTCGCTTCTATATCAGAAATGTTAGAGAGGATTCTGCATCTCCCTATTTCACCTTGTAAATTAATATATGTGCAATCTCTTCAGTGTCTTCTGTTCCTAAATCACAACAGATATAAGCCAGCTACTTGCTTCTATTATGTGAGCTCTGAAATGAAGGAGCATAGCATTAATTCTTCTAACCCTGCTTCTGTTTGAAAAAAGTGCACTCATCTCTGTGCCCCCGACTACAGCTGGAGGCACTGTAAACTACATATCCCATTTTGAAGGCATATTTTTCAATTAATACATCAACATATACTTCAATAAGAGTTCATCTGTCATTAGACTTCACTCAGTTTTTTACTACTGAATCTAGAAACTTTTAGTGACATTTAGTTATATACATAATACATCTCTACCTTCTAAAACATGTTTCTAAGGGTGAAGAAATGTAGTCTTGCTTTGAAATGTTAGTGGAATTTCTAAAGCACAGTCACAACAATCACTGTTACTTGAAAATGAAACTCAGCACTCACTTGTAAAAAGAAAAAAAACAGTTAAAATTAATATTTTTTTCACTTTATTTGGGACAATGTCTTTGCTTTATGAAGTTAAAATGTCTGGATTGTCATCTAGTGACAACAGGCTCGTAGCTATGCTGCTACAGCGAAGGTACAAGAACATTTTCCTGGTGATACATATAATGATGCATAAAATTAATTTCAACAAGCTACATCCAGGCCCTGTATTTGAAAGTGCTCACAGCATTTCTCAAATCCTAGCATCCTTATACTCAGTCACCAGTCAGCGAACTGAGATGCATCATTCTTACAGAAAACACATCTCTCGGTGGATCCTGGTGCATTAAGTTTGTGCAGACAGAATTCTGCTGCAGTGCACTGAGGGGAAAAAAAAAGAAAAGAGAGCTCATTGGCACTAAGTATTTGTCAGCAGTCACAAAACTTTCCACTTGCTCTTTTCATAGCTGCACAAGACTTGGTTGATTGCTTCAGCCATTAATTTGATCCCAAGAACTATCTTTGCTTGTTATTCGACATCCTTCCTGGCTGCTATTTACTGATGTCACTTGTACCAGTTGATGAAATTCGAATGTGATGAAGTCAGGAGTTTCTGATGGTGTAGAAAAATGTTGAACACTCGGAATTATTATGACAAACCTATTATACTTGCAACGACTTCTAAATTAGGACACTGGTGCAGGCCGAATTTTTTACTGTCCTTCAAGTTCTTGTCAGCCAAGTGCTTTCTGTGCCACTGAAATGAGAATGCTGAAGATACACTCAACAACAGTCTGAAAAAAAGGCTCTTAGCTTAAACATGTGTCACATTCTCTTTCTTCAAATCTACAGACAAATATTTCCTTGTCCTAGAAATTTCCTTAAGGGCCGGGAATGATAACAGTGTTTTTCCTCAGTTCATTACTGGATGCTCTGCTGTGTCTTAGCACTTACTGCTTGCAGACAAAGAAAACAAGCTTTGGAGTTAGATACTGCCATTGCTTCCTTCAGTGTGCTTTCATCCAAACTAGTCTGGCAGCCCAGTCTGTACTGAAGGCTAACAAACGTACACCTAACACCTAAACCGGCACTAAACAGCTTAAGTTTACCCAGGTGAAAGGTTCTGTGGTTATTTGCTGTGTGCAGCAGAAATTTCAAATTTCACTGTTTCCATACCCTAACCTACAGCAGCTGCTGATGTTGGCAAGTGCATCCTTCAGGGAATGATTACCTGGAGTCTAAACCAGAGCAGGAAATTGGTCCCTGCAGACCACTGGGGTGGGAGACAGGAGGAAGAGAATGGAAGGTGGAGAACCAGACAAGGAGCAGCAGAGCAGACCTCTGACACCATGGAACAGGAATATGGCAAATTATGGCATAATGTACTAAGTACAGCGAGAAAAAGGCATGTGTGAGTATTGCTGAGTGCTGTGGGAATACTCACCACTGGTGCTTCCTAAGGAAGCAATCTGACATTACATTTCCTCCTGTGGCACAGCAAGTTAATAGACAGCTTTCCTGTTCTTTTTCATGATTGCTTATTTGCTCCTGCCTTTGCACAAAAAGTCGAGACGTGACAATAGGAAGAACTGTGAAGCAAAAGAGAGAGAGACAGAGAATTATAAAAAAAAAAAAGCCTTCTGTGGGGATCTGTTAATCCATTGCTTTTCCTATTTCACATGTTCCCCCTGTTACCAGCTCTAGCCTTGGCCACTCCCTCAGTTTCTCCCTATTTGTTCCTGTACCCCAACCCCGCCCAGGGACCGCCCTTAGGCCCCTGACAAAACCACCCCGCACCCAGACCACGCTGTCTCTCTGTCTGCCTCCAAGGGGGCTGGGACAAGACGTGAATAAAGACATCTTGCCACCCTCATGAGAAAGCACACCAAAAACTTCAGTCGCAAAGTATAAATGAGGATTCATTAAGTTTCTGCTCATGTCTCTGTTTCAGCCTATTTCTATGTTTTCAAAAGAAGTTGTCATTTCATTACATTTCTTTAAACTACTTCTGTAAAATATGCTGGTTTCGAAAACAAGAACAGCAAAACCTTAGTTTTGAGGAGAGATTGGTACATTTTCTTAAACCAGACCTCATCACAGCACCATATTAGAAAATAGAGAAACACCCAAGCACAGGTCAATAAGCAGAATGAAAGAATATGCTTCTGGAGGAAGGCAGGAGTAGGAATCTTCTCAGCTGGATTTACTGCTGCAATGAGGATGACACTGGAGCTAAGACTCAGACCAGGTCCTCAACCTAGCCTCAAATCCAAATGCATTACATCCTGTATTCTACTAATTGTGACAATATTCTCGTATATTCACTTTATAATTGCAGATCACTTTGCTATTATTTAAGATTAGAAAATTCTGTCTAAGCAGAGTGAGACTGGCTCTTTGGCAACAAGGACCAGTATACCAGAACAAATAAATGGCCCGTTCTACCCAGTATCTGGTCTCTGGAGTCTGAAGTGGGAGGCATAAAATCCCCATATTGTAACTAATTATGCAGTAATATACCGTGGGAGATTGTCCCCAGCTGCCTGTATTACTAACTCATCTGAAACCTGGATGAACAGGAAATCTCAAGAGAAAACTTTATTCTCTCCAGATTTCCAGTTTTAAGAAGTTTTACTGAAGTTCAAAGAAACAGAAAAAAAAATTGACTGCTTTTACTTTTGCTCCAAAAACCATCCAAAAAACACAGAGGTTCTCTCCTTGTAAGCTCAAACAGTTGTGATTCTCACAAGATTCACGGGTGGGGTTTGGTTTTTAGAACAGATTTGATTTTTCCTGCAGAATGTGCAGCAGTTATCAGTCACCCTCATAGTTTTTCTCTCTGCGTGCCACTCATTGCACTGAAACTTATTGAAAATGTTGTCAACAATCAGCTTTATAAAAGCTTTGCACATTGTCTGCCTAAAAGCTCTGTTTTGACGAGAAAATGACTATTAATGAGAACATGTTCTTTTCTGGCATCAGACTCAAAGAGACACAGGTCATAAATCTCTTTGATCTTCTTGCAAAAAGCTAGAATCAAAGAAAGAAGCAAGTTCATTCTTTCCTTCCTTTTTCCTTTCTTGTTTTTTTTTTTTTAAAGCTCCTGATTGAAGCAATTATATTTAGTAATCAGTAATTTATCATGCTTGCTTCTTCCCATACCTTTTTCCCTCTCCCTATGCTTTTGTTTTGTTTTGATTCTTTATTTCAACATAACAGAAAATCTTCCAGGTTGTCCTCTCTATATATTTTCCTTGGTTTCACAGGAGCAGAAGGGGAGAATTTTTCAGGGGAGATGCTGAGGAGAGTATTGGGGTGATTTTAGTTTGTGACTTTTGGGGTTTTTTCGGGTTTTTTTTTTAGAAAGTATGTATTAAAAGTGGGGGGAAAGAGCACAAAAAAGAAACTGTAAAAATGAAATGTGAAGAAGAATCCTAATATTCTAGTTTACTCAATGAACTGCTGCCTTTCATAGATGTATCAATACTGCCATCTCTTGCCTTCCCAACAACCTAGGCAGGAAAGTGTAGTTTGATGGAAATTGGAGAAGGAACACACATTCACATACACACATAAAAGAGCTAAGTTTTCCAAGAGAGGTGAGTGAATTTTCCCTGATCCATTTTTTCTTGTTTTAAGTGGAATTTTTTCTTAATTTTTCTCTTTTCTGTTGCTATCTATTTTCATATGCACCTTAAACAATACAGCCATGGCAACTGAGACCTCAGCTAGTGATTTAAGATTGTAATGTGGGTTAACTCAAGCCATTCTGAAAAACAGAAAGAATCTATACTATAATCAAATAGTGATGAAAATAAGCTTGTATGACTCCCCTTCAGTGATGAAAACATGCAGGTATGTAAATACACATGAAATGTACAGTTGTATATATATTTTTAATAAAAATCAACCACAATATGAGTATTTTACCAGCAAGCCTTAAGGTAGATAAATCCTCTATTGAAATAATTTCCAGAAATTGCAGACATGCATTTGTATCTGTGGCTGGTTATGACAGTGATCTGGTATGACAGGTCATGAAACATCATGTCGCATAAATGCAGTGGCCAATATTTTGGACCTTATGACTATGATCTATAGCAGAATTATTGCTCCATGGAGATAAACTCACAAGAACTGCATAGTCATTTGTCAGTGAGCAATGTTGTTTTCTAGGCCGGTGCAAACTACATTTCAAGCTTAAATGTCCAGGTCTTCAATTTTAATACCTTCACAAAAAGGTGCTATTTTATCTTTTTAATTGCAATGCAGTGGTAATAGTTATACCAGAAATATGTACTCCTCTGAAGTGAAAATCAATGAAAGTTTCATACTTAAAGTAAAAATTGATTTCTTAAGTTAGATGGGACAATTTCTGGGTTTAAAAGCATATCACCATCTGGGTGATAAAAAGACAGATTGACATTTGAATTTTTTTGTATTATTGCAGCTTACTCTTTTAGTCCCACACCTAGTTTTTGGTTATGTTGTCATAAGTCTTTTTGTGCTTACCAAAACAGGAGCAGTTGTGCTCCTGTACTGAGATGACAGGTTATTATTCAGGCTTTTTTCTGAAGCTCAATATGTACCCCAGTCAGAGGTGTGACCAAGGAAAGGCATATGATGATATTTTAAAGCTGTGGGTTCTCTGTTACAGTCCTCTGGGTTTCTCACTGACAAACAATTTTACAGACCACACACTGTCCACAAGTGGTGCATTCTTCTCCCCCTGTATATTATCAATATTTTTTTCTTATCATCGTTTGTAAATTTTTGTAATTTTATCTGAGCATATTGTGATGTGTACATGTGCACACGTGTCTGAAGTGAAGTTAGCTGGTAATTAAGGGGCAAAAGCACTAAACCTGGCAGTTGCCTCCATTGCAAAGTAAATGCTTTATCAACAAACCACAGGTGTGCAGCACTAAAACAGATAAAAACATATAGGATCAGAGATGACAGTTCTCTGTTCAAAATACATTAATCACCCAAGGCAAATTTGTGCATCTGTTATACACTGTAGGTGCTTCTCTTGCTTTGTTCCAGAGATATTAAAATAGATGGAAATCTTCTCCCTTTTCAATGTGGTTGGTCCAAGAAGCACACATGGTGTTTTCCTACATGTTGTGTCTTCTTGATCTGCCACACCAGCTCTGCTTGCTCCTTTGTTCAGGAGGTGTGGGACAGACAATAGGGCTCTGCTGTGTTCCTTAGGGCCAACGACCATGGTGTCCAAACCAGGAAAAGTCTCCGTTTCATCAACAAGGTGTGTGGTTCAATTAGTGTGATGGAAACTTTCCCTTAATTATGTCTTTTAGTCAATGGACTGCTGTTTAATTTACAGTCTATCAGTAATTTTGAACCCTCAGAGATTAATTACAAGCAGATAATTTTCAGACAGATCTCCAAAGTCAAATAATTCCCACTGAAAATAAAGGTCTTCTGATCCTTGTTGATCAATTTGGGTGAGTGCAGGAGGACAACTGTATTATCAGCCATAGAAAACTGAGCTCATATATAAGAATAATGATATCAGCTCCTGATTTCATCTATTGTGAGAGGAGCAACCTTGATTCTGCTGTCTCTGCTCAGCAGATCTTGGCAGCAAAAGAACACAGGTCACTATTAAGCCAGGTGGTGACATTTGTGCTTCCTGATCAATGGGGAGGTGGTGAATTACCCACTAGACTCATGGACCAAGTTAAGCCTTGTCCATCGACTTAAAGCTCTTTATAGCTAAAAGTATTTTTTGAAGGTTTTAGGTGCAAGATAAATAGTCTAGGAAAGAATTTTCTGTACAGCTTATCATCAGCAATAGGGAATGCTTTATTTCCTCTCTTCAGCACTTTGACCTCATCTATTCTTTTGGCTCCACTGGCTTAACCACTTCATCTCCAGAAAGGCATACATATAAAGAAGTCAAAAGCTCATGCTTACCTATTATCTTGCCCATCAGCAAGATGCTGCAACTCATTAAACACAACAAGGGCGTTTCCCACCTCATGGTGCATCTTGCTTCGATGTTTAGAGCTACAATGTGCTTTTTTTCAGTACAATATATTTAACCCTTCTCTTCTCTGACCCAGATTTGCTAATTTTCTGGGTTTTTTTCACTCACTTTCTCCACCCTTCAATATCATCTATTGATTTTCTGCTGCTAACAATATGGCAATACTACCGACTAATATCCTAAACTTACCCTACATGCTTACTTGCATTTTATCATAAATACAGAAAAGCACTCTTGAAAATGTTCGTGAAGGAAGATTCAGATAAGACACACAGAACTCAGATCTGGTCTGGGACCAGAAATTTTGGGAATTTTTTTTTTTTTTTTTTTGGTACAAAAGAGATCATTAATATCAGTAAAAAATATTTTATTTTCATTAAGCAAATGTTGCCTCAGTCTCATAGGTGCTTCTTTCCAATGTGGAATATCTAAAGCAGCTAAAATAGTTACAAGGAGAGATTAAAGCAGATGGAATGACCTTTTAAAACTCTGTACTGACTTGTGGATTTCCTCAGAGGTACATCTGCATCTTCTGAGAGGATTTAGAGGGCACTTAACCTGCAGAAGTGTTAGGAACAGGGAGTATCTCTTTGAGGTTATTCTTTCAACAGCTTTTAGTGTAGTGAATATCTTGACTACCAACATAGAATGCCATACCCCAGGCAGAAGTTATCCTTTCCATTTTCTGTGTGTGTCTGTGTAAACATATGCACTGTTACATGTTATGCATTCATAATCTCAGGATCATAAGGAGATAAATTTCAAATATTCATTAAAACAATTAAATATAAATATAAAAGAATCCTTTATAACAAGTAAAGAATTTAACTTTCTTCCCCACATTATTGTCTGATCTGCAATGTCAGTATTTGGCTTCCTTTTACAGAAATGTAGATTCAATACAAGTAATCAATTCACTCAAATTTCACAGTTAGGCATATTTCTCTATAAAACTTGAAAAAATATCTTTAATCTTACCAGATTCCTCCATTTTCTCTTCTATCCATAAATTACATTCCCATCTGATACAGCATCAGTAACATACGTTATGAACTCTTTTACAGGTTATTCATTCCTTTCTTTTCAGTGTCCTTTTATGATTTTTTTAGGAGTCATTAGACTCCTGGCTACCCACTTGAGAAGTTTCTTAACAATTCTTTTAAAGTCAGAAGTGTCAGAGCATATAATGACCAAATAGTGGTTTTTTTCTCCCTTCTTCCTTTTCATGTTCTTTCATGGGTATTGCTATTTCACCCCCGAATCTTCCAACATCCTTTTACTCTCTGAACATTCACCTCAAGTCACACCAGACACAACAATGACTCCAGCACTTGCCACCATCCCTCAAGCCAAATATAATCTTACAGAGTAATGCTGAGTATCTCAGCAATGTGTAAATGCACAGGAGATTTATTGCTCTGGATTTGCAAATAAGATTTTGAAAAATGTAAAGAGAATTACTTTCTTCTTGTAAATTAGTTCCATTTCCAGTTGCATTTTGAAAGACTACCAGGTAATGGCAGATGAGGGGTTTAGTAATATGGGCTACTTTTTACAGCACAGACTAGAAGAAAAAGTATTATGGGGAGGAGATTATATTTTATATCTACTTAACACTGAGATTGGGTTTCTTTCTGAGCGTAATGACAAGAAACAGGAGTTTTAACTCAGTTGATAATTGATTTGTATAAGGTCTGGTATTCCCTTCCTTCCCTAAAGTATCAAGATTTGAAGCAAAGCTCTTCCCCATTAGGGAGGAGTCAGAGGGTTTTGTGCTACCAGCAGCAAAAAGAGTACCGTGTCCTCAGAAGGTCACCTGGGCCAGATTCACAGGCCCACGCAAGACCATGGGGTTTGGTGATTTCCAAATTAAGATTCTCAGGTAAGATTTGGTATCTGTACCATCCAGGTTCGGCTGTATCCATGTTGTCCTCTTTCGTTTTGCCAAATTATTTTTCCTTCAGACCACATGTTCAGGTCTACTCCTCTGCGGCACATGGGGTACAGGAGGCATTCTTGAAATCCCTTCTAGCACACAAAAACGAGTCATTACTGTGTATAATATGTTTCTCTTTCACAGGAGTTCAGTGGCATAGTTTTCTCTGGTTCCTATAGCTAATCCCCTGGCATATTCATTTAGCACCCACTGGTTGTCATTCAACTTTGCTTTCCTTTCTGCTTTGCCACAGCTCAAGAAATTCTTTCAGCTTTGTTTTCTTTTTTGTTTTTGTTTGTTTGTTGGTTTTTTGTTTGTTTTGTTTTTCATTATCTTGGTTTGTTTTTGTTTTTGTTTTGTATGGTCATTTGCAAATGTTTTGTTTATTTGCTTAATTGTTTCCATTTCTTTGGGATAGTGGTAAGATTTCTTTGTCTATCTTTCACTATTTTGTTTGACACAATAAGTGGCTGAATAAATTCAAGTGAAATAAGAGCTTATTCCACTCTAATGTGTACACAGGATGTGACATTAACCCAAACTGATCATTCATATAGGTTCACAAAAATTCCACTCTTTATTACCTTTGTTCTTGGATTCCTGTTGATTTAAGGAAACAGGAGGTAATAGTGGAATTCTCAAGAAACAGCTCTGCTCCTGAGACATTTTCAGACCAAATTTCAGACTCAAGAGATAATATTAGTTCAGGTAAATGCTGAATAAACTTCCTTTGTATGTTTATCAACATTTATCTGAACCAGAAGCATATAAAAGTTCCCTCATCACTTAGCTAACCTTTATGGCATATGAAGTCATCATCCTTTTCATAAGCTGGACAAAGGCATCACTCAAAACCCCTTGCTGTATTTAATTTTACTATTGAATAAATATACATAGTAATAGGGTACAGAAGAAAAGACATGTTTATGTGAGAAGTAAATATATACAGGGAGATTTCCAGAAGAGTATTCAAGTAGATGTGGTATGTATAAGTAAATATAGGAACCAGTCATTTGATTTTTTCTTATCACCACCATAATAAAAAGAAAATCCTGTTCGGCACAAGAATTGCTGTTTTGATAGCATGACAACTAACATGCTGCAATGATGTGATCTTTGGGCTAATAAATAGCAACTCCTACACTCAAACATCAGCTTTTGAAGTCACCAGCTCCCCACCAATGTCCACAAAATTACTCAACTGTGTTACATTTATGCTTTGGGATAGTTTAGGACAAAAATAGTTTGGAGACTATTTACCTCCATTTTGATTTCTGCACAGCATTTCTGTAGCTGCTACAATGACAGAATCTGTGGCAATAAATTCCTGCATCTTTATCGTAACAGGGGAGCTTCAACCAAAAAAAAAAAAAATTAATCCTCTGTCTAGGTTTACAGCCTTGCAGAAGGTCATTTGGCAGGGAGTGAAGAGGCCCTGCAAATGAGAATCTGGAATGAGAGGTAAGTGCTCCACACAGAAAACCAGAAGACTCTTTCCCTCTCCTACTAGGTTGACACCCGACTTGTGTAGATGTCAGGAGGAAGGAGCCCTGTGGGTCTTGTGAAATCTGTGGTAGGTTATAACCATTCAAAGGGTCCCCTTGGATTCCTAAAGAAGCAGGACAGCATGAAGATATCTGCTCCTTCCTAAACACTCAGTGCATTTCATTTGTACTGCTAATGAGAGAACCGTGTGTTTTGTACAGGCTTGTTTTGCAAAGTGCTTCTTTGATTCAATTTCTATGTGTTCCTGAAAAGATTAATCATAAGTTTAAATGCCTGTGAGGCTAGAGTTATAGAAAGGAGTATAATTGATGTTCCAGTCAAAGCGAAATCTCAGGCCTGATGCATTTAACAGGAAGTTTTTTATTCTGTAAACAGGGGACAATAACAAACTCTACATGTACCTTAAGTACCTTGAACCCTTGTCATGTATTTTTCCAGGTTAAAATACTTAAACCACCTGAATTCAGCATATGATAACCCACTATAACATGTGTGTGAGTTTCTAGAAAAGTTAATTTAATCAAAGGTGTTAACAGATCCTTGTTTTAACTTCTTCTCCATAGTGGACTTGGTGAAGACTTAGCAATTCACTGATGACCCAATAATTGCCACAAATGTAAGAAAATAAAACAGTGAAGATGTTAATGTCCATGGACATCCCCAGCATGTTGCTATTACCAATAATTATAATATAATATTACCTGTATTACATAACCTGAGGATCCTACAAACCATTTGGACTGGATTGGAGCTCTGATCTGAGTGCAGTAATAGAGAAGTCAATTCTTCACTTCTGTTTCTGCCTGAAGAAGCTTGTGTAGAAAGATGGTTGCTCTGAGTTCATATTATCCTTTTTATTGTGCCAAAAGCTATTTCCCAAATCCGCACGGCCAAGGCCTGGGCATAGAGGTGTTTCTGCAGTCATTGCAAAGGGGCAGTGCTGACAGAGGAATGTGTTTGTTGATCCAAGCACAGACTTCTTTTGGACAGGCGACTTTTTTTCTCTGCAGCTTCCCTGGCCAAGGGGGCTGACAAGCCACAGATTATTAAATCCTTTGAATATGAAGGACAAAACATCATATTTAAATGTCATGAATAACAAACACAAGAGCATGTATTCTTCCTCTCACTTTCCACTTTATGTGTGCTCAACTTGCAAGTAATTTGGTCTGGTACCACAGCCCATTAAAACAAAAGAAACAAACATACTCTTAAAAAAAAAAAAAAAAAGAGAATAAAAAATACCCCAAATAATTGCTTTCTATTCTGTGTCATGTTTTAATTAAAGATAGCAGCACCACAATCTACGATATATCTGGAAATTATTAGAAACCTTTTCCAGAGGCAAAAAAGATCAATACCTCTTTGTCTCAGTGGCATAAAACATCTCTGTGTTACTTCTTTCCTGCTGGCAAGAAAGAAAGTGGAAAAGTCTAAGATGGGAATAATAGCAGCACCGAAGGCGAGAGCCATGTGCCAGGTCAAATGAGCATGCTTTCTCTTTTGTATTTATTTTTAAAAATAAGCAGAGTGGTTTGCATTATCTGATTCCATCCATGCAGTAAGTTTTGCTCCCTTTGTGTCAAGGGCAGCAGAGAGCATGTGGAGCTACTGAGTCAAGACCTTGAAGAAGGGAAATGTGACCGAGGATGAGATGAGAGGCTTGGGAGTCAAGTCCTGGCTTCCCTCCCTGACTTCACCATGGATCTGCCATGTGAGGCTGCTCCATTTCCTTGGAGTCGAGAAGGTGCATGTCTTATGCCTTGCACAACAAAGATGGTGTCCTCTAGAGAGAAGTTTTTTGTTGACTGTTCTTGTCTGCACAAACTGACTTTGACTTTCACCTTGTTAGTTGTGAAGGACAGCCCGAAAGTGGTGGTACTCGCAGTTGTTTGTGCCTCACCTGACAGAGTTTGCAGCCATGGTCCCTCTGTGTCTTTAAACCCAAATGTGTCACGTGTGGGGTTCTTCTGGTTCATCTTATTTTCCCCAGTTGTCAGTGGAGAGGAATAGGAAGCTCTTGGCTAACCCTGCAAATGAACCATGAGCTAAAAGAGCCTGATTTTTTTTATCCTTACTTTAAAAGAAGCCAGAGGTGAAGAGCTGAGGTGTCCGTCCACATTATAGAAATCTGGTGATACAGAGCATTAAATGAGGCCCCAGTTTCCCCATGTATAAACTGAGGTAATGGGACAGCAATTAATTACAACATACCTAATCACCTTGCTGTCACCTTCTTCTTTATATGAGGGTGTTGTAGCCTGCCTGGAGAAGAGAACCCATTACATCAACAGTCAAAGGGAAACGTTATCCCCATGTTTTCTCCTGCGCCTTTCCCTTTTCTTTGCTTTTACTTCTTGACTCTGTCTAGGCTGCAGGGCAAGACGAGATGGGACTGAACTTGCTGCACTCTCCTGGCATTGCTCACAAAAAAATGTGTGTGTTTCTGAACAGAAAAGGAATTGTAAACAAATGTTGTTTCAAAAGTCATTAACTTCCATACAGTCCCCACAAATTCATAAGTGAGTGGCTTCAGTAGCACCAGATCATTTTTTCTTCACTGATTTTAAGAGTAAACAGGGCATTTTGTATGTCAAGCCTGGTGTCCTAAATAAAATGATTTGCCTTCCTTCACATTTGTCCAACTCTCCTTCAACTGGAACATATATTTCCAAAGAAATCAAACCAGACCCCCAAATTCTTGGCTACAAGACAGCTCAGATGACACTGTTGAACCGTTTCTATTATTAATTAACATTTCAATGAAAATTATAAATCTTTCGAAAATATTTATCAACAAAGAAATTCACTGAAGTAGCTGACCTTTCAGTCACAGAGTTAGTTACCCTTCCCTCTGAATCACTCCTGGGCCTCAAGGTCTCAGGAAACTTCTCCCCCAGCCTCATCTTCCTCTGGAGAATTTCCCATCCCCTCTTATCTGTGGGGTGTGATAGGATAATAGCAGCAATCCAGTCCTTATTGTCTGTATCTGCGGATGAAGAGTGCTGTATAAGTGTAAAGTGTTATTGTAAGGAAATAATAATACTAATAAAACAAAATGAATCGAAGTCTTGTCTTCAGATGGTTATTTTAGCAATCCAGAAATCTAAAGCCCATGAAATAGACAATTAAGAGGGGTTAGATACTTAATATCAGTCGTTGTGTTTGGGTAGAATTTTGCAATAACGCAGCTGCTATAATAATACTGATTTTTATTTCTCCTTCCAGAAAGGAAGCGGTTGTGTTTTCAGAGAAGCCTGGAAGTCCTGCTGCAGAATGCAGAACTTTGTGTGCCTCCCTGTGCACTCAAACGGCCGCTCCTCTCCTGTTGCAACAGCTCCATCTTTGGGAGAGAAGAGGGGAAGCGTTCCTTTTCTTTACCTCGCTTTTCAAACAAAAGAAACCTTGGAAATCCTGTTTTGCCCTGCAATATCTTTTTTTTCTTTCCCCTCTTTTCCCCATGCCTCTCCCCACATTGCTCTTCATCAGTTAGGAATTAAAAACCCAAAAACAATACACCCTTTCTCTCATTTCTGTCATAACTAAGGGCCAGAGACTCATTTAATTAGTCTCTCTTGTGTGGCTTACAGCCCTGTTCAAGGCAAACATTTACCCCTGGGTTTCAGTGCTGTTGTTTAGCCACTGAATTTTCCTTTTTAATTTTTTTTGTCAGGAAAATGTGGTATCATGTTAATGGCTATTGGGAATCCTACGGCTAAATCATAATCATAATTGTCTACACTAATCATAATTGTCTTCCTGTTGCAGTGTGCATGCCTCCCCCCTGTCAGCTCGCAGTCTCGTCCTGCTCCCTTGGACTGTGTGCTTATGTTGTGTTTGTGCTCTCACAAGCAGGGTTGACATTTCAGTCATTTTTGTCTGTTGAGTATCTGGGCTCAGTAGACAGGGACTTGAAGACCTTGTAGGAGGGGTCACTCTCTCTGTCTTCTCAATATCCTCATCCCAGAAAGCTCCCGTGAGGAGAGCCACTTTTATGTATTTAGAAGGGCTCACTCTTCCCTTCTAAAGTGAGGCTAGCTGAGGAACGGGAGCTAGAGATTCAGATTAAGAGCTTCTCTTATCCACAGATTAGATGCTTTTAATTGCTGAGTTACATTTGGGACTCCTTTTTTCTTACCTCCTGAATCTTCCATGCCCTTCCTTGCAGTGGCCCATCTCCAGCAGAAGGGATTACATCTCTCCTTCACGTCTCATAAACCTGAGAGTTAGGATATATTCAGGACAACAGGGGCTGGAGGGTGGGAAGCTTATGCTTTACACAGACCCAAAAGATGTTTTCTCAGTCCTAGATGAGGTGTCTCACCATTAGACCAGTTTTCAAGAGCCAGTCAGTCATGAACATCTGTCTCTGTCCTGGCAGAAGTGATGATGAAAGGGACAGTCCTGATACCACAGTTTTTGTGGTGATATGGTCAGCATGTGGCTGCCGACTAGATGAGGCTCTTCAAGTGACATAAATATCCTGAGTGCCTTAGGTCCTGATTAGAAAAATAAATGCATTGAATACCAATGCCATTTAGAGCTAGAGGCCTGTAAGAAAGTGCTGCAAATACTACACTGCAAGAGGAAAAAAGGATAGAGTTTGGCATGTTCGTTAATTAATCACTAGAAGGGAGTGGGGTAAAACTATGGGTAAATCTAGAACTGTCAAGCCCAGACTCACATTTTTTTTCTTAAAATCACAGAGGAGAAAACAAAGAAAGGGGAAATTTAATTCCCAGGAACTACACAAAGGCATGGATAGAGGTCACAGACAGAGCCAGTGTAAATTCTTTAGCAACAAGACAGAACCCAAGTTAAAAACAAACCAAGAAGCCAGAAAAGTCATGGAAGCAGACAGAGTCCATAATAACCTCAGAACAAGACTAGAAAGGGTTCAGGCAGAGAAACTAAAATCAGAGCTTTCGGAGGCAAGATCATAAATGACATGAAAAGCTAGCAGAGAAATAAAGAAAAATAGGCACTGAGTAATTGAATACAGCCCCAGAAATCTGGAACTGACATTCCCTTGCTAGGCTTTGGCTGCTCAGTGTACATAGAGTGACATTAAACTCTGTGTCTCAGCCAGGCCAGAGAACTTTCTAACAATTTAATGCCAAATTTGATTAAATTTCACTGTTAAGAAAATATTTCTGGTGTTCTTAAACCAAGTAATTTAGATGCCCCCATTGTGACCTAGCCTGAAATCCCAAGTAAGTCTTTAAACCCAGATCTCCTAAAGGCCAAACTACTGACTTCAGTGTTTTTTGGTGTAATGAAAATAATTTGTATACAGAGTTCAATTCACCACATGGGTTTTTGTTCAGAGATCCTGGCTTTAATGTCACTGGAACAGAAACACATGTTGTCCTATCCCCACAGCTCTGCTGCATCCTAAGCACTCCAGCTCCTTCAAATTCATTCTGATAAAACCTCATTACTGTTCTGTAATGTACTTCTGATACACATTCCCATTTTCACTCTGATCTGCAATCCCTGGCATAGGCTGGGATTTGAAGAATAAGTGTAAAAACAGCTTGTGTGGAAAGACAACATTTTCTTACAGTATTTTAGACATAATTTAAAACAAAACTTACCAGAATTCTCCTGAGAAAGCCTGTCCTTAAGAGAATTAATTGATAAAACTAATTCACAGGTTTATCTTCTCTCACAGTATTGCATGAAACAATGAAACTTCCCCAATCTGAGGTTTCTCTTCTTAACTGCTGGGATTGCAGTAAGGTTTCAGCATCTGAATCCAGGAAATTTGGGCTCACTTCCAGCTGTGGAGTCAGGCTGACCAGTAAATCCTACCACCATAATGCCACAACTACTCACATTACGTAATCCTGCCTTGCAGACACCTCCTGAACTCCTCAAGAGCTACATCTAAGCCATTAAATATTCTGTAATTACATATATAGAGAGATATATACACATATTCGTTGTTAATTGCACCTTTCTTTGGAAAGCTTCAGCACAAATCCATGGATCTAACAAAACACTAAAACAGAACAAAATGAAAGAACAAAAAACAATCTTAAAACTTTATCCTGGGTAAGCAGGAAGTCCTACATGTAAGGTTTCAGGAAAGTCCTTCTTCTGTACACATCTACTTCAGTTAATGGTGAGCTGAGCAGCATCCAGGGCAGGTTATCCTGCTGCTTGTACAGCCTCCTTCTCCTCTCAAGTATTTTTGCTTACCAATCCCCTTTTGGAAGCAGACAAGCACATGTAACGCTCAGCACATAACCTAGAACATGACAGACACAGATTTGAGGTGACAATATGTAAGCAAAGCCCTCTGATGTTGCAAGAGGGAGAGGTAGTTATGCTTACTCCTTAATATCATGGAAATGATGGGGAAAGAGTGAAGCATAGGTGCTGCCTGCCCCTAGAGAGGAAAGGGGCATATTGGATGTTTCTGGTACACTTAGGGATCTTCTTCAGGAACTGAGAGACTGATCTAGGTTTGTCCTTTCTCACAGGAAAGGAATAAAGTGGATGGAAGTCATGTTTTTGTCCAGTAATTTAATAATCTGATCATTCCTCTGATCCATAGGAAACCCAGGAATCCTTCTCCAGTATTAGTTGCCAATCCTTCTAGACATGGAGCTAAAATTTAACCTGAAATGGTGCTTGGTCCTAAAATAATGTCATACTTCAGTCACCCCTGCACATTAGTAAGCAAAACCAGTCTTACACATATTTGTAAAGGGCTTTAAGACAAAGGTATGAGCCTTGCTCTACAAATTTATAATTTCTTTTTTTCAGCTGAACCCTTTTCCTCTGAGTAAATTGTATTGCATAAGATTGAGTTCCTGTAAAATATACTTTCCCTTCCCTTTCAAGAGGCCTTTCTGGAACTGTAAATATAAAATATGTTTACCTGAATATTGTTAGCATCTATCATTTCCTCATTCTCTACAATGTCCCTGAGAGAAAAGCAGAAAATATAAACTCTGATCTTGTCATGATAGGGGCTGTCCTCATTTCAGCCACTGTTTTGCAGTGTCAATATGAGATATAGTTGAAGAAGTGTTATCAAAGTGCTTCTTTGTTGAGATGTTTAAGATTACCAAGAATGATGGTGTTTTAAGTTAGCTGTTAACTTTGCATGGTATCAGTCCAGAAGAGATCCTGTTAGTGGTTATCATGCTACATCTGAAGGAAAGCAGCAGCTGTCTGAGGTTCAGAACATTTTTAAACCCCTGAAATGGGTTTATTTATTTATTATTTATAACCATGGGATCATACAGTGGATGTGAGGAGGACTTCAGTTTTCACCTATGGATGGTGCTGCAATGTGAAAGACAGATGTACTACTCCTGTGCAAATCACTCTGCTTTCTCCCTTTATCAATTTGCATCAGCACAGTTAGACCCTTGAATGATGGCCAGCATCCCAAAAAGCAGGATAAGCTCTGTCTGGGTTCTCCATTTGACTCTCAGATGTGCTGTGGACTGGGTGAACTGCTCTGCCTGTCCAAACTTAATGTTTTCCTTTGCATTTCTGACTGGTTTGGCCATAAGCCCTTTGAGACAGTGATCATTCTTTCATTTCATGTTTAAAAAGCCAAGAATATTCTTACCTCTAGTGCATTTGTTCTGTGGTGCTTTAAAAGAAATAATAAATTGAATGAATCCTCACAGGAACAGACGGTGAAATAAATACTATGAAGTCAGATTATGTTCTGAAATATATTTTGAAATTTAGAATTACTTTTTTATTTTTGGGGGGAGGGAGGATATTGTTTTTAGTCAATGAAATATTTTATTTATAATCTATCCTTTTCTACCTGTAAATATTATGATTAAATATAACAAATCTATTTCTAAATTAATAATTTCCTAAACCAAACAAACAAACAAGCAAAACCCTCCAAGGCAGAAAGAGTTTCCATTTGATTACACTTTCTTGCTTGTGTTTCTTTAACAAAATGAATTTTTATCATAATTAACACATTCTCATGGAAATGAATTCCAGACATCAGTATTTCATAGTGGAAAAACATGTTCTCTTGTAATATTTGAAATGAGTCTTGAAATGGCTTGTCCTCCCCAGTCCTACATCTAAACAAGTTCCACATTAAAGGTGCTCTGCCTTTGGGTAGGTCCCTGGTGTAACTTTGAAATACTTGTCAGTGGCACCCTTTATACCTTCTAGAGATGCAATTACACCTGGACTTCCAATTTAATGCCTCTAAAATGCTTCTTCCAAAAGGTGACTAAGAGTTTAAGAACATAAAAGGCTGAGAAAGTGTCATCAGCAAAACAATTTGACCGGAGACATGATGGCCCCCTGATGTTCACATTACTGATTGAGATTGAGGGTAAGAAGGGAGCAGTGAAGTTTCTAATTTTTGGATAAACTGTTTGGTTTATGACTGTTATTCCCCTGGTAGATACCTGACTCTGGCACAAGTTTAATGATCCAAGTCAAGCCAAGGACATGGACTGGTCTGCAGAGAAATCCTGTCCTGCCTTCTCTGCCACCTGTTTTCTACTTGGCCCTGCCTTTTATACTCTCCTTTGCTGCACTTTGTGAAAGTTCAAGTAAGTTTACATGTACACAGCTTATTATTAGGGGTCTCAGCTGACAGTATAGATAACCTTCAGAGCTGCCTTAGGGTGGGGAATGAAACAAAGAGGAAAAAAGAGAGAAAAAATTAACCCTTTCCCCAAAGTCCAGGTGGAAAATAAAGCGATGAGCTACCCTAGAAGGCCTTCTCTTAAGGGCATCCTCTGCAGAGCAGCAGGTGGTGACAATGCTCAAATTGAAAATGACAAAAAAACAAAAGAAGTATTTTTTTTCCTGTTTTCTTCTCAGTACAATTATACTTCTCATTAAGAATTGCTCAAATCTCCCCATTGGTAGTTACTGTTTATGTCACTGCCGGTGTTGGTTGGAGCATGCCTGATTAGGTGCAGGTGTTGTACACTAATTGGCCATTAAGTTTTGGTGTATATGTTCTTGATAACATTTTCTGGATTTTAAAATTAGTATCATTCATTTTCTCCTAAGTTGTTGTTGGGGTTTTAGTTTAGTCTTAGGTTTTCCTGTTAAAGGAATTTTCTCCCATATGCATGTTGCTAGGGGACAAATAGCTGTACTTAAGAAAGACAAAAAGGGGAGTGGGGCGGGCCTGGCTACTCTTTTGTCTACACCTGGGTGTGGGGGAGTTCGCTCTGAGCGTCTGGAGAGAGAAGCTGCAGAGAAAGGAGCTGCTGCTGCTTTCTTTTTGGCTGTTCTTTCTTCCTGCTGGAAGCAACGCCGGGACCCTAAAAGCCGCTTTTCCCTGCCCTGCTGGAGACCGAGCTGTGGCTGTCCTGCTCCGCTGCTGCTTCGAGCTTTTCGCTACGCTGTAGCCCTGCTCACCCTGCCTGCCTGGGCCTCCGTGGTTTTTCCCATCTGGATACATCTCGTCTGCCACCCGGGATTTGCGTTCGTCCCTGCCATTCCAGCCTGCTGTTCCTGAGAGTCCGGGATCGGCTGCCCAGCGGTTTGTGAAGCCTTTGTTCCATCCTTCCCGGGATCCCAGGGCACCGGTGCCGCGTGCTCCCCGAGCTCGCCCCGGAGCGCCCCCTGCAGCCGCGGGGGAACCATCGCACCTGCCCTGCTCACCGGGAGCCACCAGCGCCCCTGCCGGCTGCGAGCAGAACTGCACCCGAGGGGAAAGGGCCCGACAGCCGAGAAGGCTGGGACTGGGTTTGTGATTGCTGTTACTGCCATAGTTGTTGTTGTTTTGTTTGACTGGTTATATACATATATATATATAGTAAAGAACTGTTATTCCTATTTCCCACATCTTTGCCTAAAGGCCCTTGATTTCAAAATATAATAACTTGGAGGGAAAAGGGGTTATATCTGCCACTTCAAGGGGGGCCTCTGCCTTCCTTAGCAGACACCTGTCTTTCAAAACTGAGACAGTTGTGTTTGTTTTAATATGAAACTACAAACTGAAAACTACAGGGTGAGGATTTGTATCGATCTACACACACAGAAGATTAGCAGCTACAAGGTGAAATGTGAAGAGACAGAGGAAGAGCAAAATTATTTAAACATTAAAATAACCCCATGTTTTAAGTAGAAACTGGGCATTGGATTCTGGTCAGAATCCCACAGTGCAAGGTGGATAAAGACACTTGGGGTGCCATGGTTATGGCAGTTGGGCAGAAGCCTTGGGTAGTTTGATGCAAGACTATTGCTTGGCAAGTGAAGAGTGGGTTACAGGAGGAAGATCCTCAGCTTTGCAAGGCTTAGCGCTTACAAGGTTCCAGGTGCCATGATGTTTTCTCATGCCAAGAGGTACTGTGGAGAGCCACAAACATGAGAAAGATGAGGGCTCTGAGGGAAATGAGGCAATGAACATGGCATGCTTTACATGCTGGGCAGTATGGAAAAGTGTAAGTGTCTTTCATTTTTCTAAAGGAAGAGATATAAGAGAGAAGAGGATATTTAATATTATAGAAATTAGGGCCACTGTGTCTTGATTTGCTGAGCTTAGATAATGCCAGAGGAACCAGTCATAATCCACAAAATTACAGCAGGTTACTGAAGAGCATTCCATAAGTAAGGTCTTAAAAGGTTTGAATTATTTCTGTGTCTCTACTCGCTATAATAATAGACACTAAACTTCTAAATTTGGCATTACAATTACATGTCCAAATTTATCTGGGATAGTCCCAGGCATTTTAAAACAGAACCCGCATGTAAACAAAGGGCTCATGCACAAGAAAACCACAATCTAGGCTGTTAGACCAGGAGGTGTGAGCTGAAACCTCTCATATTTTATGGTACACAAAATATGCAGGACAGAACTTCCTCCTTCTTTGCATTTGGTATGGTGGATACTAGAACAGGACCTTGTAGTTAAAGGAAACCTAAGCTTTTTCAAAACTTGTATCTGATTTTTTAAAATTTTCATTTGGCATGTATCCTCCCACTCTGGCATTGATAATTTAAACCCAAAACACATATGGAAAATAATATTCTTTTCTTTACTGTTACTCATGTACTTACAAGTTAAAAAGAAGACTTTTTTTCCATAGGACTAAATTCAGTACGAAGCACAGAATACCCTTATAAGAATGGACATCTTGTAAAGTGTAATTTTTTAGCACTGACCTTTCTTCTACTTTCCTCTCAGGTTTCTTTTTTCTGAGAACCAAGTTCAATCCTTTTTAACTGTTTTTGGTTTCTGTATTTTTTAGTTTTACTCCTTATCTCTTTCTCATTCTACATCCTCTTCACAGATACCTTTCACTGTTGCAAGGGGAATCCTCAGAACTATAGTATAAATGTCCAGATCCAACCAGGAAGTTCAGCATAAGTCTCTTTTATTCTCTCTTTTCATAGTCCTAACTTTCACGAAAGTTTTGTTGTTTGGTTGGGGTTCTTTTTGTATTTTTTGTGTTAGACACAATGTGTGCTCAGAAATTATTATTGTCTTAATAGCCCAGAAAAACTTGTGTTGCACACAACTGTGAGTTACAGGGCCATGTTCTTTCACTAGTCCTCTTAGTGCAGCAGTGCCCTCATGTTCACTGTCACCAGCTGTTTGGGAATATGGCTATGTAAGACAGCTGTTTCTTCAAGGAGTTGTTGATATTATGAGGACAAATCTGCAACCTGAAAGTTGTGGAGCACAACGAGATGGGCAGGAGGTCCTGGAAAAGCAGCATTCCTCTTCTAGTGAGGTTTCTTTCGGTGTGAAGCTCATTAAGGCTGCTGGTCCCCTTGGCATCTCAATTTCTCTGCTCAGGGAACTGGAGGTCAGCTCTGCAAAGATCTGTCAGTGGGTTACGTCATGTCTGTTCCCCTCCAAAAGCATAAGGAAGTCAGAGGGGAAGAGGAGGGGCAGACACTGATCCCTGCTCTGTGGTGACCAGGAACAGGACCTGAGGGAGTGGCCTGAAGTTGTGTCAGGGGAGGTTTAGGTTGGATATGAGGAAAAGATTCTTCCTCCAAAGGGTGTTTGGGCACTGGAACAGGCTCCCCAGGGCAGTGGTCACAGCATCAAGCCTGGCAGAGTTCCAGGAGCATTTGGACAGAGCTCTCAGATGCATAGTGGGATTCATGGGGTGCCCTGTGAAGTGCCAGGAACTGGACTCAATGATCCCGATGAGACCCTTCCAACTCAGCATATTCTGTGATTTTGTGATCTGGGGACTTCTCAGGTCTGAATATACTGTGTCTAGGTGGTCTTGCCTTTTTTTTTCTCTATAAAAATGGGTTTTTGTGGCTTAAATTTGCTTACTGAAACACATTTAGATATTCAGATAAAACATTTCTCTGCCAACCTGCAGTGGATCCAAGCTTCCTTTTCCTTCTCTCTCACACTGCCATGTCTGTTGTGGCGTACTGTGAGCAAAGTGTTATCTCTCCAATTTGGTAGTGCTGTCCTCATTGTACCCTAGATGTCCATTGCAGGATCAGGGCCTGTATTAGTTTCTTTCTCAGTTTGTATCTGTACACTTTTGCACAGCTTTGGGGAGCACTGTGGGGCCATTTATGAAATGACAGTGCTTTCTGCCGGAGAGATCATTATAGGCAGAAGGCATTCCAATGTGCAAATTACAGTTCTGCTTATAGGGAATTTGTTCTGCTTAAAACAAAAGAGCTCTATGAAAGGAAGGTCTCGCCACACTTTCGTCTGATTTGGAGCTGCAAAGCTAACTTCCATGCTGTGCAGAAATGTACAAGGAGGGTTAAGTCAGTTTTACAAGAGCATCAGTTGGGTGAAAATGCATTTGACCTTCACAGGGTTCTTGAGTCATTCTTCAGCTTGAGTGGCTGAGTGAAAAGTGTGTCATTCTGTCATATAAAAAAAAAAAAAAATAGAGAGAGAGAGAGAAAAAAAAATTTAAAAATCGATCCTGTCTACTCCGGAAAGCCTTAGATTTCATTGGTATCTAACTGACATAAATAATGTTTGCTTGGGTTTTCATTGCTATTTTTATTTAAATGTTCTTGGGTATGCCAGCTAGCAGCAAGGTCCATTTTTATACCACAGTGAATTCCCACAGTTCTGGTAAATATAATCAGATAAGGGGAAGTTGAACTTAAACCTTCTGTTGCAGTCAATAAAAACAAACTTCATAACCCAATACTATAGTTCTATTTATAATTATTAATTATTGAAATCTATTCAAGGACACTCTAAAAACAGGATTATAAATCCATCTAATAAAACCCCCCAAAAACAAGAACATAGAGGCAGGAAAAGGAGACAGTCAGTGAGAACTAAGAAAGAAAAAGAAGCAGAATACAAAGCAACATATTTACTTGAGTTTTTTACAAAGCAAAATATTCCTCATATATGTTCCTATTGTCTTTCAGTGTTTCATTATCTCTGTGGCAGGTATCTCGTATTTATGTAGAAGTGTGTTGACTAAATGGATCTAGGTGCAATTGTACAGGTGATGATTGGAAGCATAAACTCCTGCAAGGAAAAACATACAGTAGGAAAATTATGGGTTCCCTGTATTCAAGGTTCACATTCAAGAATCTATGTCTCTTTTAGCAGATTTTCTCTTGCAAGTTATGAAGAGAATGCAGATTTGGGCAAACGATACACATTCAAAATAAATTCCTACTCTGGCATGAGATAAAATCCCTGAGAGAGCAGTTCGGTGAGAAACTGAGTAACCCTGTGGATTAAATTGTTTAAGTGTATTCAAGAAATCAGCATCCTGAGACATCACAGCTAGATCCTTTAAATAAGTCACATGAATAACTTCCGCTTCCTTCTTAAATTTCAGCTTTATTTTACTTATTTTCTAGATAAACTTGTAGAAGGAAAAATTTCCATGTGTTCAGGCTGTATCAGCTCCAGCACTGGGCATCAACATTTCACGACAAAAGAGGCAGTTCTTGTCTCTGTGTTTTCTGCATTGTGACATTTGCCCAAACTTCTAAAAGATCAAGGTGTATGTTTGCTAGGATTGTAGCTTCAGAGCAGAGCGCAGGTTATCAGCCATAGTGTAACCAGGAGGACCAGAGCAGTGGCCATCTCTGTGCTGTTTGTTGGGGAGGCTGCACCTTGAATCCTGTGTCATTGAGGGGCTGGATCTTGCCCGGAGAAGAGAACAGAGCTGGGAAGGGATCTGTAGCATCAGGAGCGGCTGAGGGAGCTGGGTGGGCTCAGCCTGGAGAAAAGGAGGCTCAGGGGAGACCTTCTGGCTCTGCGCAACTCCCTGATAAGAGGAGCAGCTGGGGGAAGGAGGTCAGGCTCTGCTCCTGGCGAACAAGGGACAGAATGAGAGGAAACAGCCTCAAGTTGCACTAGAGGATGTTTAGATTGGATAGTAGGAGAAATGTATCCACTCTAAGTGTTGGCAAGGCATAACAGAGGCTGCCAAGCGCAGTGTTGGTGTCCCCAGGCCTGGAGGAACTTGAAAGCCATGTAGATGTGGCACTTGGGGACATGGTTTAGTGGTAGGCTTGACAGTGCTAGATTGACAGCGTGCACTCAATGGTCTTCAAGCTCTTTTCTAACCTAAACAATTCAGTGATTCTTTATCTAGATAACTGCATGCTAAAGATGGAAAGACATTTAGCTGATTACTAACAAAAGCCTTCTAAAGAAGCAGGGGCGTGAACAGCCCTCCTTATATGCATTTGGAAATGGGTTCATCTTTTGCCAAAAAGAAGGCATAATTTCATCTGGAAATACTTCAAACAGTCTAAATGAGACAAAAAATATGTATTTTGTCCCTGTGGCACAAGTCAGCATGTACAGACTATTATCCCTTTTTATTCTTAGACTCACTCACCACATAGAATGGTTTGGGTTGGAAGGGACATTTACAGATCATCTAATTCCAAAACCTGTGCTGTGGACAGAGAATTCTGCCCTCCATGGCTTGACCATGCACCCAGGCTTCCCTTCACAGCCCCGCTCAGGTCCATGAGGGCCTCAAGAGGTAATGGGATAACGGGAGGTTATGGCCTCTATAACAGGAGGCAAGGGCCACAATCTGCATCACTTGTTGATAAGACGTGGTATAAGACCCACCTGGGTTTAGGGTATGCTTCAGGTCAGATTTTCAATGGTTTACAAGTTTTTCTAAATGTGTACGGGGTGTCTTGTCTTCTGTGACAGCTGTGATGAAGTGCTGTAAACTGAGAGAGCTTCCTGTTTACACCACTGCTGTGCAGTGAACACTTTTATATAAAAGTGTCCTTTTATATCAGCCCTCAGTATAAGTAATGTCTCGAAAAGAACTGAAAGCCACAACGTATTATGTACCCTCTGTAATTATTCAGTACTATTTTGACATCAAAGGAACCAATGCACAATATTTGTGGTCTTCCTTTCTAAATTCACACCTTAATGATTTTTAGGGCAGTCAGACTGAAACACCATAATATTTTTTTAAAAATATATTCCCACTCTATTGACTAAAAGGAGAGAAAAGGATTCAGATAATGGAAGAACAAAGAGAGTAGCTACATAAAATCAGAATCACTCATACCGTGCTTAAGATCACTGTTAGAATGTTGCTTTTTTTTCTCTTTTTAATGAATATGAGGGTTTTGAGAACAATTTTCAGAAAGAAGAAAAGAAGAAAGCAAGCAAAGTATATTTAAGACCTCCTTGAAGACATCCAGAATTAATAATGATATACACTGCAGAAAAAAACAACTGTGAAATGGGTGCAAAATGCCACAAACCCAGCTAATTAAAAATGAGGTTATTAGTTTTTAGTTACACTGCAGTTAGAGATAATGCTACAGAGAGCCTGAGTGAAAGCACACTTTATATTGTAGTAGGAATTGCATTTTATGTGGCATTTTATTTTATTTTAAGGGGTGCTTCTGTTTAGAGAGAGGAAGATTTCAATTATGAGTTAAAATGGACTCGCTGTGGCTTTTCTTTATCTTTAGGGGGAGGGGAAGGGGATAAGAAAGGTACAAACTTTCTTCCAAACTTGGCATTCCACCAAAAACAGCAGTAAAAATTTGTGCCTCACCATAAAAGACAGCTGCCTAGATTTCCAAGACATGTGGGAATGCCTGACATCTATGGATTTTGTTTTCCAGGGTGATCAATAGAAATTATTCGCTTGTTTTGAAAGTGTAGCTCCAAATATCATTCTCAGTGTGATTCTAACTCTTTTCCAGTAGATTTAATGCTAGATTTCAAAGCAACTCAGGTCCTATATAGAGAGAAGAAAAAAAAAGTTCCCTCTTTAAAAGCATTTTACAGGTTAATGTTTTTAGAAATACAGCCGTTGTTTAAATAGATACTTAATATTTAAATAGATGCTGAGACTTTTGAATAGGTTCATATAAACCAGTCCATGAGTGTCTACATCTAAAACCCATCACAGAGTGAGGTTTTGGGACCTTGTCTAAGAATCATGAGTGAAATTGTCCTGCCACTCAGGTCACTGATGGAATCAGAGTCATAGGACAATTTGGATTGGAAGGGGCCTCTAAAAGCCATCAAGTCCAACCTCCCTGCAATTCACAGGGATCATGTTGAAATCTTCCTCAGTGTTTTTGCAGTTACTCGAAGCATTTTGTTGCTTTGTACGCCAGTTATCCTGCATCACCTATAATAAAACAACATAAGTAATTTTTTAAAATGTATTTTGAAATATCTTCAGTTGAAACAGTTTTCAGTAGCTGAAGGAAGAAAGCCTCTAGAGCAACAAAAATATTTGAAAAATTTAACCAAAGATAAAATAAAATTAGGATTTTACCTCCTAAAATAAAATTATCCAACAGAAAAAAAATCCACAATTTGCAATTTCTTTCTCCCCATTTATCTATTTATTCATCTACATCTGGGTTGAACTACAGTAATATGGCATTTTCTCTGCTCCTACAGCAAGATAAAAACTAAAATGTACTCTAATTTAAAGAATAATCCACTTAATTCAGTTTTTTTTCTTTGATATATGAAAGCAAAAGTAAAGTAATTTTGCCTGTGCATAAAATCAGGTCAAGGGAATCTTAATACATATTTTAGCTATTTTTACAGAGTCACAAATGCACAGCTGCCTTTGACTTGTATTTTTAGCTATATAGTCTTTTCTTTTCCAAACCTAAGGCTCTGTTTACAAGGAAGCATGTAAAAGACACATGCAGGATAATTTTCCTATCACCTGGAGCTGTCAGCCAAGAGAGTGAATACAGTCTTTAGGCTAATCTGTGGATAAAGCCAGAGAGATATTCCTCAGAGTATAACACAATTACACCTGCTTCTTCTTTTGGTTTTTGACCAAATTAAGAACAGCACAGTCCAAAGGATTTAGTGATTGTACTTGTACTTCTAAGCTAATCAGTGCCAGAAAATATTCCTGTGCTCTGGAATACAATTGCCTATAAAGTTAGATTGTTAAACTTGTCCCTAACACAGTTTTGGCATCTGGTATCCAGCATTCCCCCAGACAATTTCTGGGAACAGTTCAGGACAACATGGGCCAAGGATGACTCTCAATAGGCATTTTGGATGTGACCACCCAGAAGAACTTCCCAGTAAGGAGCTGGACTGACCCATGCCAGCTGGTTTCTGCATCCAAACCCAGTTCTGAGGATGTATAATTTACTAGTAGAGACGTGGCTCTGTTTTCACATTTTCTATTACATAACATCACAGAGCATGACATTGAGTTGCAGAAGCCTGGAATGGTTTGGGTTGGAAGACATCTTAAAGTCCACCTTGTTCCTCTACCCCACCCTGGGCCAGGCCACCTTCCCTAGACCAGGTTGCTCGGAGCCCCATCCAGCCTGTCCTGGACATTTACGCAGATAGGGCAGCCACAACTTTTTTGGACAACCTCCTCCAATGTTTCTCTTGCCTCCAAGTAAAAAATTTCTCCCATATATCTTAATCCAAGGCCACCCTTTTCCATTTTGAAATCTCGTTCAATCACTCTATTATCCATGCAGGATTTCTGGCCTTTTTGCCTGACTTTCTCTCTGTTGGGACACATCAGTCTTGATCTCCGAGGAGGCAATCCTTAACTTTAAACCCGGTGTCTTGGGCCTCTCTTGCCTCCAGGGCCATTTTCCACAGCATTCTACTAAGTAGCTCCTTGAAGAGCCAACATCTCCTTCCCTGAAACCCGGGGCAGGAAATGTGTCCTTGTTGCTTCACATTCCCCACCAGCCCCTACTTGGTGTTGAGCACAAGGTCCAGCACAGCAAGCCTCCTCATTATTCCTCTGTCACTTAGAGAAGGAAGTTGTCTTCAGCACTTTCCAGGAACCTCCCAGGTTGCCTGTGCTCTGCTGTGTTGTCCTCCAATAAACATTGAGGTGGTTGAAGTGAATACTATATAAAAAAGTAAATTGAAATGTGAATGAAGTGCTGAATTAAACCAAGAAAACTCCCTCCAGAATCTGCTTGCTAACAGATTTAACGGGGAAGCATTGCCTACTTGTGTCCATTTTGGCTTGGGAAGTATTTCAAAATTAAGAACTTAACTGTGAATTACAAAATGCAGCTCCATCCCAGTTCTAATGAGTAGAGACTCGGCAAGTTTAGGAAAAAAATTGCAGCATCTGTCAGTTGCTCAGCACACAACACACTCACATGCACATAGACACTTAATTCAATTAAAATAAACAATGCCTAACACTTTGAAAAGGTCACTCAGTCTTTCTGGTGCATACACTGTGTTCCCTTTGTGACCAGTTTCACAAAGAGCACTCTTTCTAACTTCAGCTGTTTAAAAAGCCAACCTTTATTGTTGCAGTGGGGATCCTGCAACATACATATATCAGACCAGGAGTCCCGTGGAAAGGAAATATATATGGACAGACAAATTCTTGATAGCTGTTTCAGAGATGTTTATTTCTCCAGCTGCATGGCCGGAGCTCTGCTCAGGAACTGTTCCAGTCATGGGACCAAGAATCCTTCTGCCCGCGCAGGGGAACACAAACCAACCAATGGGAACGAGGCTGAGCAGGGGCAGGGAAACCCCGTGTCTGTACCCCAGGGCCCCTCTCCCAGGGCTACACAGCGGGGGAGGGACCCCAACACCTCACCCGTTTTATTTTAATAAAAGGAGAATGAAAACAACTGGATAAACATAACAAGAACAGTTTCAAAACAAAACAAGCCACCCTCCTGAGTCTTTAAATGTCCAAACAGATTCTGTGGAACATCTTAGGGCTGACAGAAGGGAGACAGAACTCTCTGAGCATGCTTTGTGGGGAAACTGAGGCAGGAGAGGGTTTAATTTCTTCCCTTTCCCTTTTCATCCCCCACTCGGCATTGGAAAGGGATTTTTGGGGAAACAATTGGCAAAAGCATGGTTTTGCGAGGGAAACCATGGATGAAAAAACGGATTGGGAATACACTGGGGGTAATAGGACATAGGGTAAAAGGGAAAGGTGGGATTAGGAAAGGGAGACTGTAGGGGGGGTTTACAATGGAGATATTGTCTAACATGACTACGATTTTTTGCATATATACTGCCTTTCACAGAAACACCATCAGGCCCAGTGACCTGCGATGCTTGTAGCCCTTTTCTACCTTGTATAATTTTGAATTCCACCACCTCTCCATCTCCCAAGCTTGGGATGCATTTTTCAGGGTTATTCTTTTTAATAGCAGTTCTATGCACAAATATGTCTTGCTGGTTGTCACACCTTGTTATAAAACCATAATTTTGCTTAACATTATACCATTCTACTATCCCTAAGATCTTAGGTACTATGATCTTTTCCTTTTTCCGAGTGGCTGCTGTTTTCTGTCTCGCTGCGTCTTTGCTCTCTCTTTCGGTCGCTCCCGTGTTGGAATTGTCGGGGCTGCTGGTGCCTGCGCACTCTTCCTGGGGTCGCGTTCGGGGCTGCGCGGGCCAGGCCGGGCCGCGCCGCTCAGTTCTCCGTGCGTCGCCTCCTCTGGTCGCAGCTTCGCTGCCGCTGCCGGGCGCTGTGCCCACATCTCGGCCGGGCCCCCGAGCGACGACCCCCCCGCGCTCCGCTCCAGCACGCGTTCCGGCTGGGCGTGGCTCCTTTCTACCGCCATCGCCGCCAGCCGCCGCCCGCGCGCCACCCCTCTCGGTCGGGCATTCACAGGGCTTGCTCCACCACGCACTGCGCGGGGCCGGGCGGGCACCGCCGGGTCCCGCCGCTCCCACCGCGCCGCGCTCCGCCGCCGACACTGCGGCTTGCTTGGCTCCGCCCACGCGCGGGAACTGCCTCGCTGCTGCTCGCAGAGCACTCGGTGCACGTGGCCTGGGCCGCACGGTCCCTGCGCCAGGCTTCCCTTCGCCAGGACACAGCTGACATTGCTCAACAGTCTCGGTAATTAAATAATATTCACAAAAATATTCTTCCATCGGCATATATTTTGATTCCAGTATTAAATGTGTCCAAACGGTTTTCCAAAAGCCCTTGGTAAGAATTAAATCCCAAGAAACATAGAAAAAGTTCTTAAACAACCATGCCAGGAAGTGTTTCAGTTCTTTCTGAGCTTGAATCAAGCTAAAATTTACAAATCGGTGTTCAAGAATCATTTTAAGTTTAAGATAAATGTCCATATGCGGCTCTGAGAGCCAAGAGTCTTCCCACCGTTCCTCCATAGTTTAGATATGGAATAGCAAAGCGAAACCAAGAAGAGGAATCCAAAGTTTCCAGGGTTTACTCACACAAATCAGTCGCTTAGGGATCGGGGATCGTTCTGCTCACGAATCTCCACCATTATGTTGCAGTGGGGATCCTGCAACATGCATATACCAAACCAGGAGTCCCGTGGAAAGGAAATATTTAGGACAGACAGATTCTTGCTAGATGTTTCAGAGATGTTTATTTCTCCAGCCGCATGGCCGGAGCTCTGCCGAGGAACTGTTCCAGTCACGGGACCAAGGGTCCTTCTGCCCGCGCAGGGAACACAAACCAACCAATGGGAACGAGGCTGAGCAGGGGCAGGGAAACCCCGTGTCTGTGCCCTCAGGGCCCCTCTCCCAGGGCTACACGGCGGGGGAGGGACCCCAACACTTTATGCTTTAGATTCCCCTCATCTCTATTGACGTACTTTCCTGCACTGAGGGCTTTGCTCCTGAGGAAAACATCTCCCTCTCCCTCCCACTCACCATGCTAATCTTGACACAAACATCAGAACCCTCATCTACAGTTTAACATTTCAAATGGGATTATCTAAGGATCCAGTAAAAAAAAAAATATATAAATATAGAAAGGAGGGTGGGGGTGGTGAGGGAGGAGGGGAAAACATCCTTGTGCCTCCAAGCAGAGATAAGCAAACAGAAAACTTTACCAGACCTGAGGCCAAGGGCAGAGAATCCTGCTTCTTCCAGGCATCAGTCCCCTGTGCAAGATGGGTTGGAGCACAGACTGCCGTGCTGAGTTGGCATGTCCCTGGGTAACCACACTGCAACCTAGCAGCCATGTCAAAGTAAAAGAAGCCCAGACTCTGATCGAAAACCCAGCAGTTCCTACTCTGTGTGACTGTCACAATGATACTGAGAAGATGAAACAAGTCTAGCTGGGGAGGTAGGAGCTGTCTGAGCGTTCAGGTAGCTTGAGGCACAGCCAGGATGTAGTCCATATCTTTTCATTCTGACCTGGGTGGTGACTGACACCATCTGAATTGTAGAGGTGGTTGTCTTTTAGCTTGCAGGGCCTTGGCAGGAGAAGCAAAGTGGTCAGGACCTAACATTTTGAAACTACATCTGAGATATTTTACTGCAAATAACGTGTCCTTTCCCATAGTTTAGACATCAGTGGCATGGGATCAAACCAACTGCTTGTGTTGAGGAGAAATAACATCTCTTGAGTTTTGTCAGATGAGGGGGAGAAGTTAGTCCAATACTGTGGTGCACATTCTTGTGGAAAAACACGGGCTGTATTTATCTGACTAATTGAAATTTCTGCACAGATATCCCTATCAGTCCCCAATTCTCCCTTTAAAGTCAACAGAAAGAAAGCAAAACTTTTAGTGTATCTCTGTCAAAATCTGCCCAGAGAAGTGGTTTCCTGCTTTCCCCTTCCTGTCCTCTGACTTTGAGAGGAGCCCCAGCTGACTGCAGATTTCCACTTTGCTGGACCTTGCCAGCCTAGTGTGGTGAGGTGAGTCTTATCCTGGTGTGCCCGAAGGTTATTTTTTAAATTACTCTGGTGCATATCATCAACTGATCATCATAAACAACAGTTGTAAGTTTTAAATCAGGGCAAGACTTCCTGAAAAGTGCTGAAAAAACCCCATATTCTGTCCCACAGTTCATTACAAGCAAAGGAAGGAGTGGACTGAATGCACACTTAGTAATTCTTTAGAGACCTTTGCCTGTTACTGTATTAAGACAGCAGGATCTCTCAAGATTTATTCTATAGAAAGGGGATTCCTGTGTTTTGGAGAATATCTCATCATGGAGATGGGGTATTTCAACACAAGATCTTGTTCCTAAAAACTGCTCAGAAAGTACTCCACAACAGCAGTTTTCTGCATTAAAAACACCTTTTATTTTATTTCATAAAAGAAATGCGTAGTAAAAAATTTTACATCATTATTGTTGTAAAGTTTTATTTTAATTAATGTTTTCTTTGAAATTGTGCACTTCTTTTTATCAAGTTCATTTTTAAAACACAGCTTTTTCCTTATCTATTTAGTGAAGTTAACCATATAACAAGAAAATGTGGCTTCTGGTGATAAAAATTATTTAATACAGAAGTTATTTTGTTACAAATATCTATTAAGAAGGCTACAAATATAAACACACAAAAAAACCCCAATATCAACCCTGCAAAATGGATACAACTTCAAAACATAGTTTCTTTTTCTTCCAAAGATGATTTTTTTTTTTCACCACCTTCTTTGTCTTTTTGTTTTCGTTTCACAATGAAATGAGGGAGAATGAATTACAAAATAAATTAAGAAAGGTGTTTTACACAGGAAACCACATAAACCTCACCTATTTAGTTTTCTTGACTGCATTGGTTTAATACAAACATGAACTTTAAAGAAGTGCCAGTGAATACTTTCACCAGTAGGATATGCAGTTTTCTTTGTTAGGGAGAAAGAAAGGCTGGTCCTTGAGAAGTCTTATCCTAACACATTGCAATGGAAACTACCTGAGAAACATAATGAAAGCACTTGTTCCTTCTTTTTTCGTCTGCAAAAGTCTTGCAAACTCTTGTTGGCACAGCCAAAGCAGTTTACAAAGTGAAAACAACATGCACATTGTTGTCCAAGCAAGATTTGGACTACACTTACCCATTCCAGTTCATATGTTTCTCTCCTGATTTCTTTCTGGGAAACACATATTATAGGCACAAAAAAAAAGCAAATATCTTTCCCAGTCTTTATTTATGCTGAGCTCTGAACAAGTGCCTCAGTTTCATCCCCCGCCCCCCTTTTCATAATCACTGTCTTTAAGCAGTGTGACACATTGGGAGTGCAGAGTTTCTGCTTGAGATCAATGCCTTTGTGAAGGAAAAGAGAACATCTCCCACCTTTGTGGAGTTATCACAACCACGACGTCCTCTGAAATCAACCTGTTCATTGCAAGTCTCCTGTTCAAGCACTGACTCATCCCCAACCTGCTTAGCTGATGAAATCTGACAGCATCACAGCTTGAGTTGGCCCAACCTATTTAGCTTATGAGATCTGACAGGATCACAGCTGGAAGTGCCCCAGGAGATCTGATGGGATCACAGCTTGAGGCTTAGCTATAGAAACAGCATATATACATTGATCCAAAGTTTGCATAAATCTTAAAACACATCCTAAAATGAAATCTTCTCCTCAGCTTTGAGAAAAAAAAGCAATACCAAATATAAACTTTTATAATTATATATTATGCTTCATTTTTTAAATTTTCTTTTTTACTGTCTCTATGCACTTCATAAGACATAAAAATCAACCTGCAAACAGATTAGAGAATTCTCATGAGGGTTACTACCCAGGCCATCAAAACTAAGGGCAAGAAGAAGCTTGAAGTTTACTGGCAGTCTATCCAGCTATCAGAATTTCTTTATTTTTTAGTAGATCTATTTGTAGGGTGTGAGATCAAACTATCCTTTTGCCAGAACATCAGATAAATCTCACCTCAGCTCAATCCTGGTAAGAGTATCAAAAGTGTTTCTCCCTCTTTTTTAATTAGTATTATTGTATGTGTATAATGTATTATTGGATGCCAAGAAAGTAATATGGTGCAGTGAAATATAACCAATATATTTAACTTTCTTTCTTATGCCTTCCATAGGCCAACTTTGTGGTCATAACTTTGGTTTGCTTCTCAGAACGTGATCGTGAGGATCTGAAAGGTGAGTTTTTGAATGTGAATATAACATAACTCCACATTTATATTTTGGAGTAAATAAACACCGCTTTTTTGTTCTTTTATATTTTCTGACACTGAAAAACAAGTTGACAAGAGATTTGAATATTCAAGAGTTAGTGTATAGCTAGCAATCTAGGAGGTTTCAAATGGAAGAAAACCTAAAAAAAAAAGAAATGAACAGACAAAACAAAAATTAAAAACAAACAAACAAAAAACTAAGATGACAAAACTGTTAATGTAACCAAATATAAGTGAAATTACTTTTAAAAGTGATAGATAATTGTAATTAAGACACTTATTCAAATAATGACTAATAAGTCTCTGGATGTATTAAAATTGTAGATATTCATTCTGATGATTTTGTCTTCCTCTTCCTCACTGTATTACTTTATTTCGTTGCAAGACTGCCTAAAATCCTTTATCAAAGACCAGATCTGTTCCACAATAAACCATATAAAATGAACAAGCAGAATGTACCCAACTCAGAGACAAATCATCTCCTTTGCTCTCCATTTGAGCTGAATGAATTCAGAAAGATTCTTTTCACTCAAGACATCAGATGAATAAAATCTTGATTTTATTAAACCTTCAGACTATGTTGCTTCGTTAGTTGATAATAGAAATTCACAATGCTTACTTGAGGGATTCAAATTAAAAATGAAATATTTCTGGACAGCTGAGTCACATGGAAAACATGACTTGGAGAAATGCTGAGTAGCTCGTTGACAGCAAACTAGGAAACATCTTCAGATTGGCTTGCTTTCTACTGTAGACTAAAGTACCTCCTCAGCACTTGAAACTCAGCTAAAGTTCATGGAAATCAGGTCATAAAGACTTTCCTTGTCCATCTATCTAAAGCAGTGTTCTTCAACATTTTCAGGTTACTGACCCGCCTTATCAAGTAAAAATTTTCTCTGACCCTCTTACATTAACTATGAAAATAGGCGTACATAATGTATTTATGATAACAATGATATGCCTGTATAATTTAGTTGTGTGCATGTTTCAAGAGGTCGACAGAGAACACTTGACCTTGAAGAGGAAGGGTGACTGTGGGAGAGTTGCATTTTCTTTGTTGATGCAACAATTTTAACTGCTTCGAGCTTACATTGCTTGTCTTTCATGACCATTGTGTCACAGTCCAGAACATATAAAGCAATCTAAGGTGGCCAACAAATATTCCTACGTAATTTCTCTGGGTAATGGTTTTCCTGTCCTAAAACACATTTGAAAAGTATGAAGGAAATAAAAGGTATTTTCAAGTTTGGCAAAGGGATTCTTCTTCCTGTCTTCGTTCTTTAGCCATATATTGTTATGTTTCATTCAAGAAAGTGTTTTTAATAAAAAAAAATCCATTGTAAAATTATCAATGTGATGTTTCCCTCTACCTTAGGAATAGTTATTTGAAATATGTAGTACAAATACTGAACTTGATAAAACAAAATTACAAACTATTTGGCTTAGAAAGTTTCTAATTTGTGTATGATTGTGTCTTTTTCCCGACATGTGTGTGGTATTTGGAATATGATTGCATTTGAATGCTGCATGAAGATCATCAAAATTATATCAGAATTCCTTCTTTCTACAGCTTTTCCATATCACAGCTCACTCTATATGGGGAGACACAAGCAGTCTGCAGATTTCCTGTTCACAAACACGAAAGCTGAGGTGGGTAGTTTAGTAGGGGCTACTGAGATGGGTCAAGTGTATGAGGTACTTCACCTTACATATTCCATCCAAAGATGTAGGGTAGTCAAATAAACTTCAAAACAAACAAACGAACAAACAAACAAAAAATTAGTTTAGCAGAACAGTTATTTTAGAGGTCTGCAGATATTCAGGAGTTGATTTATCCCTTCTAACTTAGACATTCATAATGCAGGTGTTGATGTCTGTTAAATTCCCTAGGCTCTTTCGAGATGTGATGCATGTCAGCTAAAGTACACAGCTAAAGTAGATCAGATGAATTGCTCCCTAAAAGAGCTCAGCACCCCGGCTGACTGCCACGACTGACTGCAGAGCCTGGGGTGTCTTGCTCAAATGCTGAGTTCTGCTGATACCTGAAGCCAGATGGGATGAAACCTGGACTGGGATAATCTATCAGAAGATATAGTTAAACTCCCTGCAGAGTTTCAGACACCGGGGAGAACATCACCTACACCAGATAAAGGCTGGGTTTCATTCCCTTTTGTGTTTTGCAAAGGAACGGAGTCGGCTGAAGTGGCCATAAGAAGGGTGGTCTGAGAGTTGCTTCCAGAGAGGAAAGGTTGTTACAGAGGAGCTGTACAAGTTCTTGAAGTGAATTGTTTGAAAAATGATGGCGCATAAGTTTGTGAGGCTCAAGGGCAGTAGCTTACCCAGTGTTAGCATAGCTGACATGCTGACAGTTTATATGGAATTTATGTGCCCATTTACTCTGCTTTTTATGGGAAAATATGCTGTTACGTTACAGCTGCCACATCACATGCTACTTATCCTGCCTCAGAGCTACAGAGCACCTTCCTCAAGGAAATATACATACATCAAGAGGTTATGTATTTTTAAACAACATTGTAAGGAGGAAATAATAAAATATGCATTATACTGCATACTTGCAGCTTTTAATTTTTCTATATAATTTATTTAGCACTTTTAACTTATACTACAACCATTTGCAGTTGTTTTTTTCCATTCACGTATTTGGAATGAGATAAAGAAATTGTCAATAAGGTAGTATTTTCAAAAGGACAAAGGAACACATGAAAATGAAAATCTGTGGAGGTTCCACGATAATACCAATATAACAGGAAAAAAACTTATAAAACAGGGCTGATAAAAGATGCGCAACAATACTGACAGTATATCAAATGGTAAATTGGGTAGGAGAAGGCTGGGGTTAGTGACAGGAGTTAATCCAATCTTTCAACTAAAACAAAAAGTTACAAAAAGGAAAAGAAATAATCCTGCTACCATTATACTGCCTGCCAAATTATCTTGCTGATATCCTTCCTCATTCACCTTACAATACTTTTTTTTTTTTTTTTTTTTTTTTTTTTTTTTGCCTGGAACTATTTCATTTTCTCATTTCAGTAGAGGAATAACTTGAAAAAGTTGCTTTATCCTCCTGAATAATGCCTTAAAACTAGTTTCAGTAATGATGTGGGTAATTACTTCCTACAGAGGTTAACATGAAGAATAGCCAAAAAAAGCCATTGCTGGATTTTTATTGCATTCCACAGAACTAATGTTGGTTTAGTCAGAACCGTTGATTTTACTTAATACATTCCCTGCATGATGTTTGTGTTCTGCTAGGGGATGAACCAGAACTTCATATACCTGAGACCTGGGGATGAAAATTCTCCATCCTGTCTCTTCCATGGCTCCAAAGAAGAAATACCTATACACTGCTGTGTGCAGTCCAGTTTGTGAGAGCGACAAAAAAATCTACAAAAGATTTAAAAAAAAAACCTGATTAAAAAAAAAAAAACAATAAAAGCTGGGGGATGACATTTGTCACTATTTAAAAATAGCTTGAGTGCTGTGCCCATGTGTTTGCCTAGGTGTACATCTTCTTCAAGCCCTCGGGATTGCAACACTCTGAAAAACACCTATTTTACAAAGGAGAATACTGAATTTAGGAAAGCACTTAAATTATGCAAGACTGGGGGCTGAAAATCTTTGTTTTCTCTGAGGTAAATATTGTGTTCTGCTAACCTAAAATGCTCATTTTTCTTTCTTTTTTTTTCCTCATGGGATTTTCTGGTATCTAGTAGATAGCCTTATTTGGAGAGAGCAGACCCTTTGCTGAAAATGTGTGTATTCATCTGACACCCGCTTCAGAATTTTTATGTTTTAGAACAGCACCCTACTTATTTTCTGAAAGGCAACTAAAGAGACAGAAGACAGAGAGCACCCATGTGAGTTGTAAATATAAGCTATATTAAATACTGCCTACTTCAAATGAGTGCTTTGATTAACTTAGTGCTGCTTGCAGCTGACTTAGTCTTACATATTAAACAGCAGCGGATAATTTTCTTGGGTTTGTATTTTTAATTTTTTTTTCAATGTATAGAAGAATTTTTTTACCTTGCTCTTGTAACAATCAGATGGTAGCTACCAAATTGATTTAACACAGATTGTCATTCTATTTTTCAAAGTTTATTGTTTATAGGATGCTTAGAAACAACATTTCTTTAGTTCTGAATCAGAGAGCAGAGAAAGGCTTCGTAACCTTAAGAAGTCCCTAGACCAAAAGAAAGATTCAATTATATAATGGATGGCAATGCTCATAGCAACCTTTGCAAGGGAGAGTAAATAAATTCATTATTACGGTGCCTCTAAACTAGAGACAATTACAAAAGAAGAATATGGACAACACTAGGAGGTGAGACTCTTTGTAGGGGGTTGGGTTTGTAACCAGGCAGAAACACCAATTTAGTGTAGTGGTTTGGCCCAAAATACTCATTACTGTTTATCTTCTGTGAGATAAGAATTAGGAGAAACACAAAGCAGGCACCAAACTTGGAAGAATATAAAGAAGTTTGTTAACAGACCTTAAAGAGGAAAAAAAAAAAATTATACCATACCTTTAGAACTCTCCTCCTCCCCCCACCTTCCTCCCTTCTCCCACTGACAATGTAAAAAGACAAACCTTAAGATGTTCAGTCTGTTTACCACTTCCATAATAACCTTGTTCAGTCCATTTAGAAAGAGAAGTCTCTTCTTGCTCGTGCTATGAAAAGAGTATCACAACGAGACAGCCGCCCACTTCCAAATATTGTTCAGTCCATTTAGGAAGAAGAATCTCTTTGCTCGCATGTGAGTCCCTTCCCCCAACTTGCAGCTTTTCCCACAACTGCTTTTGAGGGTCCACTCTTGAAGTTTTTTGGGTACAATTTTAAGGTTGAGCCGTTCAGAAACAAAAGTTCTCTTCACCCATCTCTGGGAGCATTTCGTCTCTAAGAACAGAGGCCCTTCTCCTTCCCTGGGAGCAAAGGGTCTTCTTCAGCTTCATCTTTAGGACTATCTCTGGGAGAATCTCTAGGAACTGAGGTTTTCTCCTTTCCCGTGTGGAGCAAAAGTCCTCATCTGGTCCATCTCTAGGAACTGAGGTTTCTCCTTTCCCATTTGGAGCAAAAGTCCTCATCTGGTTCATCTCTCCCTGTCCAAGTTCTCATGAAATTACAGCTGTGTCAGCATCTGCCTATCTCAGTGCATGTGCTTTTGCTTACGAGTTCAACACTCCACCCCCCATATCTTCATGAAATTACAACGGGATACTCTGATATATCATAGCTTCACAACAGAATTTCAGCTTTAAGCATCTGCTCTCTCTCTTCCCTCAGGTTTTCAGCTCTTCATAGCAATAAAAGGGTTAATCTCACCTCAGCCTTGCAGCTGTGTGGCTTATTGCTGTTGGTCACCTGACTTCTGCCGGACAGCGGTGCCGCTTTTGCTGAAATATTGGCCGCAGTGGAGGGGGGGAGTGGGGTTCAAGCCGCTCTGGCTGCCCACAGCCCTGCTGGGGGGGGTTATCCTGGAGCCATGGCCCAGCCCGGCTCGGCCTGGCCCGAGCAGGGCCTGGCTGGGCCCACTGGCCCCCGCTCAGGCCCCGCAGCCACCTGCCCCAGCGCGGGAAACAAGAGAGAGCTTGGGGGGCGAGTTTGTCTATTCTTAAGTGTGGATCACAGACGCGGTCACAACTTTAAGTGGCTTAAAGAATTGTCCATATTCAAACTGGCCAGCTGATAGGTTCTGTCAGGTCATAGAGAAAGCTGTAGGAAGAACATCACTTCTGAGACTTAGCTTGCTAACCTATGACACTCTTTGAACCCAGAATTTAGGGAGTCCTAGGTGAGCTTTCTGAAGAGATGTCATACGAAGTTTTGAATGCAAATGCTGAGCAGAAAGGAAGGATAAAAGGAGGAGATGGGTAAAACAGATTTTACTATATATGTGGTATCAAGAATCCTGACAGAAAGGTAAAGAAAATGGATTAATCTGCAGTTTTAATTTGCCTTTAGATGCTTGAGTCCCCGTACATGGAGAGTGTGGCCACTTCTCCTCAGTGCACTGAAAAAGATGATTCTCCACTTCCCTCTTTTCTCCCAATTTCCACTTCCTCCCCAGCTGCTTAATGATACAGGGTCTTCATCCCAGGACTGAAGTAATGAAGTAACACTGATGTTTGTCCCCCAGGTCAGAAATTCATTATGAACCTCCCCACCGTCAGATGAATTTTGCCATCCAGCCTCTAGTCAGCTATTAATTATATACACTTTCCCTCTCACAACAGCTCCTGCTATAGCAGTGTCCTAACATCCATTTTACAGACGGAGTTTAGCTACAGAGAGATTAAATGTCTTATATCAAGCCACAAGTTGCCTGTACGGGTGACACAATTCTGCCTGGCCAACAGATCCTAAGATTTGTCATCCTTTTCCTTGCACCAGTGTCCATTAGTACTCTACTGACCAACAGACCAGGAAAGAAAAATAAAAAAGCCACTGCAATCTTGTCATATCTTTTCTACACATGGGCTGAGGCCCAGCACAATGACTCTGGAAAGCAAGAAAAGGCAATGACAGAAAAACTTTGCTGAGCTGAAACCAAGTGCAATGCTCTCTGGATACAATTGGAGGCTTTATGGGGTGTTTCACAAGGAGAAGCCCTTATCTTTTATAAGAAACAAGGAACCAAGACCTCTAACTACTGTCAGTAAAGAAATCTTGACCTGCTTTAGCAGAGGACTTGTGTAGTTCTCCAAAATATGTGTGGCTGACTCTTTGGTTTCATGTTAGAAAAATGCCTGTTCAGCAATATAAGTCTGTACAGTTCTGTTTTGTTTTGTTTCCCTGAGAAAAAAGAGCGGATAAAAGCAAAGACCTTCATCCTGCTTAGGCACATGGTTTGGTGATGGATCTGGCAATGTAAGGTTAACACTTGTACTTGATCCCAGAGGTCTTTTCCAACCTTAGTGGTTTTATGATCCCATGCTGTAAGATGACTGCTTAAATGTCTGTCTTGAAACACTAGGAATTAAATTTTGGGGATTGGCTGCACTCAAGGGAGAGACCACAGGATCAGCACAGCAGTTCTGTGCAGGATGGAGGAGGAGAATATGGAGAATATTCAGAGGAGAATATGGAGACTGAGACTAGCATGGAGCTGGTTGTGGGGAAAGAAAGAGCTCCATATTTGGATTACATCTATCAGATTCTCAAAAAGAAGAGTGAAGTGTGGAGGGGATCTGACTGACATCCTGGATTTTGAGTGATTTGTTACTCTGGAGAAGTGGCAAGCCCTTCACTTCCCATTTAAACCAGGAATGAAAATTCTCCATTTAAGGGATCAAAGTTTAAACAGAACTGTCTGTATGATACAAAAGATAAGCATGTTTTCATTAACACTTCTAACATAAATGAGATCACCAATAAAGAAAATTATAATAAACTAGCTTGGATTAAAGTTTCATTGTTAACTCAAGCATCTTTTAAATTGACATATACTCAAAATGACCAACATTAAGGTAAACTCAGTTGTGAGAAAGGCAGGAAAGAGACTGAGTTATCCATAAAAGATCCCAAAGGAATAATTTTGAACTCATTCAAACTCTTTAGTGGACTCACTTTAAACTTTCCAGATAGTTAAATCTTTGTTTTAAAATTAAGTGATCTGATTTTCATTAACAAGTATGACCTGAATTTTGAAAAATAGCTAATTTTATAAGTAGCCTGTATTCCCATGTGCTGAAAAGCAGGGTCATTTAAGTGGGCTTTACCTAGAAATAAAACCAGCCAAAATTAGTAGCCCATTTGAAAATTTAGATTTAAGTTTGATTATGCTTTTAAGGAAAGAAATGAATACATTTCATTACAGCTTTTACTGAAAACTGAATTGAATCTTTACTTGCAGGCTATAATGACATTCTTGTTCCATAAATGTTATCTTGTAATTTTCTTGTATTTGCCTGTCAGGCTGCTACCCATTAAATTAATTATCTAAACTATTTGAGGCAGGACTGGCTATTTTTCCCTATTGTACCTTTGTTGTAGTGGAACTGCAATGTGAGAATAAAGCCCATAGATGTAAACAATAAGCAAAACTCCTAATGATGGTAATGATAAGGATGATAGCATTTTATTTGCTTTTAGCTAGCAACTTATATATGAAGTAAAGAAAAACATAAATGTAAGCCTGACCAACTTGGATTATAATTAGACAATGATAATATGTTTGCTCAAAATAATTAGTCACTGCATGATGTTGTCTTATTAGAGCTTTTACTTCTTGTGGAAAACTATTAAAAAAAAAAAAACCTAAAACAAAATAAACCAAACAAACCTAAAAAAAAAAAATTACATCTCCAAATCAGCTAGAAATGCCCTGTGTTTTCAGAGATTCCCAGTCTTTAAAGAGACCTAAAACATAATCCATGCAGAGTCCCTGAAAATTAATGGACATTCTATTTGCTAGAGTCATAATATAATATATTCTTTGTTCAATAACTTAGGAGAAAGCAATCAATACACAGACACTACAGACTCCTAGTCTCGGGATTCCCTACGGGGCTTTTGGCCTCTCCTGTAATGGGCTGTGTTGTTTTTAGTGCTGCACTGGCATCATTTAGCTTAACATGACACTTCCTTCACTCATCTGCCGCAAGGATGTTTGCCAGTCAAGAGGAGAAACATTAAATGGAATAAAACTAGAGGAGTTAAGATGAAAGGCATTTCCCAAAGGCACAGGGAGAGGCTTCCAACAATACAGCAAACTGAGATTTAGGAGAATGAACAGTCAGCAGCCAGATTAAGGTAGGAAAAGATATATATAAACCAGGTTCAAATTTAACTCGTATAAAACTGCCTTTGTTCTACTCATAGAAGACAAAAATGTAAAAGGTCTAAGGATTGTCCCACTTCTTTTGGGGGCCTTTCCAATTGGTGAAAACCCAGAAGAAGATTATAAGCTCCCTCTCAGTCTCAGTTTATGGTGAGGGGTTTGTATAAGAGGAGAAGACTGGAAGTGGAGAGGAGGGCTGGCCACAACGAAGTGTGTTATGGCTGTTTTCTGCCCTCTGCAGTGACACAGGGAATGAGGAATTTATTTGAGCTGTCCTGAACCTTCTTTCTTCCACACTAAAGCACTAGGGAAACCCATAACTGCCTCAGGCTGTAATAACATAAGCAGTTCAGTATTGGAAAAGGCATGGGCAGTGCAACCTGTTGGTTTGCTGTTGCTCCATGCCTTATATTGAGTGAACATATGCAGTAAGACAAGGAAACTTATTCCCTTGAAACCAGTTAATTCCTCTTTACTGTCTGCAGTCAGCACAGAACATGTTATAGGAAGGGACTGGAGCAATTTATCAATACCAGAAGTTAAAGAACTCTCAACTGGCCGATACTCAAGCACTGAGATGATTTGGTCTCTGCAATTAATTTTTAAATGATAGTTATGAAGGCTGTGGGACTTAGGATCAGTGATTTGCATTTCAATAAATGCCAGTTCAGAAATTCTTCAGCGTTGCTGGAGAGCAACTGATGGCTTAACAAACTTTATTAATTTTCAGTTGAATGTTTATTGTGGTTCCACTTTGAAATAGGATATGGATCAATGCTCTTCTTGGCAATGGTCAAAACTAAAAAGGTTGGGTTCAGATAAATATAGAAGCTTGCATACGTGTCCAAAGCCCATTAGACAGGCTGGTCCTGATGCCTCTGGTTTTGTAAGCTTAGCAATGGGCATTATCTCAGTACTGTTTATATACAGATTTCTGGACATTATGAACTGTGCTCATGCTGGTTATCTTCTGATAAGTGTCCATTAAAGATTATTGATGCAAGAGGATGTAATCTATGCACCAAGCACATATTTGGACTCTTATTATTAGGCACCTGCTTTAGCTATTAAATCAAATATCCATAAATGCTACATTTGACCATTTTCCAGATCACATTTTGATTATTTGATATCCTTAATAACTAAGTAAAACTATGCACCCATGCATCTACTTATAGGTAGTGTCTCTAGGTATGAAACAGAATGTCTTTCTCATGAGTTGGAGATGATTTGTCCATTACCCTGTTGTGCAGCTTCTTGTTCCCTAAGTCCCAATTTGCTTCAATTCCACAGAAGACTTAGGCAGACCTCATAATTCTCAATCCTTCAAATCATTTTGAAGTAACTATGTGCACCACTAGTTTTTGTTGCATTAAGGTAATTTTGCCCTGTGCACTAACATGGCCAGCTGTTCCTTTGGGATCAAAGGCTTATCCCATAGCTAAAGCTCAAGAATCCCACTTCCATTTCCTTAGGATCAGCCTCTCTGCAGCTGCTATGATCTTGCATTTTTCAGCTCACGCTTATATGCCAGAAACAATTAAGCAAGCATGTGTTTCATACATGGTACCCATAAAATCTCTAGCATCACTGAACTGCATTATTATTTCCCCCAGGAAACAATTCTCAAAAAAAAAAAAAAAAAAAAAAAAAAAAAAAGAAAAGAAAACTGCAATCTATATATTTACATTATTTATAAGTTCACAAGGATTATTTCCCTGTACTGAAAAGAATGGAGATACTGCTACATGGGAAAACTGGGAAACTTTTTTTTTTTCCTCCAAATCCAATTTCTGTAAAAGAGAAAAAAAATATTTTTAGTCACACACAGCTATAAGTTGCCTAATGGTGTAGTGAAAAAACACAATGTTTGTTTCATTTTCTATATTTCTTTCCACCTCTAAAAAATTCAAAGATTTAATTTTTATTGTTTTGCCAAGTATAAAGGCTGCATTTTCAAGAAAATTCAGCTCTTAACATGATAAACTTTTTTGAAACACTCCTCATTGCATGAGTTAATTTATTTTGAATACAGTATTAAATACTGAGAAAAAAAAAAGATGAGAGAGAATGAGTACGAAAATACATAACCACATATATACACACATCTTATGAAAATATGGGTAAGTATATATATGTATATATACAAGTCATGCTGAAATTCAGATATACACATATACATGCATACACATGCTTACACTAAAATGACAGGAGGTTTTTTTGGTTTTTTTTAAATTTGAAATAGAGATTTCAATTCAATCAAAGTGAAACTTATTATAATGATGTTCTTTTTCATTAAGAAAAAATTGTAAACACTTCATCTTTGTTCTGTAGTGCAGAGCTTTGTGAGAACTAAAATATGATAGTCTGATGTTACAAGATGCCTTAGAGGCAGAACATAAACAAACATCCTAATCAGTAAATTGAAAATTAGAGTTCATTATTTCTCCCCCCCCCACCCCCCTTAATGATTGCAATTCCACTGGCAGGTATGCAGCTTCATATTCATATTCATCTCAGCGAAAGCAGCATCACACCAGTGGACTAGACGGATGACTAGTTTCTCCCAAAATATTGCACTGAGAGCTGTGTCTTTGAGACAGCAGCTTCCTTGACAGGCACTGCCAATTCTTTTCTCAGCCTGCACAAAGGTACTACCTTTTAGGCAAAACACACAGCACCATGAGCCGTAACAGTCCATTCCAGCAATATAAAATGCACAGGAGCTGTGCTGCAGAAATTCTCGTTTGACCCAAAGTTACAGGCAGTGAGGGGAAAGCAGAGAGCAAGACTAGGCAGCTCAGCTGAAGTGGGAAGAATGGGAAGCCCTGAAGAGCAGAGCATAGGTTTTGTTCTGTCATTTGTCATGGACCATCTGCCTGACCCAGCAAAGCCAGTCCCTTGGGAGACTTTGAATATGGACATCAGAACTGGCTTCAGAAATCTTTCTGCTCTGTGGTTGGGCTTCCAGCATGAACTTCTTTGGGCAACCGCAACTGTTGTTCTAGATAATTTCCAAAGAGAGCCTCCCATGAGATTGGCAATGAGCCCCATTTTCTATGTGCCTGTGTAAACAGATTACATGAGCCAAAAAAATAAAAAAAGAAACCCAAGACAAAGTCAGGGAGTTTGTGCAATCTACTGCCACAGCTGAGCTGGGGGCCACAGCAAACAGCTCCAGGCTTTTGCAGAGAGACCTGGAAAGGCTTCATGATCTGAGAAAATGTCTTAGACCACAAGGAAAATACTTTGCACACACACATAAGTGTTGTGGTAGAACACTATAGGGGGCATGCAGTACAAGGAGCTTACGTTTTCCTTTTAGATTGGCATTTAATGCAGTTTATTTTCTTACACTATTTACTAACTTTTTCTGAGTGTTAAACACTGGTTTCCAGTTAGGAGGAACACTTTGAAAACTAAGTGGAAACTATTTGGAAATACTTATTTAGGATTTTACAGTATGTTAGGGCTAGACTTTGAAATCCAATCTGGGAAGACAAAGATCTTTCCTGTAATTCCACGTAGAATTAATAGAGAGGCATGAGGAAGAGGAGTGCAAGCAGAATATCTCTGTACTGCCGGCACCTATTACAATCATACCCTTGTGTCCATGGGGGGAAAAAAATACTTGCAAATAATTTGCTATAAATAAAAGACACTGTAGCTGTTTTCAAACCATGTGACTTAGATAATGTGCCAATTCTCCTGTCACAGCATTTTTAACAGGATAGAGAAGAAATCTTATTTAAACGGAGTGTTAAATTTTCAGACTCCACCTTCTGCATGAGAACTGCCTACCTTAAAAAGTCCATCCTTTTTCTAGGGGTGCTGCCATCCTGAACAAATGAGTCAGAAGGAAATAACTGGCTTGATCATGTCAGGCAGTGAGTAATGCTGATGTCAGACACTGGCTCTGAAAGATGCTGAAATTGTAAGTCTCGGTGATTTTGTGGTTTGAAATGCTGAGTAGAGGGATAGTGGATTATGTAGCTGAAGAACTGCTGAAAACGAGTTGTCATGGTTGTGTCAAAATCTCCCCTATGATGAGCCTGGAAACCTCATCATGAGTCTCAAGAAAGCCATTTCTTTTGCTAATTATTTCCCTCAACTGTGCATCCAATTTAATGTGTCATTTGAGATTCAGATCCTCCACACATACACACGATTTGAATAAGTGATTGAATGTAAACTCTGGGTCATACAGACCTGGTCCTCAGGAAAAAATCATTGTTCACTGTTTTGTGAAATCATCGTGAAAGAAAATGGTGCACCACTGCCAACACAACAAGACATACCTGAAACTCCAAATACCTGAAAGCCTTGGTGAGAACTACCCTTCAGCATTAAGGTCCATCCCATACAACCTATACAATTTTCTTCTTCACTCTCAGTGGGTGTCTTGGTTGAGAAAGAGTACAACATTTAACCTAAAGCTGTCTGTCTAAAGTAACCTTGAAACAATTAAAGTTTGTGTTAGCTTTTAACAACAAATCTTATCAACCTTCTCCACTTTCATGTTTTTCATTCTTCTATTATCTTTCATCTCAAAGAGATTCAAGAAAATGCTGAGGTTTTCCTAAGAAATTGTCTCTGACAAAAAAAACCCAAAAAACCAACTAGCGTGCCAAAGCCCAGACCATCCTTCAGAAGAACCAGGAATCTTTCATTTAGTTATCATGTGAAAAATTCAGAATAATTTTTTTTAGTCAAGTGATTGACCTCTTTTTTTTCAACACAGTTACAGTGATGAATATTGATCTGAGTCATCTTGTCCACACATTCCTTTTCCCTCGCTTGTCAAGAGCATGATAATGATCTCTTCTCCACAGTTAAAAACTACAAGAATGTCTGCACTGCAGATTTCACTATACTGTAAGGGTCTCTAAATTACCATATAACAGAAATTAAACCAGAAACCATGTCTGCACAGTAATCTGCACTTTCCCTGCAGACTGCCTTCACACAGTATGGCATGCTGGCCTTCCAAGTCTGCACAGCACACACAACCTGTTAACTTTACTCACTTTTCAGCAGATTCAGTTCGCACTGCCTTTTTTTCTTATCTAGTAAAGAGGAAGATAATGGAGTAATCTCCCTAAGGCAACTCTAAATAAACAGATTTTCCATGCAAGGTATTTGAATGTCAAATAGCATTTTAGCAGCAGGTGCTGACTGGGGTCTGTGTTAGTGCTGTCTAGGTTAAAGAGGAGCCTCTAGAAATAGAGGGACTTTCTAGAAATAGGCATTTGTTTGATCCCCAGTTCAGGCCAACACAGCCCTACTTTAGGGTAACGTGTCTCCAGATTTTAGACATAAATTCAGCTCTGCATGGAGCCAAATATGCAGCAAGCATTGCTGTGCCACTAAGTAATGAAGAACATGTGTCTGGATCAAAACTGTTGCTCAGCCCCATAAGTGAGAATCATGATCTGGGTGTGTTCACCATGTAGGAATTGCTTATATGACCCTTATGGTTTCAGTGGCTGTCCTTATCAGAACATTCACTGGGCATTGTTTGTACCCAGATTAGGAGATGCTGCAAGGGTGAACTCACTGGTACTTGGAGAGGATCACAGTAGATAACAACATGAGTTCCACGGCAGTTTAAGCAATTTTAGCACAACAAGCAATGAAGTAAAAATGTAGAGACAACAAGCTGACAGCACCTGCTGATTTTGAGCCAGCAGTTTTGGGTTTTTTTCCCCAAAGATAAACCTTCCAACTCAAGGAAACATTTCGTTTATGACAGAGTAGTGCAGTGGTGGCAGCAGCCAACTTTCAAAGCAATTATTGCTGTTGAACTGAAGTGTGCTTTAAACATTTCATTCAGATCGATTTATTCAAAAGTGTTTAAGGCTCAGCCAAGTTTACTACTGGTGTGGTCATGGGACACTTTATGGTTTATCATAATGTTTGATCAGTTGCAGAGGGACATGAAAAGAGGGGAAATGCAAAGGAGGTGGAAAAAATCTGTTGGGTGTTTTTTCTGCTGTTGATATTTCCATTTGTGGAGCCATTTCTGTGGTTGACAAGAGATAGAGGAGATTGGGGGCAGTCTGGGATGCATGGCAGAATTAACTGTCGAACATCTCTTCTATTCTCCAGTGGAGGGTTAAAGTTTATGAAAGATTTTAAATCTTTCTTTTCCTTCTGAATTTTGAGTCCTCCTTTTAATGCTTTTTTTCTTTTTTTCCCTTTTTTTTTTTACTTTTTGCCCAGCGCTGTCTCCAAAGAAAGCAATAAGCCTGTCAAAGAAGGAATTAATTAAGCAAATCAATCAGTCAGTTTTATTAAGGAATTGCAAAGCCCATGTGCAGCATTAATTATTCAGATAATGGGACATCTCTAAGCCTTTCTTCTCAATTATTGATAAGCCGCTATCTATCATTCTGACTGTTTTAGTACTGATTTAGTTGTGAATGAAGCCAGGTCATTCAGCCATAGCATATGCCAGTTATGAGAGTTGCTAGATGACTAGGGGCAGAAGAGAGAGAAAGATGAGAAGTATCATTTATTTCCATCCACAGTGATTGCATATATTAAATATTTCAGTGCACGTGTCTTCTTCTGAGCTGCAGATGAAAGAGAAACTGCCCTTCCTTGCTGATATCATCTAGGTGATCACCTTTGTTCAATGAGGCAATACATACCCATTTTTTCCCACTGCAATATCCATGCAACTTTTTTTGTTGACTTTATGCAAGATTCCTCATTAGTTCGTAGGGCTTGGAAAAATGAGAGGCCTTTCCACTGTCACAGGAAAAAGTTATCTTTTTGCATCTACTGATCAAGGCAACTGTCCTCATTTTTCTCTTTACTAAGAATTTCATGACAACTGCTTTAATAGAGAGCCCTTCTGCAGCCCTAGGCATATTTTTCATGCTCACCTCATTAGATATAATATACAGGGAAGTGTTCTTCTACCTGCGTTCACAAGTGGGGAGCAAAGGCATTGACCTCATAATGTTGAAATTCGAGCAATGAAACAACAACTTCTTCATCACTGGGGAAAAGCAAGTACATATAAATAGTTACTGATGGGAAAAAAAAAAATCATAATAAAAGAAACCCTGAATCTAATAAAATTATTTCATAATTGAGAAAACTCATATTCCACTTGAAAACAACTGCAGAAGGCAGAATTTCTTAGGAAATATGCTGACTATTGTACAGTACCTAAAGACAACAGGCTTCATTTATTACTGCCCTTCAAATTATGTAGCCATTTCAAGACATTTTCCATTCTTTCTAAACAGTCTGAAAGGGTGCTTAATATAGACTATCCAGTAAAAAGGGAAGGGTATAGAGGGCATAGAACTGGCTTACAGGAAGATTGTATCATCTTAGCCTGTAGTATATTTTCAGGCAGATATGATTCTCTGTGATTCGGTCTCTGGCAGATGGACTATGGGTTTAGTACTTTGAGAATGTTCCAAGAGTCTGGAAAAATATTTACACTGTCCAGCTACACTGTCACAGAGGAGGGAGGACGTTTCTTCTCACACACCAGCAGCTCCACTTTCTGCCATGGTGTTTGCAGTTACGTAGGAATGAGTGAGGGCCAGGTGCTGTTTCTGCACACACTGAGGTGCAGCCTCTTGGCTCCTCTGTGTCTGCCTGCAGAATATCCACCTGCTAGCTTTAAAACTGATTGTTCCTAACTTTTCCACATTGACAAGAAGACAGATATGCTTCAGAGCATAAGCATAACTCCAGTAGTGGTCAGGAGAAAATTTCTTGAACTAAATGAGTGGCTTGGTTAAATTGACTTTGTGCCATCCTGTGAGCACACAGCTTTTGAACTGGCATGATACTACACAGGATTAGAAATGCTAATGTTCCCCTCACAGAGCAAAGACTGCTCATTAAACACTGTGTGTTCTCACAGTGCTTCTACCTTTCCACCTGCTGGATCAACATCAAAATTTGAAGCACTGTTGCTTTTGCAGGAGGTGAAGCTCCGAGGGGTAGAGTGACATCTCTTCACTGTTTCCATAAACTTGAGTTAGAGATGAGATGAGAATTCATTGTTATCTAGCTATGTAGATTATTTTGCCTCAGCTCTCAGCTAAAAGCTATGAATAAGACATATTAAGAAAATTAATAGTTAGGAGTGAGAATTCTTTCTCACTTCAAAAAGTTCCATTTTAACACAAAACTTACCTTGAATATGAAGATTCCATCAAACTTGCATCTTATTTTCAGGTAGAAACCTAAAAGTGTAGATAGTAGCCTAAAGAAACATTGCTAAAGACAGTTATAAATTAAATTTCACTAATAAGAAGCAATTAGGGTTTGGAAAAGAACAGGATGAAATCTGTGAATTAAAAGCCAGGGGGTTAGGGAACAAAGCTTCACAGTTCCTGGCCATTTTTATTTGTTACTCTATGCAAGAAATGTGCCACTTTTTGTAACTGTGTGGGCTTTCTGTCTTCCAGTGGTATCTATTACTTGTCCACTGACAGCTGCTTTCTGCCTGTAGCCTTAGGCTCAGCACATACTGCTATCACTTTGCCTCAGCAATGCTGTCCTGCTTTGACTTTTCCCAAATTGTGTGTCATATATGCTAAAAAATCTCTGCAGTTAAGGAAGAAAAAGGAAAAAAAAAAAAAAAAAAAAAAAGCCAACCCAAAAAGTTACTGCCCATTATGGTAATGTAGAAATAACAATAACTTTAACATATATAGGTGGACATATGTATATATAACCCCTGCATAATATTATAGCTGACACCAACTGCAGCTCACTCAAGAGCCAAGCCCAGCATAGCTCAGAGAGTAACAGAGCAATTTCTTTGGCAGTAGCACAAACACTGCATCATTTCACAAGGACACATATTGTCACAGGGCTGTCACCTTGAGGGTTCATCTCTGAGTGACCAAGTGGTTTTTTGTATGTTTCTAGTTTTTAAAAAAGGAACAAAAATAGGTATCTCCTCTCTTTTGGATTATGTGTTTGTTTGACAGTTGGGGGGTCAGAAACATGTTCTTGGTGTGCGTGGGTCAGAAGACAAACATACACCCATTACAATCCCTTTTTCTTATTGTGTCCCTGCCCCCATGGAAATACAGAAGTCCCCAGTTCTGTGATTTGAGAAGTGGAACTCAGGAAAAACCTTGTGCTCCAAATGGATCCATATTCCAGTCTTTCCTTGGTAGACAGATCTTTGTGCCCAGATGAAACTGCATTCTGCTGTGAATCTACCCCGCCTTCCGAAAGGATATGCTGGGAAATGGAATAAGGCATCTCCATCATGGAGGGAGCACCACCAACAGTCAGTCCTAAAAGCTGATGATGCTGAATTGCTCCTTTCCACGGCAATTCTGGTGCAGTATGAACAGAAGTATAAAGCCTGTAAGTAACCAAAACAGAGTCTACATATGTCACCTATACGACATCCCAGAAAGAATATTTCCTGAAGTGGTCAAATTAAAAGGGCTGATGTTTCAAATTCTTGTGAGAAAAGTGCTATTAACTGTCTAAAACCAAGAGCTCAAAGCTTTGTCTAATCCCAAAGATTTTAATTCCTGTGTCAGAGTGCTATCTAGCACTGTGCTGGGGTTTGACTCAGCAGTCAGTCAGATAAGAATAACCTCATCACTTTTCTGCATTGCTCATGGTTTAGCTGTAGTTCTAAGCTAGTGAAATTCCTACCTAGTGCAATGAATCCTGTCCCTCTTTATACATAGGCTGAATTCAGCTTGATTTAGATGCAGAATTTAGTTAACAAGCATAATTCTTCACTTTCCTTATTATGATAAAAATTTCCAGTGCTATATTCAGTGCAGAAAAAATATTTTCTCTGTTGTGATTTGTGATGCTCTTGATTTTCAGCAACAAAAAGAAAATGGTGAATTAATTGAATATTTATAACTGTATTCCCCACCCAGGTGGATCTGTCCTGATTATCTAGTCTCAGGACTGAAACTCTAAGGAAGATCACTGCTTCCCTCAGTTTACTCACTAATCAAAGTGTCTAAACAATAACCTCAGTCGTGCAACACCTCAGTCAGTTTTACCTCCATTCCTTCAGGAGAGCCTTACAATTTCCATGATCAGACACTGTGTTCATGTCTGTGAACTTCGTATCAAGCTATATCAAGTTTATCCAATATTGATAGAAAGCAAAGGCCTGATCTGAACAAGCTCAACAGGTCTCAGATGTTCATTATTATTTCGTTTACTGAAAGACTTGAGCACCTTAATTACAGAACCATGTTTTTGTGGCAGGTAGTTTTTTAGTTTTTTAGTTCCAGGCATGGAACATAAAAATGGCCCCTGCTCCCAAAATACTGGGCAAGAGAAAACAAAATCTAAAGAGCCCCTTAAAATATTGGGAACAGCAGAACACTACTGGTTATTTTTTGTGTTAATGTATTGACAGGCTTTCTGTAAAGGTGTTACAGTGAGTAAGAGGTTTAAGGAGGAATTTGAAGAACACTGCAGACATGTTATGGCTCTTCTTTACAGGAAAATCCAATGAAACCCCATGGGGGTAAATACAGTGGAAAGTACAAAATGATTGAAAATTTCACAAGCAGATGATGCAGGTTAAACACCACATGCCAACTGGAGGTCAGAATTAACCCCTTGACAGCAGTGAGAAATTATGTACAGAAACAACTCTGAGCTATGACTGTCTTTTGCACTTCTTGAAAACAGGGAGAGAGTGAAAACGTGAAAGAAAAAGAGAGACAATCTCAGGTTGTATGTCAAGAGAAAAGTTGTCTGCAGCAGTCACACCCAGTTAAAAGGGGTATTATAGAAGAAATTGAGATACAAGGTGTTGAGAGGAGAGGTGAGAGTTTTCCTGTATGGACAGATGTGAAAAGCCATACTGTGCACATGATCTGAAGAAAGAGTCAGTCAGACTTGTAGTGTGAGTGCTGAGGTCCTGGGTAGATTTCTGCAGCACGGATGTCACATAAGTTTACTGGGCTAGATGTAAATGACCAGGATAATGGATACCCAGAATCTGGCCTTGTGGAGCAGGGAGTGGGAGGAAGGCTCAGCCTAAGTCTTCACTTCAGATCCAGCCCAGCACAGAGAGACCAAGGGAAAATGACATGGATCTTTCATTTGTGTTTCAAATTAAAGTATACAGAAAGAGTTTTGACTACTGAATTTAGCCTCACTATAGTTGAAACAGTAGTTTAAATCTTCTATATTGCTTGCTATCTTGCCAGTATTTCAGTCTTCAGAACATTGCTGGTTTAATTCTTCATAGAGTTTTTGTGTTTGGTTGTTGTTTTTTTTTTTTTTTTTAAAGGGGGTATAAACATATTGGTAAATCAAAACTATTTTATTATCTTCAGTTTTCCTCTGAATGATGTCTTCTATGCGGTTTTTTTTTTTTTTGGTTCTGTTGTCTCTCCCCTGCCCTGAATTTTACTAATTTCCATTTTATCTATTTAGGCAATATCCTCTTCCAACTGTCTTGTCCAGATGATTCACTAACAACTGGACTAATGGCCGTCTCACTCCTTAGCAGCTGAGAGGGTGAGAGAATGAAGAGGTCAGACCATCAGCTGCTGCAAATTGGTGCCGCACCATTGGTTTAATTGAAACAATGCCAGTTTACACCGGCCAAGAATCTGAGCCTGGAGCTCTGTTCAGTCCAACTCAAGGAGAGCACATCTCCAATCTGCTCACCCACCTGAAGTTTGTTACCTAAAGTATGTTAAAACTCAAGCTGGCTACCCATTGGCTCTCCAGTAGTTCCAGTATGCAACTAAGGGAAAAAGAAAAGCAGCCACATCCAACCATTTATTTTCTTTCTCATGACCCTCTCAAAGACATCGGTGTCTTCATGCTTTAGATATGCACATTTGGATTTGAAGAAAAAACATCAAATAAACAGTAAGATCTAGGAAACTGTCACAGCTCCACTGACTTAGTTTAACAGTGTCTCTTTTACACTTCAGTTTGCTGATGGTAGCACCGCTTTTGGTTCATAGCCCATATATTTCACATTAGTGCTTTACCAGACTAAGGAATAAATTTTAGCTGCAAATGTATAGCAACACTCATAACCCTTCAGGGAGTTTTACACCTAAGTATTTAGAACAACAGACTTGAACTTCCTCTTCCCCCATTAACTGCTGGAAGGAACAGAGATAATTTCTGATCTGAACCGTTTGGTTAGCCCTTGCCTTTCAGTTTCTATTGAAGTGTGACCATTTTGCAAAATACGTGTCTAAAACACAATGCATTGCTATTATTTACTGTAGGGAATTATACTACCAGATTATCTCTCTCTGTGGTGCACTTTCTGTTTATTTCCATGGACTGAATGAGTTAAAAAAAAATCAAAACCCTATCTAAAGTCACATTCCATATTTAATTTTTTAGTTTATTTTTACTGACAAAAGTACCAAATTTCACTGAATTCAAGGCAGATTCACCTTTCTGAGAGTTGTCAAGATTGGCCCATGGATAGCAAGATGACAAGCACCTGGATTTTGACATCTGCATTGGTAAGGTAGAGACGATATTACAAATTACAGGGAAGGAGAAAAGAGAGCAACCGAAAAAAAAAAAAAGAACAAACCAAAACCCAAAACCAAAAACCTGAGGGCCTGCTTCTTTTTTTTTTTTTTTTTTTTTTGGCAAAAAACCTGCTACAGAAACAAATGTAGATGAGGGGGGCACTGAGCCATATAGAAGTGAGTAATTATCTACTGATACAGGCCTTATTATCTCTCCAAATGTTTGCTAAAAATTCTATTGGGCAACCATCTGGACCCTGAGCTTTAACAGTGGATACAGAGTGGATTGTTGCTTTAACTTTTAGATGGGAAAATTTCTTTCTTTAATTATTTCCTGTCATCCTGTGTTAAATAATTTAGTTGAATGTCTCCTAGATAGCTTTCTGAGTCCTCAGAGTCAGTGCATTCTAGATGATATCATCACATAAAATATTCTTTGAAAGTTTATATATATAGGATTTTTTTACCACTAGAGCATCTGAGGACACTTTGCCATCTGTTGTAAGGGTTTGCTAATGCACCTATTTTCTTTTCTATCCCTAACATTCTCTTTTTAAATTACTAGGCTTAATAATTTGCCTAATTGGTAGCCTCCCCCCACATCTGAAATTATATACAATGCATATTGCTTCAACATCCTCTCTGTGTATGAAACCTAGCAGTTCTCCTCTAAGAATTTCCGTTGTTACTGTATTGCTGTAGTTTTCAACAGCAAATATAATTTCCTTCATTCAGCCTGTGATAAATAATTCAATAACGTATCATCAATAGCTATAGACCAGTTGCTTAACTTGAAACGTGTCTCTAGTTTGCTGTGAAGGTCATCGTTATCAATTATGCACCTATCTTCCATGGAATGTTTCAATTTAATATTATAACAATAAATTATCTTTGTTCTTATGAAGGATGTTTCATTGACAGAGGTTTTCAGCTGTTTTTTTGGGGGGTTTTTTAAACTAATTTCCAGATAGGCGCTGCAAGACATCCAGCTTTAACTGCCTTGACCAAAGTCACAATACTGCATGAACACCAGAACCAGAAATATAATCAGTCACCTGATGTTCTGCACTTGCCTTTGGATATTTTCAGTGAAACGATGTGATGACCAAGCCGTATGGCTTCTCCCATGACACGGAATCCATATTGCCTTGTCCCTACCAAGTGATGGCTTCCAACTTTCCCCAGTTTCGAGTTGCACAGGGAACCTGTAATGGGATTGCATCACAGTTGAATTTACCTTTTGAAATGCAGCCCTCGGGCAGCCTCTGCATTCCTCTAGCTGAGCAGAGATATGGGTGAAACAAGTTCTTGATTTAGCTGCCAATAAGTGTCTAAAGCACTTCATGACTGACAGTCTGCAGAGGAGCAGCGGGATCCCACCGGAGCTAACAAGAGGACTCAGTTAAATCAGCCTCCCAGCCAAGAGTAGGATTGTTCCAGAAGCAAAGGAGAGAACAACATGACAAAGTCCTTGCTGTGCCCCTGATTTCCACCACACCCTTGTCCCAGGTGGGGAGAGGTCAGTGTGTCCTGCACAAGGTGCAGGATCTTCCTCCACCTCCACCCCAGCACCTCAGGCACCCTCTGGCACCTCCGACCTCTCTCCCCTAGTTGAGGGGAAGGAAATTAGGTAAGGTACACACACATGTTTTGTATTCTCCATAGTCAGAGGTCTATTATAAATGAGAATGGTAATATTCTATATATAATGCCATTATCCTACTCCTCTCTTGTTGCAGTTTTTTTCTACCTATTTTATTTCCACTGGTTTGTTTTTATTTTAAATCCACCTTCTCTTGTTCCATCTGGTCAGGCTGACTCTTCTGGTGGTATTAATTATTTCTTGGAATTGGTTGCTATTATACTGTGTTTCCTTTGTAGCTTCAATATTTCATTATCCTAACTTATCTGAGATCTTTTGCTTACAATATGTAAATAAAAATAACATTTCAGGAAAAGGTTAATATTTTCAAACAGGCTTTTGCTTTTTCTAATCATGGTTAGGATCAGATCTTTGAAGTTGTGGAGCATCTCTCACTAACTTTGTTAGAAGCAGATGGGTTTTTGGGAGTTCAGAGACAGACTGTAAAATCTTGACTTGAAACCTCCAAAAGAGAAAGTGAAATTCTTAGTGGAGGGAAGAAGAGAAGTATTCCAAGGGATGCAATACAACCATCATTGTAAAATACTTGATAATGGGGGTGTGAGTTAAATTCGCATGGATGATAAATGATCCTGAATTGGAAAATAAATGGATAACGTAACTTCACAGCTTTTAATTCATATGTTTCGAAGTCTTAGTTTAATCTCCTCCATCATGAAAACCAGTGATTTCTCTATTCCAACGCATCTTCAATGCAGTCTTGGAAGCCACAAGGAGGAACTCAAAGCAGTAGATTGCAAGAAGGCTTATCATTTAACAGTGGCAATGGCACTCATGGGAATGAATGGGGATGGTCTGTGCTAGCACTCACTGATGGTCTCTGAGAGTATGCAAACACATTATTATAAATAGTAGCTGTAGAGAGGAAATGGGAAAAAGTGTCATTGTACCAGCTGAAAGGAGTCTGCAGTACAGAGAATAAAAATTGCTGTAGCAGATCAAAATTTTGATCCATTTAACCCCATCTTACACTAGCTATGACCAGGATATTCAACCATGGGGAGCACAAATATTGCTTTAATCCTAAGATCGCTTTTGACCAGAAAGAACTCTCACAGGCTTTTCCTTCTCTCCAGACAACTCCCCCCACCACTCCTCTCCTCCCAATCCTATGGCATCACCTGGCAGAAAGTCCCACAGATTAATGGGAAGAAAGTTGAAAGTAGCAGGGAGCTTCCTCAGCTCTCTTTCAGTGCATGTGGGTGTGTATGTTTGTGAGCATACATAAACAGTCCATACACCAGGAATGACACAACAATGCCAGTGAGCAGCCCAGGGATATGCAACCAGCCATATGGCCACATATGTTTGCAGACAAATGTGAACCCCAGGCACCCCTAGTGTTAAAGAGTTTGCCTTAAAATAAGTGCTATCATTTAAGCCTAACCTGTCTCCTATCTCATCATTATGTGCTTTGGGTTTTCTGATGGCATACTTGTCTATTTCAGAACTATTGCTATTGGGAAAAAAAAAAGTACGTGCTTATCACAAGGAGAGCCTTGGAGCCGTGACTTATTGCAAACCCAGAATCCATCCACTGGTTTGTCCATTTTTTTTCCTCTTTCTCCCTCTCGTCTCTGGGTATTCAATGTCCCTACAGAAATGCAGATACGACCTGCCCAAGGCATGAGCATAAAGGACATATAGGCTGAATGAGGGAAGCTCAGCACATTTTTAAATTAAAAAGAACATCTGCAGTTTTGCTAGCTGGGATAAAAATTACAAGAGCTGTGTATTCACATGCTTCAGGGCATAAACTGATCAGTACCTAGGGTCAGGTACACCCCAATCTGTCACAATTAGGAACATACACAGTGTTTTAAACTTTCTCTGGAAACAGCTGTTTTTGGCTGCTGTTGCTGACAAACGCAGTGGATTGAGGGGTCCACTGGATGGATAAGGAACAGGAAGTGCTGATGTTCTGTTACAATACAATTTATACTGAAAAATTAATGCAGCTTGAAAATTCACTTGCAAAGAACATTTACTGTCTTCTTCCTTTTTTCTAAGTATGGAGTCCCCTCTCATCTTTTCTCTGATCTAGCAGGATATATTAATCAGGGGGGTCTCTCCTTAAAAGCCTTTCTTTCACCTCTTTGAAGCAGTTTACCAGGCATCTTTCTATGCCATTTAGCCAACTCCTGATTTTTTGTTGTTTGCTTTTAGTCCTAAAAGCTGTACCAGAAATATGATTTTCCTTTGTCCCTTTAACTTTAGATGTTGTGAACTGCAGACAGAAGGAGAGAAGAGGTGATGTGAGAGTTCACTTTTCCTGCCATTTCTAGACATGAGAGGACAGCCTCTCCAGGAAGCTGTTCTCATAAGTGATGCTGGCTGGACTGGCAAAATGATGGCATGTTGAAATTTCATATGAAGCAGAATGATTTCCGTATCTGCAGATCCTCTTCAGTGGCATTAGTTATGCTAATAAAGTGGTGTGACTTTTCTGGCAGTGCTTGAGGCAGCTGCCAGGCTGTGACTGAAGACTCTATCTGGGGAAATAACTCAGCAAGTAAAATTCAGATGGCCGACAACCTGCTCGGGTTCCATCTCCTCATCCAGAGCTGTGTATGAGCTCTATTGTTGAGCGCATAATAAACTGTGCCTAACTCAGACACAACCTCGCTGGCATCTCAGACATTACTTTGCAAAGCTCTTCAGGACACCCCCAGTGTTTGCTTAATTTATGTGCTGATAGGCATTTCTATGACATCCATTGCCAGCATGCAGAAAAGGCTGGCAAAGTTATTAGGGGAAGAAAGAGGAAAACAAAAGAGAGAGTCGGTTCGCACGTTGCGCCAGATGAGCCCACCAGCTGCTGGAGGAAGAGGCATGTGCCACTCCAACAGCAAAAGGAGGCAGGGTGAATGCAAGATGAAGCTGGATGTGAGACTGCACCCTTTTTTTGCACAACGCTGGGGTCCAGAGCCAAACTGGGTGGTAGGATTATAATGAACTGCAGAATTAAAATTCTACCGCTTGTCCCTAAGGAGAGCCCCTGCAAATGTGCAGTGCTCTGAAAACCAAAGGGCGGAGTCTTGTCCGTACAAGAAATTCCTTTCTACAGGAATGAGCTACATCCCAATCTCCCCAGGATACACTGTGCTTTTTCAGGGACTAAATTTTCCTGGTCATGTTTTACGGTTTTCCACTTGCTTAGATCCAGACTTTAAAATGAAATAGAGGAGTCTGAGGAAGGAACCATTTTCTGTCTGGGTCTTCTAAAGACTTGGTTCATAATATGTGGTGAGAGAGTTGTTTGTGACTAGTCTTTCATAAGAAGCAGTCACAGAAAGCTCAGTTGTAGAGTTTGCATTTGTTTAGAGAGCGTTATTCTTTCATTCATGTAGTTATGACAATCATTATTCTTCTGTTCAAGTTTGCAGTAAACATATTTGACAAATGATGATTTCATGTGTCCAGGATGAGTTTCTTTCCCCTTGGATGATTTGAAGCTACACAGAGGAGAGAGTCTTGTCACTTCCTGCTGAGTACCCTCTTCTTTGGGACAAAACGTCCTGTTCTATTTCCTCCTGGCTTTCTGGGCTTTGTGGCTTTGTACCTTGCTCAAGTAAAGAAGCAAAAAATTTCTATTATATCACTTTCTTCTCTCCCAACAAGTACCTTTCAGGAAGAAAGTCACCACTTAATTTCTCTAGGCCTGCAAATGCAGTGGTGGGGATGGAAAGTCACCACGGATTTCTTAATAGACCAGCCTAACAGACTCACCTCTAACGTCCAGATATTCAGGTCACAGAGGTACCAGGTAAATACATAATCTGTCCATTCACAGGAGTTTGAGTATCAACTAGAGAAGCAGAAGTACTTGTGCCCCAAAAATAGTCAGACACTTGTGAATTACAAGCATTTCTGGAGCAATGTTCATGTAGTAACCTTTCTCCAACAGCAAAAAAATGAACCACTGAAACAAAACCCCCTTAAAAGAAAAACCTCCCACCAAAATAACACCAGCAGTACAAGATTGCCCAGGCCTTTTCCTTTCCCAGAAGGTGGAATCTACTTGTACCCCCACAGCCCTGTAATACCATATTGCCAGTGCTAGTAGCAGGCTGTCAGTTTCTTGTTGAGTTTGCAAGGCCTCAGATCCATCTTTATTCTGTTTGAACTTTTCTTGACCCCCCTGCAGCTTTGTTTTACTTGGTTTAGCTGCAACTGCAATTTTTCTAATGACCAGATGGCTATGGCTAATTTGTTTTATTTCTGTTTATCTTTTTATGCTACCACCATGGTTTTATAACTCTAACTCAAGGTAATATAGAGAAATGCAGTCCTGGTAAGACAAGAGAGGCCGTAAGAAGTGGGGACATGGGATGTGGAGGTGTGGGGTGATAAGAGGTGGGACTGGCACTGAAGACTGCATGGCTATTAACAGCTTACTCATGGTCAGTTAAAAAAATACAGATGTGGAGCTGGATGAAACCAGGTTTAGGAGTAAAAGAAGAAGCAGTGTCTAAGACTTGTGGAAGGCACTGTATCTGGTACTTTTGGATGTAGAGATGCAGTCCAACAAAAAAAGAACAAGCTGTAAAATTGTGCTAAAAAGCATATAAGAATAACCACAAGTGGATCCTGAAGTCAAGAGCAAGAAACCACCATCACCATCATGGCCCTCCTGGCAAAAGCTCCAGATGCTGACACCTCAACATAACCCCTGCCACCCACATCACCAGGATGAAACCACTGACCTTAGGACCCAGCAGAGAGGGAGATGTGTGAGCATAACACCAGGGAAAGGGATAGAACTCAGGTGTGTGTATGACAATTTAAACTACAGAATTATTAGTGCTGAAACTTTTCTGACATAGAAGCATTCTCTCTTTTTCCACACTAATTAGATGAGGGCTGATAATGATTAAGCAACTAAGACTTTATTACACTAACGATAAACTCTTGGCTTTATATTTAAGACATGTTTACTGTTTGCCCATAAAAATGATTTTGAGAGTAACACACTTTCACTACCAACATTTGCTATAATCTATCAATGTCTGAAAGAAGCACTTCATAACCAGTTTAAGCTGATGAGAGAGAATAAAAAGGATGGTCCTAATCCCTTTTGCCTAATACTCGTGGCTGGATATTTCTACCTTTTTTGTAGAACTGTGGTCTCTGATAGAGCTAAAAATGCCTCTAGTCTAAATCTAATTGCACTCACACAAGGAGTAGTACCATGCATTAATATTTTCACTAAAAACAGCGGTAATAACAAGATAGCTGTGGCAGTACTGTATATCAGGGCTACAAGGTTACAGCTGCCTCAGTTTCCTGTGCTAAAATTGCAAGCATTAGTCCCAAAATGCTACTGTTGAAACCTTTTGGATGCAGGTGCAGTTAACATGCACACATTTGGAATTACATGGCTGAAAAATTAGTGGAAAACATTATAAATTTTGGTGACTGAAGAAGGAAAAAGACAGGAGACAGGAGCTGAGGAGGGAATGAACCTTATAAATCAGCTTTGCCACCCAAAAAGGTGTGCCACTGCACCACAAGACTTGCTGCTTGCTGCTCACTATGTGTAATTCCCTTCTTCAGGGAGTTCAGTTATCCCCTGGGAGAGCAGTGAGATGCAAGTTTTCAGCCATCCGATCAGGGAACATATGATTTCAGGGGCACAGCACAGTTTACGGAAGAACGGAGAATGAGCAGCTGAAGTGAATAATGCACAAACTATCCATAGGCCACGATTTGTTTGTATAAACTATTTGGTAAATACTTACACATAACTATCATATTCATAGTATTCAGGAATGGTTTGGGAACAAAGGCCAGACCTCCTGAATAATTTATTCCCCAGGAATTATTCAGATTGCTCTCGTGTATTCTCTGGAGCCTCTCTCTGTGGCACATTATCATAAGGTACCGTGCATTCAGTGGAAGTTGGCTGTGCCCCAAGCAGGACGGAGTGTGAGTGTTTGGAGTACAACCTGCAATATCTAGAGAAAACCTTACCTCCCTCCAAGCTGAGCTGCAGACACCAAGGCACAGATGTGCTGTGTGCCTGTCTCCAGTATTTCAAGCTGTTCCGTACAACCATGACCTGGTGAAATCAATGCTGAAGCATATGTGATGGGGACAGAATAAGAATTTTTTTTGTCATTATTTTTTTTTAATTAAAAAAAAACAAACCCATAACAAGCAAAAATGACAAAAAATCCCCCCAAACAAATAAAATCCAAACCAAAATAAGCAACAAGAACCGGACAAAAATTTACAGAAATTTGAAGAAAACACATCTTGAAAAAACGTAAAATTCTCCTGCTCTATATTGTGAAGAACAGCTAAGCTTTTTGTTCTATTCTTTAACCTCGTATTATTTTTAAGTTGTCTATTTTCTGAGAGCTGGTTCATTTGTTTGTTTCTGTTCATATTAGCATTTGAGGCCTTATCTTCCCCACTTTCTGTGAAGATTCCCACAAATGGTGAGAGGACAATAGCAATCAAATTTTGAGATCTCAGGCACTAAAAACAAGATTACTTTGTTGGGTTTTTTCTTGAACATTGTGAAATGTTGCTCTCATTTTCGAAGTCAGGGGGTTCTTAATGCTGTAATTTATTTACCAGACCACAGTCAAGCATGTGCATAGAAACACAAAGATAAATTCTCCTTTTCTTCAAGTTTAATATTACAGCAATAAATTTCTTTCAGTTTCCACTGACCAAGGACAGTTTGGGTAAGTGTCTTCTTGATTGCAGCTGCTAGCAGAAAAGCTATTCCCTCTTCATTAGAACAGAGGAAGTTTTATCATTACTTTAAATATATTGATTTTTATTTTTTTGTACAACAGATGCTTAATTTCAGTCAGATTTTTCAGATTTTGAATGCCGATAAGGAAATGATAATAAAGCTTCCCTCTTGCTGGTGGTTTCTTTAGGGAGTATTTTCTTCCTGCCTATTACAATAAAGGGTTATTTTTCTTCATCACTGAAATTTTCCCAAGTAAAAAGCCATCCTTGGCTACAAGGAAAAGAAAAAAAATCACAACTAAGAAGCATTTCCTCACAATCAGTCTATTGAAATGCACCTTGCACCCTCACAAAAGGGGAGCTTCTAAACCATGATGAATAGGCCTTGATTTTACAGGTCTAAGTGATATTTGAGCCACAGTCATTCCTAGCTTGCTTGTTTTTCATTGGGGTTGTAACTATCCAGGTTCCCATAAAACAGCCAAACTGCAGCCAGAAAAGGTTTTCACAAGTAGAGTCGCTAGAATATTTAAATTTCAGAGACAAGATGAGAAAATAAACAGGGAATCTGGGGAAGTGTTTGAGGTCAGGTTGGATGGGGCATCCTAGTAGAAGATGTCCCTGTCCTTTTGAATGAGATGAGATTTGAGGCCCCTTCTAGCCAAACTAGTTCTGTAAATCTATGATTTTGACACAAACTATACATTTAATGTATAATTTGGTTTGGTTTAGTTAACCAAAGCATTCAATATTGTCTTCATTCTGTATGTGTTTGGCGATTGGCTGGGGATTTGGGTTTTTGAGATTTTCTTGTTGTATGGTTGTGTAGGGTATTTTTGCATGTTTCCCTGCTTGTTTTCTTTGCAAAGTGATAATATTTTGGCATAAATCATTATTTGAAACAGAACCATGCATTTCAGCACTTTAAGATAAAAAATATGGATTTCTGTGGTCCAGGGAAACTCTTCTGTCTTTTTCGGGAGAGCTTGAAGCAACTAGCTGATGTTTGGCAAAATCACAAATTAAATTGTTTGCCTGAAATTGTCTTCCTGATTGTTTTAAGCCTGAGTTTCTTTGAAAATCCACCTAGTTTAAGGTGTTGACCCTGACTATGCTCAAAAAAAATAAGGAAATCATGGAGTTTAAAAAAAAGAAAGGGAGACACTGATGGTTACGATGGGAATTGAAGCACGCTGAAGACAATCCTTGATCAACTAAATGATAAATAGAAGGTAGGTCAGGGAGAAGCGCCCTGGAACCACTAATTTACAAGATCCTCCTATATCATTAAGCATCCACATTTCTGAGCAGGCAAAAATTAAAACTGTGACTAGTTTTAGGGACATAACTCTACATCAGTAAAACTCCATCTTGCTGACCACAGCCCTATGCAGCTATTGCTGAACTAAACACATTGAAAACAGTGGAAGGCTGATTTATCTGTCAGAAAGTGTTAAAACTCTTGGCAGAGTCAAAATTAGAAGTTAAAATGCCCTATTTTACTCTACCTTCTGCAGAAGTGCCGTACCTTTAATTTTCATAATCTCTGCAGCTTTAAATTCAACATTTATTTTTAACACATATATTTTAATGAAACATGAAATATAAAACGAAACTCCAGTCTGCCTCCTATGAGCATGGAGAGAAATCCTAATTACCTGTTTCAAAAGTGTGAAGCTCTTTCTAATTTTCCAGCAGCCAGGTTCCTTAGACAGCACTCAGTATTATAACTATTTATGCCAATTGTGCTATTTCATGCATAAAATTACCGCATTATTGTTGGAATAGATGCTGGAGAGATATCTAAGCAGGGTGTAATCACTTCACTTTCTATCAAATTGTGCTTCTGAAAGGTATCATAAATTTTATTAGAAGGCAAGAGGCTAATGGAAGCCAATCAGCGTTAATGCTGATAAAATTGCTTGTATTTTACATTATAAAACAGGGAGATATTTTTATCATAAGGTTCCCTTTTGTTTTATTAAGAGTGTATCATGGAAAGTAGGGTACAATAGTTCAACAGAGGGTTGTCAGTAACCCTCTCCTGTTTCTTCTGTTCCTGGCTTAGCTTACAAAAAAGTTTGTGTCTCAAGATGCTTTCAGATCTTTGATGGCGTAAAGAGAGTGTAAAATAGGTTCCACAAACACTCAGGTCTGCGGACTTGCAGAAGTCTTTACAATGATGAAATCTCTGATGAAAATATCTATGTCCCAAATGTTATTTGGTGGTTTTATTGTTCAAGCTAATTGTTTTCTATTAGAACTGCCCATAGAATCTGGAGAGGAGTCGTTTTTATGACTCCCCAGTTTATTTTTAAAGCTCCACAGTAGAAGAATTGATATGGGAAGGATGAGGATCTAGAAATGGGGATGGAAAAAAGGAGCTTTACCCATCAAGAAGTAATGGAATGTGATTTAAAGAAATTGGTCTACTTTGATGGTAAATTAAGTTCTTTTTTTCTACCTGTTAATAAAATTTTGTACTTAACACAGCCACATTGGTGCAGTCATTTGTGAAACAGCCGGTTCAAATTAGTTTCTTTTTTTTTTTTTTTAACTGTGTCAGGTAAGTGTGGTGGTTTCTGACCTATAGCTGGGGAAACTGAGACACCAAAAGCTGATGAGCCAAGATCCCAAAGAGGAAATTTGTGGTAGACCTCCTACTGGAAAAGAGGTAGTGATTCACAGGTAGCAGCATTTGGTGAATGCATTGAATGCATTACAAACTATGTGTGGTTTGTCATGCCCTGGCACCAGGGACAGCACCTTTCCAGGCTCTGAAAATCTCAGTTCAAACACCTGCTTTGCCTGACACGAGTGCTTATCTTCATCTGTAACATATACACTGTCCCTGAACATAAGGCAAATATTTACACCGCCTCTTCTCGGGCCATTATTTGTAGCATTATTAATGTTATTAGCATTATTTGCACTTCAGTCATGAAGGCCCCTCCACGACAGGGTGTTTTGTGTCACACACTGTACAAACACATGGCAAAGGACAGTCCCAGCACTGCTGGATTAACAATCTAAATAGCTAAGGCAAACAGAGGCTGGGAGAAACAGCCCTGGGTACCCTGAGCAGGCAGGTTTTCCTGTGTTTAAGAAGGCAGATGACAGCTACCTGAGCTAGGATCACTTCACAACTTTGCCACTGATTTTCTGTGTAATACATTACTTAATCACCCCGCAATTCCTTGGATTTCCACAGGAGTAATGTCACCAATTTATTCCAAGTTTCCTTCGGGTCTAAAATTGCTGGTGCCTAGACCTAACTCCAGCTAATGAAAAAGAGTCATTGACAGGATGTGGCCCATTACTGAAGTCATATTCCTGCCTCAGGTAGTCATGCATATTCCTGTCAAAGCCCACATAGTGTAACACTTGGTGTTAATGGAGTCACAGTAGGGATGGATTTGTTCTCATCCAACTACATGTTTTAATTCAAAGACCACATTACTGTTCTGGTGACAGATTAGATAAAAGCAAAACATGTTTATTTCTTTTAATTCTAATTATGTTTTAAAATTCTGTTTCTGGTTGGCTGTTATTTATTTGCAGGGCTTTTTATTATTATATTATTATTACACTGCCTCAGTGTAACTTTTTCTTTTCTAATTTAATCCTTCATTTTTAAATACAATTTTCTTCTTCACCCACCAATAGCTGCATGACTGATTTTACTGAATGAAATTTATAACAATGACAGAACAAAAAGGAATTTAGCCTGAATCCAAACTAAAGTCATGTTAACAATATATTCAATTTTATAGCCTCAATTTCAATGGGGCGCCCAAGTCTTTCTGAAGTCAACAGTCTATTCTCATATCCCAAAACCTGAGTATGCTTTTCCAGTATAACTGGAATTAGTATAACATTGGTTAGCTTATCTGACTTTGCACCCTGAAATCATTGACTTTAAAATACTTGTCTCAGGCAGGCCACAGTGAAGAATAGAGAATTATTATCATATTTCCAGGAAAAAAAAAAAAAATGCAAAAAGGCAAAATGAAGTTCAGGCTGGAGGTATTTATCATAGCTAGGTAGGAAGCACTGCTAGAATATAGAGATAATTTCAAACACACTTATCACTTTCTTGGGCAGTGCATCTCTTGTGCCAAGATGCAACATTTGTAGAATGGATTTTGGCTTTTAATTAGACCCATCACAGGACCACAGGCTGCCAAAACTCTAATTTTCTTCTGTGTGACCAAGACACACACTTATGCTATCGCTGCAGTTGTAACCCACTATCTCAACTTCTGGTTCTTTCCACATGTGTGGTCAGTGTTTTTTCACGTTCTTCACTGTGCTGAGTTGTCTAATATCATGTCACCACCTCCCTTTCTCTCTGTGCCTTTCCATCCTGACAGGCCCCTTGCAGAAAGCCCAGATGCTGACAATTAAAGTGAAACTGGTTCCACTGCTTAAGGCAGCACCCCAGCAGGCACAGTAGCTGAAGTGGGATGTTAAGAAAATATTCTCCCAGGTGAGGTGAGGCTTTAGAGGGAGCCTTTTCTCTTGCCGTCCCCCTTGTACACACAGCTGAAATACCACGTTGGGAGATTGGGCACAAGGTTTGCACAGCCCTGGATCTGGCTCTGCTTGTAGAGAGCTCTGCAGTCACTCATTAAATTGCACCAAAGACAAACTGAGACACCAAGTTTCTTTCATGTCCCAAATTATGCCCTGTTGGTCCAACAGGGACCTTTTTGAAAGGACAAGGTATACATCTTTGCACTTGCATTTCCTATCAGCTGATGATGCCTCTTAGAATCATAGAATATCCAGAGTTGGAGGGGACCCACAAGGATTGCTAAGTCCAACTCCTGGTCCTGCACAGGGCACCCCAAGACTCACAACATGTGCTGAAGAGCATTGTCCAAACTCTTTTTGAACTCTGTCAGGTTTGGGACAGTGACCACTGCCCTGGGGAGCCTGTTCAGTGCCTGACCACGCTCCTTCTTCCTTGTTTTTTTCATTTGATGAGAGCTTGGTGTTCTTTTTTCTCTTTCATGTTAATAACCAGATCCCTTTTTCAAGCATTACTTTTGTTACAGCAAAATCCAATGAAACCCAGACTAAGATAAAAAAGACACATAGACATCTTCAGCATGTCTGCCTATGTATAGACTGTAACTGAAGACAGCTACAACTGAGAAAACAGTTTGCAGTGATGTTCATTCACTATTGATGATTAAAATACATCTTTTGAACCACCTAGTCTCTGAATCTTCTTCTGTGATTTGGGAACCCCCCGGCACAGAAGTAGCCATAGTGATTCATAGAGCACAGATTACCCCATATACAGATCGAATTTTGGGCTTCATTCATAGCCTGGGAATGTTAAAGTTCCACCTTTCCTTCAAAGATACAAGACTTTTTTGTTCCAGGGACAAAATTAAAAGTAAACCTGATCAGGTTTTTTGTTGTTTTAGTGCTCCAGGAGCATCCAAATTTCATTCAATCTCCATATGAATAACAGCACCCTTATGATAATGGCTTTCAAATACAAACATCAAATAATTATGCTGACAAAGCACTACACTCCAAACATGTCTCAAACAGGTGATGGAAAACATGAATTATCAGACACAAATATTCTGTATTTTCATCCACATTCAGTTAACATTGCTGTTCTGCAATCTCCCTGAGATGGATCTCAGCAGAAGTACTCGATTTACAACCTTGTAATTCATTTGTCGTCATTTATTTTCCTTTGTATAAAACAAGATGTAACTACACAAATGCTGGAATCCTAAAGTGCTGGATTAAGAGGATTCTGGCTTGTCAATGTCCTTTTACAAAGGAGAAACAAAGGGAACTTATGCAAGGCAATATAGAAATAATCTGGCTAAGAATATGAAACAGTTTATAACAGTATTCCTTTTCTCTGATAGGGAAAGGTGGTTGGCCACATTCTGTCCTTGAGTATTCCATTTCTATCTATGCCTTTTCTGTTCAGATCTTGAAGGACACAAAGTACTGGCAAACTGAAAATATATACCCAAAAATATGAAGACAGATGATGAAACTCTTAATACATGTTGGACTATGCAAAGAATTGGGTTTTTTTAATTTTTCCTCCTTTCTATTGTATGTATGCATCAGTCCTCTGTGATGCGTGAGCAACAAAGTCACACCACAGCACAAAATTAGCACTATGACTACATGTTGGGCATATGAAATACAGAACCTTCCCAAATTTGGAGAGTTGGTCAGGTTTAATGAGTGTTATCATTCAAGCAATAAATATTGTCTCTGATTTCTGTGCTGACTTATGATCATCTGGTAAAGAGGGTGGATAACAAAAATGCTCAGGTTGCTCCAGTGACAACATGATGTATCCAATATGCAAAATCAGAATTTTGCTGTATAATGCCATAGAGACTGAGTAGAATAGATTGATTTTATTTTCTCTTCAAAAAAGTTCAGCTTGAGCTGTATATCAAACCCAGGGTTATAGGATTTGCACAAGAGATGACAGTTTTGTGTTGGAGACATCAGCATTCTGGATAAAAAGATTCCAGTTCAGCACTCAGCCAGAATTCCTTAGGCAGGCTGGTTGTTTTCAAGCTCCCATTTATAATGTAGGGATAATATTTTCTTTTTCCATTCATCTGGCTTGTTTATACTATAAGCTCTTTGCAGTATTATTTATCTCCAATGATGTATAAGTTCAGCCTGTTCAGAATGGACCTATATATTTTAATAAATCAATAAGAAGATGTAGGCGAGAAACAGCTTTTTGCCCTAAAGACATTTTCAACATTTTTAACAGGAAAATACAAGCGGTCTTGAAGTTTTTGTTTATTTGTTTGTTTGTTATGTTGGGAGTTTTTTAGTGGAGAAAAATACAAACCACAGCGTGTGACAAGCTTACATATCTTAAATTCCCACTAACCCTGAAGTTAACTGGAATGTGGGAAAAGGAAATTCAGGATCTGGACTTGAACCAGGCACAACAGGTACTTGAATCAGAACTGTCAACATCAGAGTTGTATGTGCATTTTTATAATTGCATTACACATGGTTGGTTCCATGTTGCCACTGAGAATAGAACTCTTGATCTAACTGGAAAAGAGAAAGAATTGGAGAAAAACCCACTGTGAGCCTTGAAAGCTTTATTTTTGTAACGCTGTATTCCTTCTTACAAAAAGTTTCTGCTTCAAGTTTTACATAGATATGCATGTTTTGAATAAAAAATTATTAAGCTCGTCAATGTTTTGTTCTTTTTGCCCTTTTTCTTCTCTTTAAATGCCTAATTTTCAAAACATTTTTAGTACTTTTCCAAGTTTCATATAAAAAATTTGTTGCAGATGTTCTCCTTCATAATATTTATATATACTAAAACTAAAACGCAAAACTCAGCCTGTTTTCTATTATTTATGTTGGAAAGTAATGTGGCAATAACTGTCTACTATTGAAAAAGTATGTTTTTCTCTCACTCACTTGTTTTGTAAAGCTGTCTGTTAGTATTTATTTTAAAATCATCACCGCAGAGCAACATCCTAAAAATATCACATCTCAAAACCAGACTTGTAAACCAATGACAGGAAGTGAATATAAGTAGGGAATAACATCTCTCTGCTTTAACAATAAGAGAATATAATAAATATCACATTTAGTGTACATATAGCTCCATTTGCTGACTGTATATGCATATACACAAAGAGTTTTCCGAGTAATAAACAGATTTCACCAGATCATTTTCCCATATAAATGACAGAGTTTTCCATTTTAGACTTAACATACACATAAATAAGCACTATTTTTGCCAACCCTAAGAGAATATTCACTAAACAAGATGAAAGAAAAGAATTCTTAGCAAAACTAATCTTACCATATATACTTAGGTGTCTCATGTGAACATACATTTCACTTGAACATAATTCTGTTTTCAGATACACTGTGCTACTATCTTTTTTTTCTGGCCCAACATTGCAATGAATTGCTGTATTAATTATACTGTCTGGACTATTTGTCAAGGTAAAAACCAATTCAAGTAAAATGCTGCCACATCTGAAAAAAAATCAGAAAAAGAATCAGAAAAAAAAATAATGCTTTCTTCTTTTTTTTTTTTTTTTTTTTTGGGTTTTCATATTTTTTTTAGATCAGTTCTCTGAAATGCACAGCACCAAATTGTCATTACAGAAGCAGAAGCAAATATTTAGGACCACTGAAGAGGAACAAGAGGAAGCATTTTCCTTCATAGTACCAGCTTAAATGAATGGAGTCACAGGTTAACTTGATCACTTTTGATATTTCTTGGTTCAGTGAACAAAGACAGAAATTCCAGAAGGCATTTAACCTGTCCTAAAATTAATAGCAGACACCCATTCCCATTTTTTGGCAGCTCACATGGTCTCATAGTGAAGGGGTTGGATGCCCAGAGTAACACAAAGTCCAAGCCAGCACTGGTGCCTGAATTTAGAGGCAAACCAGGATGCATGTATGGAATCTCCAGAGTGCTCAGCCCTGTCTTCACAGCTCTTGAGATGTTCAGAGAAACGTCCATCACTTTCCAGGTGCTACCAGTGCTGTGTCTTCTCTTAAACCCCAACAGAGCACTCCTCAACTTAACCCAAAATAGGTGTAGAATGGGGCAGACCATTATTATTTTGGGCCCATGCAGGTGTGTCCTGAATGCAGATATGCCAAGAAAGCTCTCTCCAACACCTTCCTAAGGAAGGGTCAAGGACTTGTGAAAAGCTTTCTGCAGAAGGTAAGTACAATTGCTCTGGGAACTAGACAAGGATGCTGTTGAAGGATGCTATCAATACTGTCACAGGATGTTATTAGCATTATTAGGATGTTAAGAACTGGCAGTGCTTATTTAGAAGCATTTGATGTCATAATAGAATTCAACACAAACACACAGAACATCTATACATTCAAGGACTTTCCTGGAAAACAAAAGGAAATCCTGATGGGTGTAAAGATTTTAACAATAAAGAAAAAATGTTGCTGCTTTGATCAATACCCTCAGGATTTGCAAAATGGCAACAAAGTGAGGAACGTGCCAAATAATTTTTGGCTTTGGCCCTAACTTCTAAGTCTGTCAAGGACTTCTCTTGCCAATTGGTGGAAAATGGATTACTGTCATTTTTCAAGGGACTGCACATCATTTTCCATTGATTGGCATGCCAAATCCTTCACAAAGTAATGAGTCAGGCATGATGCAAATCATCGTTGCACTGTCACTTTGATTGCATAGCCCTCTATCAATGTGATTAAACTGGTGTGGCATCCAAAAGGTAATGTACAACTCTGCTTTGCTTGCAGAGTGGAAAAGAAAATTTTAGCGCTAGGCAGTGGAAACAGGAGACAAACAAAGTGGTGAGAGACATCAGTCAGTACCTGTTGCCATGCTTGTGAGCAATTTTTTAGCTGAAATGGTAAAACACTGATCATGGTTCACGATGAAATGAGATTAACCTGGAAAATTTGCCATGACCATCATACGTGTTTTCTTGTCTGTCACAGCCATTTTAATGCACTTACCAAAACCGCATCTGGAGATAAGATGCAGACCTGTTTCTTAATTAACCATTCATAATAAAAAGGTACTTGTTACTGACAAGACAACAGACATGGATTATATTATATTTTCAAGTGTCTTGTACTTCATTTTCACAACAAAATCCTAATAAAACACCCAAATCTTATGAAATTCTGAACACTTGTAAATACCAGGCACCTTGCAGTGTCAAACCATGAAGACCTCTTCTTCAAACTACTTTTGATGTCAGTGTCTCTGACATACACTGAACTTATTTATTTGCTTTTGGATTGAAGGATTAATGCATCTTCTAGCTGCAACAACATTTGTTTAAGATGTGTATTCATCTTCTCTCTGTGGGCTCTCTCATTTTGGAAAGGTTTAAGAAACTCTGCATTCTTACCTGTGCTGAGGAAATTAATATTTTCTTGCTCCTCTTTAGACCAACTATTTTCATTAAAGTTTTCAAACTCCCTGATCAAGTTTGATAAAAGTGACTAATGGGCTCCAAAATTGGGAAAAATGAGTCTGACAGCTACAAGCACACATCTGAGCACAAGTAGAAATAACTGTGGCCATATAGTCAACACTATTTCATAGACAGACCAGAAAGGGAAATAAAGCCATGCTAGACCAGCCTGACAAGGATGTAGTACATTTAACATTTACTTTTACGGCCAAGAAAGATATTCTGTGATTATTTATTATTGTGGAGGAGCTAAAAAGTAGATTTAGGTGATTGCTAGTGAGCTGAACCCTTCACAAAACTTTCTGACAAAGCTGAAAAGTAGGTTAGTATTCAGTTCTCACATATCCAGCTTATTTGAGATATACTTAAGTGGCCTTCTTGCTATAATGTTTCCTCAGTAAAAAGTAAGTAAACTAACATCTTTATCAATTTGTACTAAAGGATTTATAGTATTTCCAGACAATAACTCATTCTGTTTATGGTAGCTGAGAAGCTCTTTTCTTTGATTTTGCTTAAATTATTTGGAGATTCATCTCTGTGTTGAGATCATCAGAAATCTGAGAATGTGGTTCACATCAAAAATTTCTTACAGATATTTTGGAGTATTTCTCCAATAGAATCAAGCTTCTGTATCATCCTCTTTCTGGATAGAGGAAGGATTTTATTTAAGTTCATATGATAATATTTTATTTTATTTTAATCTTACTCCATTTCATATCATTTTATATTATTTTCTTTCTTCAGCAGAGCTGACAAAGCTAACTTAAAAATAACAGTGAAAAAAAGAAAATCTTCAAATTCACAGTATCTATTTCATCAATGGCACTCCTGTGAATAATGACTAAGTTTTTCAAACTCAACTTTTTAATTGCTTCCCTTGTATTATAATGCCATCAGATTAGAAAGTGTCATTTGCAACCAGTTTCCATAGAGAGAAATGACTAAAAAAAGGAAATGGTAATAAAAAACCTTTCTGAAATACAATCATTTGCAAGAAAGTGATTCACAAGGTGCAACTACACACAAATACTCACAAAAAATCATAGAAATATTTGGTTCTAGATATAGTAAGAGATTTATTTAGTACCTAAAAGTGATTTGGATTGTTCTTAGCTCAATTAAAACCATAGCAAAAAAAACCAAACAAAACAAAATGAAGAAGAAAAGCAACAACCCTCCATGTTGGATGGATTAAATTTAAATTTAATCAGCTCAATTAAAAATAATGCATCTTTGAAAGATAAATGTCGACATGGGGATCTGCAACCCAAAGATCTATGGATAGACAAGGACTTAGAAAAACTATTGGGTTTAGATGACTTGTTAAAATGAAATTCCTCACTTTTGTCATTACATTCTATCAATATGAAATCCAAATAAATTCATATAATTTTTACATTTACTCTCTAGCTGGCTTTCAGAGTAAATTTTAATTGGGATAAATCCTACCATTTATTTGTTGCCTGTGGAAAGAAAAAACTTCTTTGTGTGATTGTTTCTTTCATTAGTGCTCACCGTCACAATTGAAGCCCTCTCCCTGCCTCCTGGTGCCAAACCCAGGCTACATTTTTATTTTTAGCTACAAACTATGTTCATAGCCAGGTGCCTACAACAAAGGCTGTTCAAAGGTAGGGGTCTGAGAACAAATGTCATGCAGTGCTTTTTTTTCTGACTGAGCTTTGGTCTTCATCAAGGTCTGACAAATATTGGCATTATATGTCACTAAGAAGTAAAAGAGCATGCTCTGACCTTCAAGAATCCTCACAATATGTACATTATGTTGATGTGCCCTTTGTTTTGTCTCTCTTAGTTTGTTTTGGCGGCTTCAGTGATTTGGTCTAATGCAGGGTTGTTTTACCAAGTTTTATCTGCCTCTTTTAACCATGAACTGGACAACTGAGTCCATCTGACAGTTTTCCTTTCCATGGCAATCAAGGCAATCACAGGAGATTGGGTTCATGCACATTTTTAACGGTGATGAGCACCCTCAGGAGTTTTGCAGATTTCTTTTGGAGGAAGAATCACCATGTCTGACCATGCTTCTGAACTTCTTCCTGTCTTTGCATCAATTTATCTGAATAGACAATTGGGTTGAACAATTAAAGAAATTCATCCTCCTCACAGATCTCTCCGAAGCATGTGGCTTAAGTGCTGTAGCTCATACTACACCAGGAATGAAGGCTTGTGTAATCCATAGGACTTTGGAGAAGCTCATTTTTTTTCCAGTTTCCAGGCATAAAAGGCCCTGAGTAACATTATTTTGTGTTATATCAGTCTCAGTTAGATATGGGCTTTTGTAGTGATGAAGTCCAAAAAATTAGGACAACACCATTTGAAAAGGATGTAAAGTAGCTATTCTGAAATGTGGTAAAATACAAAATACCACTTCATCACCCTGCAGGATATGGTTGTATTTTATAACCAGAAGCAGAATAAACAACCATGTTGCCAATATTGATATAGTTGCATTTGTTTTAAGGCAGGTTCTAAATTTCTCAGATCTTTATATCCATTTTGGTGTCTGGAATAATTAACTAATCTTAAAGGCTGAAAAACCAGTGAGTCTGGTCATAGAACCATAGAATGGTTTGGATTGGAAGAGACATTAAAATTTATCTAGTTCTGACTCCCAAACGATATTAAATAGTTAGAAGATACACTTGTATACATCAGCTGAAGGTATCTGAAGATACATACAAATATAGATACATATTTTTATACATATGTATTAGGAAGTGTCAAAGTCTATCTGCATAATATTAGCTTGCTATTAAGATATAGTCACACACAGTAAAGCTTAACAGTTCTTTAAATATTTGACCATGTTTTGTTCAGGCAATATTTATCAAGTGTTGTCACTTGACAGTCTGATCTATCAGGTATGTCAGGAATAAGCTACAACTCAGTAGCTCTTTTTAGCTTTCACTTTTTGTGTTTTTAAAGAAAAAAGACAAACATGTGGCAAAAGATAAGCAGGTGAGTATCTTAGTGTCTTAAAGAATCTCAGTCATCACCAGAGTACGTGCGCACTTAAATGACTTCAGAAACAATGGATTAAGAGCATGATTTTTAAAAGGTCTTATCCTCAGTCTTTCTTAGACTCCCTTGAACTTAATGATGAGACTGCCTGAGCCTCAGAAAAGAGGTAGGAAGCAAGTACAGATATACTTGCTAGAAGTAGAAAAGTAGAGCAAGGTAGTTACAATGCATCATTTCCCACTAACAGTGATTTATTTTTCCTGTATTCATATATTCTTTATGAGACATCAAAGCAGCTATCTGACCTCCCGTGCATCATAGGTCGTCACATTTTATGCCATTACTATGGTATTGACCCAATCATTATTTTTAATTTAAATATGTTGTAGACAAGCTTTCAAAAGCAACATGAAGATTTACAGATGCTGTATCCACAGACTCCTACAATCTCACCCATGACTTCTTTACTCTTGATCTTGGGGTTCTCAGTTTTTGTAAAATTGGGTTTGCTTTGATGACATTATCCTAAAGTCAATATTCATGCACTTTTACTCATTTTAATCATCGTCCCTAGTACCAGTAGCTGGTCAGAGCAGAGTGGAATCTCACTGCAGGAAAGGTGTCTCACTTAGAGACATGTTAATGCCTAGCTTCATCGTTCTTCCAGAGTTACAATTGTCTCATTCAAGGTTCCCTGACTCATCCTATGGGGCAACCTCTTCCTTGTGACTCCTTTGCATTATGTTAAAAGAGATGTAGTATTGGGATAAGTGAATCTAATCAGCAGCCTCACACCCATATGTTGCAATATCAGATGTACCAATGACAGATGTACCAATCTCGAGGACAAAACGCCATCATTTGTAGCTAACATATAGTTTCAAAAGTTCATTTAAGTGGTCTGACAGGGCAATCTGATCCATGTTGTGCTAGGACAAAGGGGAATGGTTTTAAAATGAAAAATAATAGATTTGGACTGGATATTAGGAAGAAATACTTCCCTGTGAGGGTGGTGAGGGCCTGGCACAGGTTGCCTAGAAAAGTTGTGGCTGCCCCCTCCCTGGAAGTGTTCAAGACCAGGTTCAATGGGGCTTGGAGCAACCTGGTCTGGTGGAAGGCGTCCCTCCCCACAGAGGTTAGTTGGAATTACATGATCTTTAATGTCGTTTCAACCCAAAACCTTCCATAATTCTATGATTCTGTGTATTTTCCAAGAATACTGTAAACGAAACTCAGCATGTGTTTATATCTGCACTTGTACCTTGCTATAGCTATAGCCATAGCCGTAGCTCTTTACACCTATTTAACAATACCTGTTTGTATATATTTTCTATTATTATTATTATTATTATTATCATTATTTTCATATGCAGAATAGATCATACCCAAAAGTGAGAGCGAAGAGAAATGCATAACCAATGACCTAGTCCCTCTAGATTGGCCTTTTCTTAAGGGCAATTTTCTTAAGGAATTTTCTTAAACACAGAGTTGTAAACCTGAAGGTGAGCTGATTTTAGTACCCTGATCTCCCACTTCTGAATAACTGTTGCTTATGCTTAATTTAGGAAAAATGTCACTTCTTAGACTGTTGGGCTTGGCTGGTTAGTTGGTTGGTTTTAATAAAATTGGCTGTGGGCATTCTACCTTCTGCTGAATTCAACATCTTCCTGTGAGTATATGATTAAGTCACTCGGCCAAGAAAATGGTAGATTTGCCTACCATCCAGGATCCAAATGAATTTAGGTTCCTAAGGTTCTTGGTCCACCCCTCTCAAATGTTGATATCTTTTGGCATGTGCTGTGGAACAACCTCAGGTGCCAGTGACACCTTTAGAATTTTTTACCAGAGGAAACCTTCCTTGCATTTTCATACAGGTTATGTATTTTGCCATTTGAATGTAGGTTAAATGTAGGTTCTTAAATGCCATTCTTCTGATATGATCATTACCGTTCAGGTAAGAGACCTAGGGGTTATGAGAGAAAGTTTTATGAAAATGTCAGCTCTGTGTTCAGCAGTGGTCAGAAAAAAAGCAAATCTAATGCTAGAAATCATTAGGAAATAATGGAGAATGAAAGAGAAAATTGATTTAGACGTTTGGAAGCAGGGACGGTACAACCATATATGTAGTACTGTGTGTATTTCTGCCTTTACTGCCCTCATCATAATTATGAGGAAAACTGGTTAAAAGATTCATGAGGATAACGTGGTAAAATTTACAGTGTATTTTCCACTGTTATTTTTTATTTTGGCAAAGGCTTGATGTAGAGGGGCTGTGACAGAAACCTACATAATCATGGAAGTTTTGGTGATGAGAAATAGATATCGGTTTTTCATTGACTTTGCAAAAAACCCACGAAACAAATGGAATCAAAGTAAGCTTGCAAGACCAGGATTCCAAATATGTAGGAGTTCTGTCTTCACTCAATTAGAACAACAGTTGTGAGAAAACCTGTGTAAGTCTTTCCAAGAGGTTATGGATGATAAAAGTTTCAACATGTTCAAAGGGGCAATGTTCAAGTACATGGAAGAAAAATCTGATAGTTCCTAAATGCACAGGAACTGTGTCCTGGTAAGGAAGGCTAAATGCCAAAAGCAGCTGTATTTGGAAGAGTTCTGGGGCAAAACCTGCTTATTCTTGCTGGAGAACTTGGTTTGTTAGTAGGATGGAAACAGTGTGCTTATTCTCATTTTCATCATGTTATTAGAAAGCCTTGGGGATCTGAGGTCTCAAAAAGATCCTCAGACTTTAAGGATTTAGCCTCTTTTCTGCAGTGACTTTTCTGTAAAATTTAGTTTTCTCTTTAGAATAAAGTGACAAAATAACTTAGTGAAAGCTTCTGGACACAGTGACTCTGTGGTGTCCATGATTATGTGAGGATCACCGAGAAATTCCATAAACTGGGCTTTCTTTCTTGTCATTTAAAAGAACTATACAAAATTTCTCCTGGGACAGATTCCTGGCAGACATTGTTTTGATAAAGTATTACAATAATGCACCACTGAAGCAGTAGCAATCCTGGATATTACAAAAAACATGTCAAAGGAGTAAGCTGTTCTTTTAGTTGTTGAAATGCATCACTAGAGCAACAGATGCCAGAGGAAAAAGGATTGTTAGCAGCCACAGTGCTTTAGAGGTTCAGAGAACACCATGAATGATGTTTATTATTATTTATTTGCTGGGAGGTTTTTTTATTTATTGTATGGTTACCACAGAGTGGGCTTTGTACAAATCTGTGTTGAAAAAGAGTATTTTATAAGTTATTTTAAAAGAAAGTCTTAACAGTATATGATTACTAATTTGCCCAGAAGATCATTCATCATTTCACATCACTGAAACAATTTTCAAAAATTAAAATTTCAAGTTCAATTTTAAAAGAAAAAATATACTTAAAATTATAATTAGAATTCCCTTCTTCAGCCTTTCATAATTTTAAGACTACTTTTACTTGGACCCATTAAAAATCTTTGAAAGTGTGTATGCAGATATAGCAGGGTTTTATGCAGCTCATGTTACTGGGCAGATCCTTTTGAGGGGGATAGATTTTAGCTCTTGGGGTTCTATGAGTGAGCAAAGATACCTAATTTGCTTTTCAAGCCATTTTCTTGGCCCTAAGAATTGAGAATAATCACTTGAAATTGTGCCTGAAGTACACCTTTTTTTACAAGTATTTATTTGGAAATAGAAAGCAAAATTTTCACCAGACGGGAAGATAAGCATGAATTGCTGTCATGCTTCTGAGAGTACTTACCCACCACAGAAAAAACAGGGTCAGATTTTATTTTCTCTTGGAAGAGTTCTCTCTAGGTTATGGAGGCTTTCTGAAGGCTAGAAGGAAATCCTCAGTTACCCTTCTTATTGCAGCTACACCTATGTAAGTAATCACTCACATAAAGAGTTGCCCTCTGCTGCAACACTGGCAAAATTTTCAGTCTCATTTTGCATAAAGGAATACAGATATTTTTAATTTTTTCTAGAAATCTTGAGTGGCTGAAGTATTTGTCTTTTCCCTCCATCTGTGCATACCCCATAGACTAAGGCATTCTCTCAGTCCAAAACACAGACAGACTTTATTCAAAACTACCAAACAGACAGAGCTTTCTGATGGACTAACCCCAGTGGCATCCCTGGATTTTCCTATATTTTCTCTTTACTCCGTGGTACCGCCCAACAGTTATTCTGGACCATGATGCAAAATGGTTTCATTACGCAGAAGGAAGTGCCCCATTGTTACTAGATACTCTGAAAACAGAGAAAATCCTCAATATCCCTTTATTTCATAGCCAGCCAACAAGCTGTCACTGCGTCAGAGAGAAGGCAGGCACTTTTTCCAGTTGCCTTGTCAAGAAATGTAATATATAATAATACCCTGCTTCCTTCCTGCAGAAAAACTTTTTTGTTAAAATTGGCATCTCTGTCTCGTGGCCTTGAGAGCCTGAAATACAGGGTGCCACTTAATCAGCTAGAACAGTGCTGTGCTTGCTGTACTGAATGCTCTCCAAAGGCTTCCATGGTGTAACGAATGGTCAGATGGTGTGTGGATTGACTCACTTCTCCCCATGAACATGGTATTTTGCCAACATCTGCATTATATTGTGTCAACAATTGCAATATTACAGAGTTGCTGCTTTCTTTTTATCTCCTGAGTCCATCCATTTAACTGTTCCTGTGTCAGAATATAACACAGTGCAGCTATTTCTAGTAGCCTGGTGTTATTCAGCCATTTTTCTTTTGCAAACCCATCTTCAGTCGTCCCAGAAGGTTAAAAATTATATTTTTTCTGTTAATAAGTTCTTTCTGAGGAATGTAAAATGCACAACTTTGAAGCACACCAGCTTTTCCCACAGGGCTACAGCAATGTAACTCACCATGCCAGAACCATCACACCATCTTCCAGTGGGTTGAAAGACTGGACATTCCTCATTACTGTGTTCCCCCTGGAAAACATTGCTGGGACGCATGCATATTGTCCCAAGGATGCTTATTATTATTATTATTATTATTATTATTATTATTATTATTATTATTATTACTATCTCTCATAGTAAGGTGGGATTTTCCCTCAAAACAAATGGGAAGATCATGGCAAGACTGTATATAAAATTGAAGATTTTAAAGTAAGCCTGCTGCATTTGGGGAGGCCTGGGGATGTTTTTTGGAGAGGTGCAATTTCACAGTGAGGCCATTCTGTGGACGTGCAGAAAGTGTGATGCCAGTTGCAAACTGCTCAGAACTTCAAACAGATCCATCAGTGTGGTAGAAAAGGGCTGTATCAGGTGGCTTGTGTCTTGCACTGGAAGCAAACTGCCACAACACAAAATCCCTGCTGTCACACATCATAGAACAAGAGAATGTTTGGGGTAGGGAAGGGCCTCTAAAGGTTATCTGGGCCAAGTACCCTGCAGTGAACAGGGACATCTTCCACTATCCCAAGTTGCTCCAAGCCCCATCCAATCTGGCCTTGAACACTTCCAGGGATGAGGCAGCCACAGCATTTCTGGGCAGCCTATTCCTGTGTCTCACCACTCTCACAGCCAAGAATTTCTTCTTAATACCTAATTTAAAGCTACCCTCCTTCAGTTTGAGACTATCGCTCCTCATCTTATCACTACAGGCCCTTTTGAAAAGTCCCTCTCCAGAGATCCTGGATCCCCTTTAGGTACTGGAAGTTGCTCTTTGGTCTCCCCGGAGCCTTCTCTTCTCCAGGATGAGGAAACCCAACTCTATCAGCCTGTTTCCTTAACAGAGGTTCTCCAGCCCTCTGAGCATTTTTGTGGCCTTCTCTGGGACTTGTTCCAACATGTTCTTACTGTGTTGGAGTCCTCAAAGCTAGATGCAGCACTGCAGGTGGGTCTCAACCAGAGAGAGGCAGAATCTGCCTCCTTGACCTGCTGCCTGTGCTGTGGGATCAGCCCGGGACATAGTTAGGGCTTTCTGGTAGCCATTGCATATTGCTGGGTTATGTTGAACTTCTCATTCACCAACACAATCAATTCCTTCTCCCCAGGGCTACCCTCAACCCTTTCTCCATAGGAACAATTTATTCCAGTGTAAAAGAAATTGCACTGTCCTATGGTATACAAGGCAGGGGGAGTGCTGCCATTAAAACACCACAACACTCTCTGTGTATCTAGGACTTGAGAAAGAGACCACACAAAGGCTATTGCAAGCAAAATAGATATGATAATCACAGAACAATTAAAAAAATAATTGCTGTTCTAATTTCTGGGGTTGTAAAACTAAAGGGCAAAGAATTTAAAACACTACATGACTAGGTTGAGTCAACAGTAATACAAATAATAAAAGAGTGGTATGATGAATCTGTGGCAGACCTGGCAATTAAACCTGTATTTTCTAAGTCCCAGGGTGCGAATGATTGCCCCAGACCATCTTTCTTTTCAACTTAATATTTCCTCTGGCCTAGCACATGTTGGAAAGCTCGTGTTTTCATTATTAAGTGCAGCTCGTATTCATAATCACGGGCTAATGGTTATTTTGCTAATAAGAATTAATGCAATTTTCCAAAACCATAACCAGGCATCATTCCTCAATAATTTTCTTTGTTTCGTGTTGGTTTCTCCCTTCTATTCATATACTTGTAGTCAACATTTTGTTGACTACAGCTTGGATATTTGAAGCTTGATTCACTTATTTTTAGAGACGACTTGCACCAGGTGAGCTGCCCTCAGAAAGTCACCTGGCCACCTCCTCAAAAAGTCTTTTGCAAAGTCTTTTTTGCACATAGCTGGGAGAATGTTTCAGATAGCTCAGGGCTTCTCAAACAGGACTAGATGCCTATGCTTAAAAGAAATTCATTTAGCCTAGGGTTTCACAGGTTAGACTATAAAGTGTTAAGATTCAGTTTGTAGGTTAGAGAAGCTAATTTTAGGTGTTGTTAGTGCAGGAGTCTACTTACATGCACTTTGTTTCTTCAAAGTCCTCTTAGACCTGAAGATGCAGACAATGTAGTCAGCAGGGTCTAGAGATAAGACATTCTGCTATCCCATGGCAGAATGTATATTCTGTTACTTAAATACCTCATTAGATCTCCATAATGGCAGCTGAAATTTAGTCAACACCTGGCCATCAGCATGTCAGACATCAGTCCAAGAGTTGGATCCCACCAGGCAGCCTAAACATGTGTATCTGTTGGTAATAGCTTGAAACATCCAAAATATTTAAATATCACTAGTATACATGGCACAGCATTCATGGGATATCTGCAGCTGATAGAGGGGTTTTTAGGCACTGGACAGGATAACCTGAGGCACATCCATTGGCATCAGATGCCTAAATGTAGACAACTGAATTGAGACCTTCATCTCCACATGGCGTACTTGTTCATGCTGCATGTTGTACCCTAAACATAGGTGAACATGATTGCATCACCATATAGAATCAATTGCTAGTGCATTGGCCTCTAGATGCTCATTTAATCCGGGAAACCCTTCCAGGTTTTGGTTTGTTGAGACAATGCTGATTTGCAGTTGGCTGGTTTTCATCGTCTCTGTTTCTTCCACTGTTTATCATTTCTCTGAACCACTGAAAAGTCTAGTGGAAGTTAGAAGTAAGGAAGGAAGAAAAATCACACTTGGCATGGTTTTGCTCCAACCACCAGAAACCCTTTGAGTTCAAGACTGTCAGAGGAAAACAAAGGACCCAGATATATTAAACCATTGTATTAATCTGGACTTTTCTATTTTTTTTTTTCACATGGGAAGAAAAATTTAGCAAATATATATGAAAATTGGAATCTCAAAAAAAAAAAAACCAAAAAACAGCTAGGGCATTCTGTGAGAGACTGAGAAGGTCAAGATGTAGGATTTATATTTTTATAATTTTATATGTGTTTATGTATATAGTTAACAGTCTCCTAGACTGAAAACCAACTAATTAATGACCTTCCCCTTGTACCACCCCTAACTTTCCCTTCTGCTGGCTGCAGAATTGCTCAGTGGCATTTTACCCATTAGGGGCCATTTTCTTTTCTCACCTTTTTTAAATTTTTTTTTAAGTCTGTGCTTCTCCATGCATATTTCATAGGTTGAGTCAAGCACTCTTTATATTCTCCTCCAGACTTGATCTTTCTTTCAACGCCTCTTTTTTCTATATACTGCATAAAGATACTGCATGCAGTGCCTGTCCTTCCTATCTCACCTGGTCCACAGCCTGCTCTCAAGACTGTTCTGCTTGCATGAACTAGTCCTGAACTATCTGTGTCTTTTAATGGAGCCAACTCACTGCACTGTAATTTCCTTCTCCAAAGGTCCCCTTTAGTCCAGGATTGTGCCTTTTTTTTTGTATGCCTACACAAGGCTTTCTTTCATTTTTCTCTTCCTGACATCAAAACTCAAACCCATTTCAAGATACATTCTTGATGGATACATATGCGTGAAACACAGGAGAGGTAGGAGCAGCATGAGCAACCAAACATCCAGGAAAGAGAAGCTGCACCAAAGACAATTAATGATAGTCCATGAAGCTGAGATGTCTGGAAGCAGGTGAGATCTTCCAGAAACTTTGAATGGGTTCAGACTACAGAGAAGCTTTAAGTATTTTCCCTGCCATTTGAATTTTAATCTATAGGGAACTAACCTCTTTAGATTAGATGCAAAACATAGTCCTTTCTGAGAAACCAACACACACATACACACACACACATGCACACAAAACCCCAAAGAGATGAGCTGAGATCAAAACACTTGCTACTTTGAGATTCCTCTGGTGAACTTGAATCCTAGTCTTGAAGGTGAAATCCATCTTCTGAGTCCACAGAGCTTTCTGTTCCCCTGGAACTTCTTACAATGTCTATAAAGATTTCTTCTCTTAACCTTTCTTGTGTTATAAAAAGCACAGCCACATTCCTCGTAACTATTTGATGTCTTATATAAAACCCTTTTAAAAAAATCCCAAGATAGCATCAAAAGAAAAAGTTGCCCACAGTTGTCTTTAAATACCATGCTTATTTAATATCGACATGATTATAGAGTCACTGCTCTCTGAGTCTCGAAATCCCAGACTAGCAATGGAGGTGCACAACCTAAAATCTGCCAGTTGTTTAAAAAATAATAATAAAAAAATTTGACTCCATGGGGAAAATATGTCAAGAGTAAAAGGCGGTGAGGGTGAATTTTGGACAGAATCCAAATGCAATTGTAGGAAAGAAGCTGCTTGCTTTTTTTGATTTTGTTTTGTTTTGTTTTGTTTTGTTTCCTGGTTTGTTTTTTTTTTTTCCCAACAGCCTCCTGACACACTTTCTTCAGTTTTGCCAGAAAAGTTGAAGTCTTTCCTCAGGAGAAATATATGCGTGTGCATGTGTGTGTACATGTGAGCTATGGTAGACCCAGAAATTTTAGACACAGGCAAACCTGACATGAAGGGAAGAGGGGAGATGTAGGACCTGCCTTGTCATAAAATGAGATATTTCAGATAGTTTACCTTTGAAATATGTCAACTACCAGTTCCTTGCAATTCTAATTTTATTTTATTTTATTGTTCCCAACACACACATGCCCACAGGTGCTCATGTGTAGCCAGTGTATAATATGTGTGTATATTCTAAGGAATAATTTATTTTGATTTGCTATAGTCAATGTATAATTATGTGACAGGTCTGATCTCCAAGATGAATCATTTCTTCCTTTGTGATAGGATGAGTATGTCATAACACATTAACATCCTACTGACAGCTGCAAAATATAGAGAGAATCAAAAGACCAGACCAGGAGGGCAAGATAAAATAACAAGAAAAATTGTAATAGCCATCAGGTACTGGTTTGTCTCAGTTCCCATTGACTTCAGTAGTGCCTAGGATTGTGCAGAAAGCAAAGATTTGTTCATGCTTATCTCTATCATAAAGAAACAAAGAAACTATTTTGACACTCCACTGAAGTAAAAATATATTTATTTCTTCACAAGTACTTTTTTTTTTTCATAACAGTGCTAAGCAATCTATTTGCCTGATTTTATATATGTCTTAAGAAGTAGCTTGAGAGGCTGACTATAAAGAGATTTTGCCACTCTTCCTTCTTTCTTCATGTATGCAATTCCTTTTAGGTAGCAGGAATATCATTCCTGGGTGATAGGATTAGCACACAGGATTTTTAGTTTACAGTCATTCCTGGAGGGCTGAATCAGGACTGGAGCTAAATCATGTACTCTTCAAACTCGTGAGTCCTCAGAGAACTTGCCATCTAATTAGGAATTATATTTGCATAGCAAATGACCTTAGCATTAAAAAAGAATCTTATTGGTTATCTCTTTCTTCCCTTTCTTATGTAGTGGGGAACGGAATGAACTGCATTGGTAAAAAATATGGGAGAAACAAATGGGAGGGAAGCATGGCAAATCTGAAAAAAAAAAAGTAGAACAATAAGGATATAAACCTTTAGAGACAGGGATGAGAGAAAGGGCGGAAAAAGATAAATAAGTTTAGAAACATAAAGAAACAAGATTGTTGAACTAAATATGAAATCCCCAGGAAATGTCCTCTCAATGTAGGTTTTTTATTTTCCTTGTTCACATTCTCTCCATGGACATGTCAGAGAAAACAGATTGGCCTTAAACTGCTCTGGTCTGAGATAGTGATGTTCTTCACTGTGTGTTGTCTTCTGCAGATGAAGATACTGATGCTTCCTGTTGCTATCAGATCCAGATGTTATTGGCAAAGGCTAAATCCAGTGGGATTTCTGAGCCCACATTGCTATCAATGGAGAGAGGTAGAGGCCCCACTAGAGATCATTCAAAGCTGCCACCAGTTTAGGTACTCACAAACACAACTTGGACCAATCTCTCTGTTCTCCAGTGACTACAGGCTAAAATTATTTTCTGTATAGACACATGTAAGCCCCCTGTGATACTCTAAAGAGTAATTTCTGGGTCAGCTGTTGTGTCTAACTCACTGTGGTAGTAAAATTCATCCTTGAGGGCAGATTATTCCAGTGCGTCCCAGTTAAAACAATACCACTGTAATTCCATGGTCAGTGTGTTTTAAAGGGTGATGTAAGTCCAAGTGGTTTTGTCACCAGTTTTCTCTATAGCTCTCACCTGATGAATTAGGCACTTCAATCTATAAGAAACCATTTTGGTTTTTTCCCTTCTGCTTTGAATGTCCCTAGTTCCATGGTTTGCCATGGTTGTCACAGCCTTGTGTGTGTTACTTTGCAGCATTTTAATCCCTACCAGAATATCATATAGACCTTTTTTTCTGAGGGCAATGGGCAGTTTGTATACAAGCTTGCATGTAATCTTTCAGAAAGCTTCTTTATTGACTAACATTTACCTAGCTCAGAGGTCTGTGTTCAAAAATACTACATCAAATATTCACAGTGTTAATGAGAAAATCCATCTCTCTTGTAGTCAGTGAACTTTTGCCCATTCTTAAGAAGTGGAATTCATTTAAAGAGCAAAAATGTTTAAATAAGCTTAATTTTACTTGCTAAAACCTTTTTCTTTTCCCCTGAGGTGAATTAAAACAGCAACTGAATATTTGTCAAAATTCAAACTTTCTGCAGCAGCGTTTATAAGGAGAAATACAAAATAAAATAGAATATATACAGACTTTAAAATGGATGATAGCAGAGTAATATTTCGCCCTCAAATAAAATATATTTTGTTTTCACATTGTTTGTTGGCTCTACAATAATAAGATTACATGAAAGTCTTAATGTGTTAAATAATGTCAATTTCATATTTGTATAGTGTGTCCTCTATTTGAATTGTTTTTCATAAACCAGAGAGGAATTTGTGTTTTGGTACGGATTTTAGGTCCTGTTGTCATCTTCAGTGATGAAAATGTCACGGCAAAAGTGCCACACAAACTTTTTAGGAGGGCTTGGTTTTGTTCTTAACTTCAGGAGTTTGAGTTTCATCTTTTCTCTTTTGCACTTTTCTCACCTTGTGGAATGACAGCTTTGTGTAAATGACAACCACTGGCCAACCCAGCTTGTGCTTCTTGATTCTCACAGGGCATAGCTATCAAACTTTCTGGACAGAGGAGTCAAACTACTTTACAGGAGTCTGTGGATAGGATTACAAACTGGAGACAGTAATATCACTCCCAACTATAAGAAAAGATCAGCTGATAGCAGCGCACAAAGGTCAAGTCTGGAATATTGTCAGAGTCCTCTTTGATTCCAGTCATTTATTAACCTCTTTATTGCCACAAGAAATGTCCTTTTCCTTCCTTGCCTCCCTTTCCTCTGTTTCTTACTCTTTTCTTTGTCTCACTATAGCATTTTATTTTCCTCCTGGCATTCCGTAAGTTTTCAGCAATTTCTATTTCTCTCCCCTATCTCACCTTTCATCAGCTGAAGAGATGAGCAGAGCAACAACTAATATTGACATTAACAGTGTTTTCAATGCATCCCTGAGAGCATCTTCAGCTCAGGAAAAGTCCGTGTAACCTAAACCAACCCATACATGAATCTGTGACGTCCCAGAATGGGAGCAAGGGACAATATGACCACACTAGCACATTAGCTGTGCAAATTAACTGCATTGACACTCAGGTTATATCAACACAGCCAAGCTGCTTCAGTCCTACTGAACTGCTACTGACCAATTTTTATCATTTAGCTTGTTCAACCCCAGACCTTTCCATATAAGTCTCATCAGAACTTTACAAGGTCTTGATAGGTTTCACTCAAAGAGAGGTGCTATGGCTGACCCTGTTTCTGAATCAGCTCTGTGATTCAAAATACATCCTCTTTGTGGTTTATACACTGATAGTCTTCATGCTTTAAGTCTAAACACAAGTTTTCTGTCTTTTAGGTGACATCTGGGACCAAATCCACTATTTTTAATTAAAATTTGAAATTTTACACTGTGAAATACTTAATTTTTGCAGGACAACCAACAGTTCTCTTGAAAAAAGTGGTCAAACCCACCCCAAAACCCCAAAAAACCTTTATTTCTACTGGAAAAAGGCCTCTCTTTCTTTCTTTCTTTCTCTTTCTTTCTTTCTCTTTCTCTTTCTTTCTTTCTTTCTTTCTTTCTTTCTTTCTTCTTTCTTTTTCTTTCTTTCTTTTCTTTCTTTCTTTCTTTCTTTCTTTCTTTTTCTTTCTTTCTTTTTCTTTTTCTTTCTTTCTTTTTTTCCCAACAGCCTCCTGACACACTTTTTCTTCAGCCTCCTGACACATTCTTTCTTTCTTTCTTTCTTTCTTTCTTTCTTTCTCTTTCTTTCTTTCTTTCTTTCTTTCTTTCTTTCTTTCTTTCTTTCTTTCTTTCTTTCTTTCTTTCTCTTTCTTTCTTTCTTTCTTTTTCTCTTTCTTTCTTTCTTTCTTTCTTTTTCTTTCTTTCTTTTTCTTTTTCTTTCTTTCTTTTTTTCCCAACAGCCTCCTGACACACTTTTCTTCAGCCTCCTGACACACCTTCTTTCTTTCTTTCTTTCTTTCTTTCTTTCTTTCTTTCTTTCTTTCTTTCTTTCTTTCTTTCTTTCTTTCCTTCCTTCCTTCCTTCCTTCCTTCCTTCCTTCCTTCCTTCCTTCCTTCCTTCCTTCCTTTTTTCTTCTTTTTTCTAAGGAGGAAAACTTAGCTCATGCAGTTTATTGACATTAATTTAACTTGCAATCAATTAATTCTCTAAAATATGTAACAAATTCTATATTAGTAGTCAGGCCAAGAGCTAAAGATCGTTGAAATTAATGGGAAAAGGAAAACCTTTAGGGAAGAAGATTGAAAAGCTGACTCTCATGATTAGGCAAAAGTATCTGTCCTTTCTGAAGTGGTGTTAAACTATAATTTCATTTTCTTGTCTATGGTGATGACCATCCAGAGAAGGTCAGGCTTTACTTTTACATGTCTAGCTTGTGATTAGGAAAGTCTGGTTGAGTTTTAGAGTGGAGTCAATCCTTAGTTGCCTGCTAGGGGACAGGACTCAACATATAAGGAATGATTTTCAAAGAAACAGAGCTCAATACTATTAGTCTTTTTGTGATAAAATAAATAAATTGTGAATGTTATTATCACCAGAAGTTATAATCCGGTTGGAAATAATCTATTCCCCAAGTTGTTACTGTTTATGAATTCTCCTTTTAATAAGTACATGAAATTAGGTTTTCATGGAAATTGTTCCTCATTCAGCCTATTTTTTATAACTCTTCTGTGTATTTTTTTTTGTGCATGAGAAAAGCTCTGCTCTTAGAAAATACATGTTTAATGTTGGAGTTGTTTCCATAAGGGAAAAAATGTCTCTCAATGTGAATTCCTGTTATTGGAAACTGGGATCAGAAAGTAGCTTTAGTAGGACAGCTGGATTTATAAGCTAAGTCTTCATGTGCCAGTGTTTTCAGTTGTGCCTTGGATTGTCCTTCATCTCACCTCACTCCTACACTGCTGCTGCAAATGTTCTCACCTTAAGTTGTTGTACACTCATTTACTTGGGCACTTGGATTATTTTTTGAAGAGGGAACTGCTTCACTTAAACAGTGTTTTTCATTTTTTGGAACAAGAACCAGGTGTTTCTTTGTTTACATGATTACTCCTCTATCTGTGATAAAGATTGATTCAGATGATCAATAAGGGCTTTGAGGGAGAGGAGCTGTCATACCAACAGGTTTTTAATACACAGGAAACCCAATACAGCAAAGCACTTCAGCACATGCCAAAATGACTTCCTCTGACTTTACTCTCACTCTTTGTATATGTAAAGCTGGGGACATATTTAAGTACTTTGCTGAGTCAAGATTGTTCTGAGCTGTGAAATAAGGTGGTTAGCACAAAGAGCATCAATGCCCTCCGAGCTGCTGAGAGCAAGTCATTAGTGAGTAGGAAGTAAGGCTTAGATCCACAAAATGGAAAGAAAGGGAAAAAAACCTGAGGAGTGATAATGGAAAAAACAGCCTTGAAAAGATGTGACAGTCATGACATTCATCCATAAAAATGTAAAGAAATCCAAAAAGCGAAGGTCACTGATCCATCCTTTCTTCATCAATTGTGCTGAAGTAATGCAGCTCATGGCCTATTGAATGTAAAGATCCCCTGCTGTTCTCAAACGCTGGGTACAGAAATACAATGTACCATCGACAACTTTTAGGCCCCAGTGGGGTGAACTGAGGACAAAGTCTTTTTGAGTACCAATTTTTTCTGCTTTATGGGGTGAAATTAAACCCCTAACAGAGTCAGTATGCAATTCCCAAAGGCAGGGGCCATTCCTGCTGAGGCTGAAGCCAAAAATGTATCAGTAGCTGATTGGAAGCTTCAACAAGGATTTGGTTTTGATCCCATTTACACTGACCTTGCAAAACTGGAATAACTTCACTGAGGGCAGAGTGATCAATCCGTATAGAGAAGACAATACTGGTAACAACACACAACTGCAGCCTTTGCCAGATTTCAGTGTAAAAATGTCATGAGAAAAACAGAAAAATAAAACATCACTGGGCATGAGATGCCAGACTTACCAAAAATACATGTGAAATCCCCCTTGGAAGGGAAGTTTTTCCTATTAAAACAGCCACTCAGGAAAAAAAAAAGAGGAAAATATGCTCCCACTGTACTTTAAAAAAAATTACTGCATCCAACCTGAGTACACGTCCTGAGCAGTAAGCTAGGTTATGTCTGCTGATCTTTTCAACTGGAAAATTCTTCCTAAAGGGCAGAATGCAACATTATGGATCATAGTCTACCAAAAAAGAGTAAAAAAAAAAAAAAAAAAAAAAAAAAAGGGGAAAAAAAAAAGAAAAAAAGAGAGGAAAAAAGGGAAGAAAATTGCCCTGCAAGCTGATAAAAGCCCATCTGCCTGCTTTTGACAAGGCACTGTCATTCTTCACAGCTTCGCATCCTGTAGACATTTAGAGGGTCATAATTTGCTGTTCAGTTTTCTTTTTTTTTTCACTCCTCTCTCGTCTGAGTGGAGCAACATTTGAAGAGGGGGCTAAGATGGCCTGAACTAATTCATCTTGTGACCTTTTAGTGCCTTCAGAGCAAAGTGATTTAATAGCACTTAATCTGTCAAAAAACTGAAGCTTTGTAATAACTGTATATTAAGCCAGTTTTTATGGAGCATTAGCTGAAGTCCTTCCAGTTTACAAAATGGGGTGGTACCTTGTCTCTTCTATTTCTTTTTCTTTTCCCTCCCTCTCTTCCATGAATCCCTGTTATTCACTAACACCATTTCGTATTTAAGGAAGACAGAGAAATACTCCAGACAGGTAACTCTATGCATTATAGGGTGCACAGGAAAGGTCTCTTCCCATCCTTGTGTGATTTATGACAGAGGGCTCTTGGAGCTGATAGGTGATGGAGCAGACAGAACATTCAGGTTCCACTGGTAATGGAGGGATCTTTTCAGGCTTGGCCATGTGCCACAGATGTTAGCTGAGGTTTCAGAAAATAAAAAGGAATTATTTAAAGACAGAGTGCCAAGGATAATTTGTGACAAATAGTTCCTGCTTCTACCACAGTTGTGCTTTTGGATTGGTTTCTTTAAATTAACTTCTTTGATCTAATTTTGTTATCAGTAATCCAGGTAATAATAGTATTTCCTTTTATTCCAACTTCTTTGTAACACTGAGCTAGAAGAAATTCCATGAAGAGACTGTCTCCTTGTCTGACTGTACAATGGTTCAATGTGTACAATGTAACTACTGAGGAACTTCATCTTTCTATAACACAGTTAAGAATGAAAATAAAAGAGAAATAAGAAAAATGAGCTGGTCAAAGACCCAAATTTTCAAGCCCAATATTTTCACATTCGCTTTCATCCCAAAACAAGAATCCAAAACCCTGAAAGAACAGAATATATTTGATAATAAAGAAAATTAAGATACTTTTAGAACGTTTTCCCTGTATCTGTGATAGAGACTGAACTGGCTATTCTGAACACTTGCTGAGAGTTATAGCCTGGCGATATCATGTGGAGGATTGTAAGGGGAATGCGTCTTCCAGAGAAGTCTATGGAGGGCTGTTTCACATGTTCCCTGCATGTCTTCTACCTCTAAGTCTCAGTTTTCCTACTCCAAATACATGGGACAAAGGTAACTTTGCAAATCAATCCTATATGGACAGAGTTTTTATTTCAGCTGAGTTAGACACCTGAACTTGTGACTCCCAGTTTAACAATTTCTTTCCCTCCAAGATCTCCAGTGAAAAGTATTTGTTGCTTGTTGGAACCTGAAGTGCAGGGAGCATTTCTCTGCCTGTTCTGAAAGACTCATCCTCCCTGGAAAACACTGTTTTTAACCTTCGTCCATGGAGAAAGCTGCCAAGGTTTTGGGATGAATTAGAGTCGACAAGGGTGTGAGTTAGGTGGTAGTATAATGTGCAGTTTGTTACAGAGTGAAAAATACAGAGGTTTTAGGTTTATTAGTATAGTAAGTAGATGAAGGCAAGATGGAGGATCCCTGTGGTTTTTCAGGTATCTTCCTTCTTCTTCACCTACTCCATTCCCTGCAGTGTTGGTAGTACAGAATGTTTGGTTAGAAAATGCAGCAGTACAGGCCACGAGAATGGATAGTTCATTAGGCATTGGTAGAAAAGTACAACTAAAATACACATTTAACAGCTATTGGATAATTTACCTTTAAAAGGCCTTGAGTTTTCCTGCATTTGCCTTTTGGTATCTGCTCTGCTTCATGCTATGTTGCCGGCATGTAAGTTACTGGTAAGATATAATAAACAACCTGAAGACTGAGAAGACCCAAAAGTCCCCTTTGTCTCTTATTCCTGGCAAGGACTTTCTCCCCCATCCAGGGAGGATATGTGGGGGTCAAAAACCCACACAGTTTCTTGTTTTAAGAACCTTACACAGAATTCACCGAAGTTACAAGTTCCCATTATTGTCAACACATTCGTGTCTTCCATTTGACTCCTGTCCTGCCGTTCCTTGTAACAAGACCTTGCAGGAAAGGACATGTAAGAGTTTGGGGATTTGGGTTTCTTTTCTCAGAATAAATTTGCTATAAGCAAAAGAGGAGTGTTTTTGTTCTTTCTGCTCATGCCCCAGCTCTAGAGGTAATTTCCTCTCATGTAAAGCTGTGTATTCCCCTTACAACCTCCTCATGAAATGTTTAATCAATTGTGTGACTTTCCCTGCTTGGCCTTTGTATGTCCATGGTGCTTAGTGAGCTGGAGTACTGGAGATTAGGATCCCAACTGTGGGTTTACACTGTCTGGGATAACAGTAAAGCCACAGGTATCCACTTAGTGCTCTAATTAATTAATCCAAGACATGCCGAATATCACCAAATCTTGGGTTTACATAGAGACTTCAAGGTTTTTGGGCACTGTGTGAGATGGAGGTTCAAAATATACACAAAAAAAAGTGAGTCTACTCCACTGCGCTTCCATATCCTGTTCATGTTACTTATTTTGCATCAGTTTTGTCAAAAAAAAACCAAACCAAAACAAAACACCAACAGCACCAACAAAAAACCCCAACAAAACAAAACAAAACAAAACAAACAAAAACACATCAAAAAATTAGAAACAAGAAAACTCAAAACCAAACACAAAAACACATACTTTAGTCAGGTGCAAGTTCATAAGATGCTTCACTGAAGTTGATTTTACTGGCAGTAGCAGGTAGAGAATCATTATTAAAGCTGTAATGAAAGGCTAGTTTCAACCATAATGATATACAGCAGCAGTTCTTCATAACAGAGCAACAAACTGCCAGACTGCCAAATAATTACTTTTCTAGAAGTGAAAACATCAGTTTTCATTAAAAACCAAACAAACAAGAGAAAAAAATAAAGCTACATCTTTGTAACTACTGTTTGGTAAACCTTCCTTCCTGCACCATCTCTCTCCCTCCCTCTGTGTGCATCTCAGATTATTTTCATTATTATTACTATTATCTTAATGTAGTGCTTAAATTAGTCCTCTGTAAATTTTTTATAAATATACAGAATTAAAAACTTGCACAGTCCTCAGAGAATGCAAGTTAGGCAAGATGAAGCACAGATAACTAGAGGGCATGATTTCAGACAGACAGCTCCAACTCTATAAATTTTCCCAGTCAGCATTAGAGTCACTTAATATTTTATGTAGTATTCCTTGCTTATATGTGACATTTTGAGCTCCTAATAAAGATACAAGTCTGGGATTTTTTCTTCCACTCCTCTCTCGTCATTTTTGTAGATTTGTAATTATCAAGCAACTGATAGTGGATTTTTATGTTCTTCTTTCTTTTTTTTTTTTCATTCTGGTGTATTCCATCATCATTTATCAATAATTCTAGAAGATTCTGAATGCAACTCTCTAATTATCATTCTAGACACTTTTTTTTTTTTGAAAACTGAGTGGAAAAGTGCTGTGAAATTTCCTAGAGTGATGGCTTTATACCCTTTGCATCTTCTATGCAGGTTTTTTTTCTTATATTTATTGCAAGTAGTTGTGACTAGTAAATCACCAGAATTTGGCTATTCTTAATGCTTCACCATATATCCACTCTGCCAATATAATCAGCAGTTATGCTTGCCTATTAAACCATCAATCAAAGGCAGCTATTCCATACATCAGCCCTTCTCTCTTCACACTGCAATGTCCCTAGTTTCTAAACTCAGCATCCTCTCCCTTCCACCTTAGGGGAAGTCCATCTTCTCCCAGTGCTCATTCCCTTTCAGACCTTTTTATTTTCAGATAACTACGTGGCTGGACCTCCCCATTCATTAGTTCAGTCCATGATTTTCCATTGCCCCAGCTCCCATGAATTTTCTGGTCAGTAATCACTTCTCGCTGAACATGAAACAGAACAAAATATTTCTCAGGATGACGGTATGGACAAAACCTGATCCACATGGGTTGTGTCCCATTATGCATGCAAAGTGCTTGGAAGGAAGAATCCTAGTGTGGGTGTCACTCAGAATCAATAAAATCCCATTCATAAGGAGCATTACTAATTACAAAGACATCATGCAGCAGCACTGCATCAGTGTAGTGCAAGCCATTTCAGTGATTTTAGTGAAACCATATTCAGTGATTTGTGTCCCAAATGGTGATGTATTTCTATAGTTTGGGTACTGAACCAAGACATTAGCTTTCTCCAAGCTTCTGCCACTTATCTGGGGCAGGTTACTTAATCTCCATTTTATTTTGTTTATCTTGTCTATTAGGATGCCGTTTTTTCTTAACACAAATGGAATCTCATTATTCTTAAGGACTGCACCCACAAAATGGAGCCCGGACCTCAATTAGGCCGAGAATGTGCTACAGTAACTGTAAAATCAGGAAAGCACCTTGGGGTTTATCTAACCAAATGTAGACATCCAGGGGACCAACCTCTGCATCTCATCTGCACTCCTGCATTCTCTCCAGCAGTAATGGAAGGAACAGACATTTTAGGAAAGAGGTCCATATCATTTTTACATAGCTATCTGTGATGGCTCACATAAATTGCACCTTGAGAGTGCCTACTTTCCATCATGGATAGAAAGAGAGATGTAACTACCACAGTGGCTGACCACTGAGAAATGGGGATCTCTGTCACAGAGCCCTGAAGTTACACAAGATGGGACCAAGCTTAGTTTTCTTTCATCATCATTCAAATACCAAGAGTAACTCTTATCATAGTCACGATGATAAAAAGCTGGTAAAATGGGATAAAAGGATACTATTCCAAATGACAGCAAGGTTCAATGAGACAGCAAGTCTTGGTTCATATTTGGAAATACAGAATAGTACACCTCTGAAAGAGAAGATGCAGAAACCAAGCCCAGGGCTTACCTGTTTTCCTATTTAATTGAAATTGAATAATACAATGTTCAGAACATGGGCACAGACCCAATTATTCCTTTTTTTTTCCCTTTCCTCTCGTCCAAGAAGGATCCAAAACAGGAAGCACACTTCATTTTAAGCAAGCAGGGCTGTCAATATTCTTTTCAATAACTGCCTATGGATGAAAGTTAATAAAGTCATTGGGCCAAACAGATGCATGTGTAATTCCAATTACACTACAGTCATGTTTAATATAAAACCATCAACTTTGTATTCTGCCTGGGAACCAAGCCTGCTACATCAACGTAAGGATGAATTAGAGCAATGGTGCACTTTATAGTATTTCTGTACAGTTAGAATGTTCTTGCCCTTTCCTTATTACAGCTGAGATTTAATTAAAATTAAATTAAAATAAAAATTAAATTAAGAGAATATTTTTCATGTATTAAATAATATTTGAACATCTTCTTCATGTTTGCTCTCAAAATAGGGAATAAGTGCAAGATTATTTTTTGGCCAAATGAATTTACTTGAGGATCATTAAACACTATTCCCAAAAGGTGAAAACATCTGTGCTTTTTTTCTTTAACTTTTGTGAATTAATATTTATAAGGAATTTATTAGCATAAGGTTGCAGTGGATGAAACCTTTTGAAAATTTTATTGTTTAGCACCCAAGTATTGTGATGATTTGGCTTTAAAAAAATAGTAAACATTGACACTACATTCCTTTTTTTCTTCAGTTTATTTAAAAAGAGTCACCATTTTAAAATATATTTGCCCAAAGTTAGGTACTCACACTTACATATGGCAAATGAATAGTTTTGCTCTTAGCAATTGTTCCTAAGGTGTTGGATCAAAAATAATTCTTTAATTTACGTTATCCCTTTACCTATTGCCTCAGACTTGTGTTGAAGGAACACCCAAAGCACAAATGCAAACTACTGTTAGAAATAATCACAACAGTAATGAGTTTAAAAAAAGAGGAACATTAACAACTTTTTTTTTAAAAAGAAAAACTTCCCTCCACAGAACAGATGAATAAAGCAGTCAGGTGTACACCCTGTAACTTCTCAAATCCAACTTGAAAATGCTACAAGGTTGGCTTTAAATTTACATGGCACTAGCTTTTCCAGAACAAGATCAGAATTCATAATTTATTTATATTGTTATTTTTTTCTTGATTTAGCCTTTATTTTAAAAGGAGGTCTCTTAAAATATTGATTGCCTTTTTTTTTTTACAGAGGTCTAGCAAAGGTAGACAGCAAGGTAGTACTCATACACAGGAGGAACAGAAAGAGTGGGGGGAAGATGTTTTCAAGGGGAAAGAGGAGGAAAAATATTAAGTATATGGAAAAAATATCCTTAAATAGTAAATTTTTCCTAGACATTCTGAATGCAGCCATTCCTTCTCAAAATCTCAAAAATATCTGCCTTTTATCATCACTTTATTGTTATACTTTAGCATGCCAGCTTGCATTTTGGGGTCTAAAATAACATAAAAATAAATAAATGAAGCTTCACTACATGCATCTAGGAAAGGTAAATGTTACAGTCCCTTTTTGCCTGTGAGAAAGAAGTGAGAGCCACGGACAGATTCAAACTGAGTATTTAGAGGACTGGAAGTGAGATTGCAATTTCCATAGTGAAAAAGTTACATTAAACACACACTCTCCTTTTACAATGCTTGTGAAGACTACAGTGAATCAGAAAGGTCATTCAGAAACTCCATTATCCATCAAAAAAATTTCTGCTTTTCTGGGAGTTTTAGTTTAGCAGTTTTGTAAGGAAAGCTATTGAGTCAAATGTGAGCAGTGAGGTGATCTTGCGGAGAAGAGCTTGGTCCTTTCAGTGTGAATTAGCAGCACTTTGAATCTGTCTGGAGGGGGATATCATTCTGGCTTGAAATCCTGGATGCCTTCGTGCTGGCTGTGGAAAGGGACAACCTGAAAGTTCAGAATCACAGAACTGCAGAACAATTTCAGTTGGGTGGGACATGTAGGGGACATCCAGCTTAGTACCATGCTCAAACAGCAACCCTTCATTTCTCATGTGTGAGGTGTTCACAGCCTTTTCTGCATGATTTTTAATGTCTTCAAGGGTGGAAATTCCTTGAAGCCTCCAGGATTTTACTCCAGCATTTGGTCATTCTCACAGTGAAGAACTTTTTCCTTGTATCTCGTAGCAATTCTCCTGCTATGCCTTCTGTCCTTTGTCCCCACCCTTTTGCTGTGCAAAGACAAAATCTTATTTAGAAATATAAAACTATATCTTAAAACTGACTCTACGTGTTACTTTCTGAAAGTCACACTCAAAGTCTACAACTAAATCACACACTCTTAATATTTACACCCCCAAATTAACACCAACCATTTAATCTCTCTTTGCAACTATCAGTTATTTACAAGAAATAATTGCTCAAAATTCAGTAGAAGCATTATCTATGCTTTAATAAAACATACAACAAAAAACAATCCATAATTACAGATAGACTTGCAGAAGAAGAGTAATTAATGTCATTTAATTGATGGTCCAAGACAATTTGAACACACATAGTACTTCTTAATTATACTGCAATCCCCATGACCACATTTGATCAGCACCTCAGTTTTATGTTGCAGTTGAATGAGAACCTATCCAGGAGCACAACTGTCCTTTCCAGTGTGAGAAGCATCATTGTGTAACCAGAACTATATTAAGATTACAGACTATTAAAATATTAATAGCATTGTTTCCAACAATTAACTATCCCTGATTTTTTTATCCAAATATTTTAGCATCCTTGACAGCACTTAAGAGATGATAATATCTAGTAAATTCACAGTTTTGCACCTTTTGACTGTAGGTAATTTTTTAGTTTTAATGATCCTTGTTTGACTTATTTACTGAGCATAGAAAATCTCATTGTGAAATGGAAGGAAAAGTAGTGACACTCTAGAAATGTATGGATGGCATTTTCTGATAAAGTGAACATAAATGAGCATCAGTCAGATAAATCATTGTCAGTCTGACAGAACTTCCTGAGTATGCATTTATTTTCTACAAAGTAGTGCTATTTTGGTTTAGGGACACAAAATAACTAGTTCAGATGCATATTTATTAAATTTTTTTTAGGCTGATCAACACTTCCAAAGTAAGTTTACTTTGCATTTCATTCAGACTATACTCACTGAAGTCTTTTGACATTGGACTGGTGATTACAGTATTTCTGATCATCTGTCATGTTACACTAAATGCTGCCAGGTAGACCTCAAATAGAGACTTATCGCCTTGCAATATAAGGAATATAACAATTCAAAAACAGAGAATGGAAAGATCAAAATCAGATACTCTGACTTATACTAAATTTCTATATTGATAGGATTATCCCCTTTTAATGGAAAGTCTTGTAAGAAAAAAAAAAACCAACAAAAAATTCTGAATTACTTTCTTTTAGAAGGTATACACTCCTTTGCCTTGCCTTGCCTTGCCTTCCCTTCTCTTCTCCCCAGCTTTCCCTTCCTGTAGTTTTAGTTTTCCTCCCCATCCCTTTGCTTTCCCTGAGTGAAGACAAAATGCAGCCCATCCAGATGAACATGTTAAAGGAGTGTAAAAGCAGCTTGTGCAATCCTTTCCCCCTGCTGTATTGCCTACAACACTGCCAATAACATGCTCCAGTGCTCCATAAGGCTTTCACTTCCCTCTCTGACAGATGCCCAAAAGCAATACACACCCCAGCTTCATCAAACTTGCACTTTAATGGAAAACTTGAGCAGCAATCTCCCACATTTTTATATCAGCACCTTTGCCTCCAACACACTTTGTAAGTTCCATTTGGGAAGTTATTCTGCCTTAATGTGGTTAAGAAGGACTCCAACACACAAACTACTCACGGCAGGGTAATAACTTACAAAGCATCAGAAGTTCCCTGGTAGCTGCATGTACATGAGAATCCCAAGACACTCTTCACCAGACATGAGTTACCTTACACCACTCTCTCAGAGGGTGCAAATTAATAGTTGTGATGAAACTGTTACCTAATTTTTTTCCCACTCTAGTGCCAGTGACTGATTGTATCATTCAGTTTCTCCTTTGTGCTACTTATTATCTTCTATACAGGGATATAAGTTGTAATGATGATAAATCATAAAGACACATTTCTTTTTTCAATAAGAAGGACATTTAGCAGAAGTCCCTGGCCAGCATCATTTAGCAACACCCATTAACTGCAGAGGGAGAGGGAGAAAACCCTGAATTGCATAGAGATTAGCTGACAAGGTGTGCACAAGACGTAAAATCTTGTGCAGTGTGAAATTCTCTCCTGTGAAGAAGGTTAGCACAAGGTTCTGTTTGCAGGAGGAAATGTTACTCACACTGAGCAGTGCCAGCAGCAGCAGCCTCAGCTGCCTTGGCAGATAAGCATGACTTTTCTTTCCTGACAGGAAAGCAGCATTACCATCCCTAAGAGTTTAATATGAGGAGTCAGGTTTTATAAAAATCATGGAGCTGACATTAAAAAAAAAAAATTAAAAAATCAAAACTCTGGCACTTCAAAACAGCATATTCAGGGCACTGCTGATATCTGTTGGTCTTCCCATCAACTTTTAACAAGGATGATGTCTAATGGAAGATTTATAGTTATCACAATGCAGTCCTTCATCATCTGTTTCACATCCATTTTGTCATTATTCTGCTCCTAAAATGTCTCTCGCTCCCGAGATGGCCATGAAGTTAGTGCAGCAGCATCTCCTGAGTCCTGTGGGTATAGGAGGATGGGGACTGACAAGCTGTAATGCTCTCAGCTGAATTGAAGGGGATACAGATGAGATCTGTAGGAACAAAAGATCTGGTAGTTGCTTTTGCTTCAATCCTTTAAAAAGAAAAGAAAATGGATGTTTCATGATAACTTTTCCTTGAAGAATTTACCTTTCACCTCAAGTCTTAGGCCTAGAAACCTGCATAAGAGAGGCAAGATGTTTCTCCTGGGTGCCTCTGCTCTTCTCCAGTGATTAGAAAAAGTTGGAAGCAGCCTGTCATGCTGTTAGTACACTCTAGTCAAGCAAGGTCAGTACTGCTGTAATGAGTGGCTCTATATTTATTCAGTGCACCTCCCCAGTTCTCTTCCATTAGAAGAAACAAGCTCAGTTTCAACTGAATTCACAGAAGAAAAAGCTATTGCCAAAGGTGGGGTGCCTGTCTGTAAAAATCAAATCCAGCCGGCATTATGTGCCTGTCAGGGAAAGCTTCAGCGAGCCAGAGTAATGTGAATTCTCTGACCAGACCTTCCCACAGCAGATGGGAGAGAAAAGCACATGTGCTTACAGCCAGGATTGTGACTTCCAGTGCAAACATCCCCAGTGCAACTGGTGCAGCCCTTGCTAAAAAACAGCCATTAACCAGCTGGGACACACAGGTCACTGACATCTTTGCTTGCAGAAGTCCTGACATTGTCTTATCTGAATCTTCTGAGTATAATACCAATTAATTGTGGTTTATAATTAATAAGAGACATCTCTCAATTCCTGACTTCATTCTATTCACTCTAAGGGTGGACATAATGCTTTATAGGAGCATTTGCCCAAAGACTTTGTTTGCAGGGGGCAAAATAAGAACAAACATCCTCAGTTAACTCTTTCTTGTTATTGGCAGAGGCAGACCTGAGAAAGAGAGGCAAGTTCCCATGGACTGAACGCAGAGCCTGCCTGGAGGCAGAAATAATCCCACGCTCCATTCTGGGCTGCTGCACAGGAGGAAAGGAGAAAAGGCATTCACGTTTCTCTTAGTGGCAAATAGTACACTGAAACTTTTCCTTGTCAACACAAAGGTGCATCGGTTTCACTATGGATATATGCATGAGAAGTTTTGTTGTGTATGTTACAAAATGGATTGAAGCAGAAGGCTAAAAGGGTAAAATCCTGGATTGTTTTCCCCCAGCACAGTGTGGCACCAGGTGGACTTAAGCACAGTTCTGAGTAGAAAGACTTATTAACTTGAGTTCAGTCCCAGACAGCTCATGAACCCAAAGGGTATGTCCGTACTGGTAAATTAAATTTTCCTGGGCTCTGAGGCCAATTGGCATGGAACTGTCTGTTTTTATGCTGGTAAACTCCACCACTTTCCAAACCAGTTGGGAGACTGCAAATTGAAACCCATCCATGCCAGGAAACAGTCCAGCCATTTTGTAATATCATCATGTTTCAGAGCCCAGGCACACTCAAATTTACTACAATAAACACAGCCAATCCATCTCACCTGGAGCAGCTGAAGTATCCTTACCCTCCATTTCCATGCCACTGATTTTTTCCAATGCTAATGAATGAAAAACACGTCTGAGTGAGATGCACCCATGACAGTAGGAACACTTTTTTCCCAGCCCATATAACTGAGTGTATCTGGGTTGACTGGGAGTGACTGTGGAAAGAGCTCTCATCCATTGGCACCAGTGCCAGATCATGGCTGGTACATCAGCTCCATAGCAGCAGAGATACAATTTGGTTATTCTTTCACCACACTCAAAGATTAGAGGGTTACTGACTGCTGTGGCATTATTTCCAGTGTGGCTGTAAATTCCTCCTGCTGCAGCATAATTCTTCAGACAGCCCAGCTCAAGCTGAAATGTTATGGTGTTATGGATGTCCTACACAGAAGTGCCTATTATATTACCTGCCGAGTGTTTAGACTCCAACAGACCGACCGAAAAACAAGCAAATATCTCTAAAACAGGAGGAAGTGTGTGTGTAGGTGTGCTCTTGTGACACTGCTTCTGGGAATCAGTCCCCTTCTGCACTGCATGGTGCAGGTAATGATACTCTACCTGAGTGAAAATGATCCTTCTATGAAAATGGGGAGGATATAATCTATTTTTATACTTATGAAATGATAAGGATTGTTTATTATCCCTTAACATCCCATCATGAGATTATTCACTATACAAATGAAAGAGGTAATGTTTAACAGAACAAATCTGGATTTCAAGATGGAGATTGAATTTCTCCAGCCAAAGACAGGAGATGAGGTAATTTGCAGAAGTTTGTCTTCATTTTAAAATTGATTTCTATATACTTGCTTCAGACATGCTTTCAGCTTTGCTGGGCAAGCAACCCAAGCTACAACTTGTTAACAATACAGGAGTTTTACAAAGTCGAGCTTTCAGAAAATACTGTGATATTGTCAAGGTTCAAAATTCTGTCTAGTTTATAGGTATGTATGTACTTTCAGACTTGCAACAACAGAAAATCCCCTTCCTTTCTTCTCCCACTACCATTTGGAAAACAAACACCAGGCTAGCAAATAAAATCCAAGAAAATATTTCTAAATGCCCCTGGTGAAAATATTTGTTGTTGCTATATCTATTCAAAACCAAATGATTTGGATATTACTACTACAAAGTTTTGTAAAAATATTAAAAACTAAAACTCCTAATATTTTTTCATGTTGGATTAGCCCTTTGTCAATAATAACAGTAACAATTAAAAACCCTGTAGTTCAGATAGCTGCTGGCACAACTCATCTTTTTTCCTGAATTCTCCGTAGATTTTCAGCCTGTCAATTTAAAAATGATCCTGCTCTTCAGCCATAGCCAGTTTCCCTTAGTAAGAAATCCTGCCCTCCATGAAACACATCAGCGAGTGAAAATGAAATAAATGAGACCTAATAGGAGATGTGTGCATGCTTCTCCAGAGAATTACCTTTAAGAGGTAATTCCCTCTGGTTTGATCTTTCACAGGAGGTGTTCATCTGTCTTTTTGTTTTCTTGCTTTACTTCTGGGTATCAAACAGGCACACCACCATGTTTTTTCCCATGTCCTTTGGTGCCCCATCACCAAAAAGTAACATCTATTCCAGAGAAACCGTGTATCATCACATAAAGATCAAAATTTTGTGAACCTTCAGGAAGTTCACCAGGGACTTTGTCTTTCTATTATTTTCACTTGAAAGATACTCTAAAATTTCAGAGGGGAGTGGTAGCATACATCCAGAAGGCGGGTTTTCTGCTAAGGTTACTTATGAGAACAAAGAAGGGTAAATGCCGAGGTGAACACAGCTCGTACCACACATGCTTGAAAACCTTTGAAAAAGGAGAATAAACTCCATAGAATAAGTTAACATGCTGTACAAAGCAAAGGTGGATAGCTAGCACCAAGCTCTGAGCTGCCATGCCCAGGCTTGTAAACCCCACAAATTAGTTACATATACATCATTTGGCAGGTGGCAACAGAGACAAAATTAAAAGAAAAAACAAAACAGCAAAATCAAAAAAAACCAAAACCGAAAAACAAAACCCAAAACAAACCCCCAAAACAAAACAAAACAAAAAATACCCCCAAAGCAAAAAAACACCCTCACCTTCAAAACCTGCACTTTGATATTAAAAGGGAGCCAGAGCCAAGACTATAAAGACTCCCCAATCATACGGTATGACCAATGACATTTATGGTCACTCGGAAGCCCTATATTCAGCAATTTCCTGGTCAACAAGGAACAAATGGAGAAAGCAAAACCATGAAATAAGAGAAGGAAAGGCCATTCTCTGACTTAACATTAGCAGGTAGATGTTAGAGCTAACACATTACTCGTGGATAAAATAGAGTCGTAATTAAATTGAAAATACTCTTAAGAGAATGTGTGGAAGCTATATGTTGAAACTGCTTCCCTCTCTTGCCACTTGAAAAGCACATTTTGGTATTGAAAGCACGTATGAACCCTTCCTTCAGCTTCTGCTCTCACCTGGGGAAAGGGGGGGAGGGAAGGGGAATACTAAGTAATATAATGCAAATAGAACCTAGACAGATATTTAGTCCTGCTAGATATCTGACTGGAAAGGGGACCTAAACTGAAAAGTGGATGGTTTACAGATGTGTTTGAATGCTCTAGAAACCCTACACAGGACAGGGCCAGAAACCCTTTTGTTTTAAAGGTAGAAGAGCCCTCAAGAGCAAATAGATTCAGGCCTGAATCCCAGGCAGACACAACCAGTTCATTGCATTTGAGGAAATATGGAGAATTAGACAGTAGAAACCCAGATGTTTAAGCACAGGTTAGAGACTAAAAGGAGCCACCTGACATCTCCACTTGGACTTGTGTGGACTCATGACCTGGCATCCATCTATGCCTTTATCAGAGCCCTTGCCACTTTATAACTCCCTCTGCTTAGATTTAGTTGTTTTCTTTTTTATTCACTTTTTCCTTCAGTAAATATTTTACTGAGATCCCAGTTCTCAAAGGCCAAATAAATAAAACCTATTTAAAAAGGATGTAAAAAAATAAATAAAAAGAGCAAAGAAGAATGGTGATTAGTCACAGATACTATTTCTATATACTGTGGTAGCCTAAATTTCTTGGGACTTTAGTTTTATTTGGTGTTTGGGCTATTTTGTTGTTTTTTTAACAAAGCAGCAAGGCTTGTAAGGTGAATACTTACATTTTTTTGCTTGAGCCATGTTGAGGCTCAAAACTTGATTACAGAAAATTGATGGTTTTGTAACAACATTTAGAACTGTCTTTTTCCTTTTAAGTAGTTTTATTGTGCAATACAGACACCATACAAACGTGTATATTATATATATCCACATGTATGTATGCATACATATATATCATTGTGGTCATATATAACATTCTGCTCTGGACCTTGATATTGAAATTAGCCATGAAATTGATGGCTTAGGTTTTAACTTTCATAGTTTTCAAATCCTGTACTGCCTAGTGTGTAACTCTGAAGTTTCCTCTAGCCTGTTAACTTTTGCTCTCTCATGCTAGGTAGACATAACAAAGCCTCTCTGGGTCTGCTCTCCAAGGACACCCAGACCGTCCTAAGCCCAAAATGTGTAAACCAACATCTTCAGAGCAGGGTGAGCCTGGGGAAACTACATCATTGACTGAAGCTTTAATTGGAGAATTAACCCTGATATGCAAATGAACCAAACCTATAAAAGTGTGAAGAACTCGTGACCTGTTATCCATCTTGGTGTCCATCTTGGCAGTAGCCTCTGGTTCCCCACAGTGTACCTTTGAAGGCCCTTCAAATAATTACCTACCGTTATTCCCTTACTTCTGTCTAGTCTCTCTTTTTAGGTGTCCTCTCAAGGCATCAAAATAACAGACTGTGAATGTGGCATGGGAAATACAGGGTGTTTTCTCACTTATTTGCAGACCTCTAGCCCTAGATCAAGTCAGCTGCTCTTCCAGTCAAACAGAACTTGCCGTACCTGTAATGTTCCAGAGAAATCTACCTCTGTTTACTAAAATATTTCAAGGTTTTATTTTGAGACCCCTGCAGGATGGAAAGGGACACTGAGAGTTCAGTGTTTTGTTGGCATTTATGTACTGCAGACAGGATCAATAAAACTCACAGTCATGTATTTTATTATAAAACATACAATAACTATAATATAAAAAAACCTATAAGTACAGTACTTAGGACCTATAGTTTGAAGTGAAGCAGAATCCTGCATTTGGAACAGAGTGTTAACCATAAGAACAACAAGAATATGGGATATCATGACAGGTAATAATACCTGGTGGATTTCCCTAATTTTAAAAGACAGAATGATGGACTGGGATCATACATCTAATTTTGGCCCTAGCTACTGTCCCTGGGCATGAGCCTGGACAGTGACTTTTTAATCCTCTCACATCTGTGCTAGGAATAGAGAAGGAAAGGAACTATGCACATCTAGATAAACTCCAGCAGGGACATAGAAGATATTTCAAGTCTCCCTGGCATCAGTATGTATGATCCTAAACCATGCATGAAATTTATAGAAATTTTTAAATCAATTAACATGTTAAGTTCTGAAGAGATATTGTAAACTGTCCAAAGTAATAAAATCAGCAATGCATGGCATTACTTTCCTCTATGAAGAGCTTGAATAAATAAGACATTTATAAAAATGAGCAGAAAATATGAAATGAATATCCCAAGAACCATGAAAAAATATAAGCTAAAAGAGAAATTGAATTTTCCTCTGACTTTCTGAGAGAGAATGCAGTTGTGGATTTTATACATAATTTATAAGGGAAATTGGCCAGTTCACTCAGGTATACACCATATCAACTTTTAGGAAAGATTAAGCGAGCTGTCTTCTTTTAATTGAAATCAAATATAGTCACAGAAGAAAATGACTTCTGCCCATCGAAGAATATGGTGGTGTCACATGACCAACAGCATTTACAGTGTACATGGGGCTTTCTTCTACAAAGTAAACTTCTGTCTCAGTTCTTGAGCAGCCACAAAATGGTGTGAGTATTGGCAGCTTCCCCCATCCCCAAGCCAGTTCTTCCTTACCACTGTCAGTACAAACTCTTGTATCTGACTTTGTGTACAGTAAGGTAAGCCTATGTCCTACATAATGTTTGCATCTCTAAGAACATAAGAATTGACATAGTAGATCAAACTAGTGATCCATTTAGTTTAATATCCTACCTCTGAATTAAGTGTAGGATGCTTCAGAGAAAGTTGTAAGGAAACCTTTAGTGGGCAATAATGGAATGACCTGTCACAGGGAAAATTTGGTGGGGACCTCCAAAACCACTGAATGCAATTTCCTGCTGTGTCAGGCACCACATCCTGAAATGCTCTTCCTAAATATATGAAGCTCAGTCTTGTTAAATAAAACACAATGTTTCACCTCTCCTGGACCATTTGTAATTATTAAGAAAGGTGACCACCACTCCCAGGTTCTCTTATTGGCTCTGTCCCTGTCTTTTTGTCTATGTCCCTGCCATATTTTCTTTAGTGGGTTGCTCAAACTCTCAGTGGTTCATTTTTCCAACCTGTAATTAGGCTTCCTTATTTCCCTGAAAGAGGTTTGTGATGACTACAGAGATCCTCAGCAAAAAAGCTTGTGGAGGTCTAAGTGCTAGACATAATAAAGACACAGTCAACTTTAAATTAGCTGGCAGACAATACACTGCTGATGGAAAAACACTGGTCATGCAGTGTCACTGCTAGTGGACAAGGGAAGATTCAGCTGCTTCTCCAAGAATATTGGTGGAATTTTGATCTGCAAGCTACCAGCGACTGGTTTTTTTTGCTAAATGGGGAGAGTTGTGCTTCTTGAGAACCCCCCCAGAGAGCTTTACAGGCTGGCCAAATTGTTCTGACTCTTGAACCTGGTGCTCTTTATCCATCTCTGGGAGTGTTCAAGGACTGTTTGGATGCAGCTCTGAGCAACCTGGTCTAGGGAAAGGTGTCCCTGCCCATGGCAGGAGGATGGAACCAGATGAGCTTTAGGGTCCCTTCCAAGCTAGGCCATTCTGTCACCCTGTGATCCTGAGAAGGAGCAAGGAGACCAGAAATCCCCACTCCTGAGAGCACTGTCCAGTGACGCTTCATCTGGGACATCCAGGCAGCAGGACTAACCTAAGCCTGAAGGAAGCCCATGGCAGTAACCAGCCAGCCATCAGTAATCGGCACTGACCTTCCAAGTCTTGCCATGAAGCTCTGCGGCTTTCCAGATGCAACCTGAAATATAAAACAGGAGGTAAATAAACACATGACTAAATTCTGAACTTCATAGCAACCTAGGGAAAAAGATCAGATAACACATTGCTACACAAGTCAACAAGAGCTATTCAGTAGTCTTTTTAATCCCTTTATTAAAAGGCTTAGGATTTGGCTGTTCCTTAGCTCAAGTAAAATGAGTTTTTAATACTGATGTAGTAAAATCTACACTGAGTACCTAGTACCTCCTGAAAGTATCAAATGAAAGGGCATACAACGTTCAAGGCAAATACATGTTGTTGAATATTGATAAACAAAATTGACTTATTCCTTGTTCAGGAAAAAAAAAATGTCATGATATCCTTTTTTGCATTAGTTCCCTGCAGACATAATCTGGATGGACATAGCTAGCAGTATAACCACAGGTTTGTGTAAACTTAAAGATGCCAGAACCCTTTCATTCAATTCCTAGATCCACACACCTTCCCAAAATCAGAGTTGAATCCTGTAATATATTTCCTAACGTTTCTCCAGTTTGAGCAGAAATATTTCAGTGAAAAGCTGTTCCATTAAAATATCTAAATTTTCTCTACTACTTTGAAATATCCACTAAGGATTCAAAATTTGTGTGTTTTTGTGAGGATGTATATGCATATATTTTTATATAAATACATATGAGGAAAACATATATGGAAAAACACACAGATATTCAGGAGGTTTATCTTTTGAAAAAAAATAGTTTTGCAGTGTTTGGAGAGTGAGAAAAACAACAGTGGTAGAGTCACACTCTAACATGGAAAACATTAAAGTGTAAATATCTGGGAGATAGCTGAGGAGTGTGGGCAGAAGTGGTGAGAAAATTTTGCAGAAGAAAAATAAGGATTCATGGAGAAGGACTGGGAAATAATTAAAAGAAGCAGGCAAGGAGAAGTGCTAGTACAGAAACAGAAAGGAAGATAAGTTCTTTAGCTAAAAGGGGAAAATATATCAGCACAGACAGAAAATAATTTTTGGTCAGTAAGGTAAGAGAGAGAAGCAGCAGAGTTTTGAGATGAGTTTAATGCTTGTACAGGAATGCAGTTAGAGTAGAAACAGATTCTGAGAGAAAGCTGCTGGCTGGGCAGGGGTTTTGTTGGTTTGAGATAAGAATTAGATTAAGTGGGAAGCATCAGCATCTAGAAACAGCAGACAGATTGCAGCAGAAACCAGGGACTACTTCTACCCTTTCCCAACACTTCAGTCGCACCTAAAATCAATTATCAATATTAATAGGGCTCTTTCCATTGACTTCACTGTGCTTTTGAGCAGGCCTTGACAGAGGAGTACAGATCTGCAAAGCCATTGAAGAGACGTGACAGAAGGATCAAGTTTTCCTGCCCTAGTCCTGCCTCTCAGACCTCATTTGTAATCTGATCAATACCCCTTTCTAAGTTCTTTTGTTTAAGGATCAATTTCTATTCTTGTTTCTGAGGATGGAAAATTGTAACTAGTATTTTGTACTACTTCACAAACAGATGGGAAAGAGTAACTTGGGCAAAGCGACATGGTCCAGGGAACACTGGTCTTTATCAGTTCTGTTATTCCATGGACAATTTTACTAGTGAGATCCAGATGACTCTTTCAGAGAATAAAATAACCCTTCACATTATTAGGACGGGATAGGGAAACGGGCAAAAAAAGGAATTCAAGGAAATAACTCCTTTTTTTTGCTGTTGTTTTGTTGGTTTTTTGTTCTGTTGTTTTTTTGTTTTGGTTTGTTTTTTTTTTTAAATAAAATCTTTACATAGCTGTATAAACCAGACAGCTTTAGACCTTAGAGAAAGAGCTGACAAACAATCAGTGAAAGTTTTCCTCAAGAGAATTGCACTTAACAATTAAAAAACAACTGCTATGTAAAAGTAATCAAGGCATGGAATGAATCCATTGATCAATTTTTTGGGTCCAAAAGGGGTTGAAATGGTCCTATGTGATTGCTGGGTCATATCTCAAGATTGTCAAAGATGTACGTTCCACCCATGACTTCTGTATTTCCATTGCAACACTTCCAAATATTCACTTTAAGCATTGCACAAACCCTTTGATGACTACAGGAGATAATTTGCTGTTGACAACAACCTTATTGTCAGAGAAGTCTTTCCTCGCTTGGGTTTATCATCCCTGCACCAAAAGGCAGAGTTTCACTGTTCACCCAACACAGAAACCACTTTGGTGGTTAAGGTCATGTCTCCACATTCTTATTTTACATGTTCTTTAGCTCTCTGACAAACTGTCAAAAAAAGTAAGTGAGAAAAATGGAGGAACTTGGATTTATACAAAAGGACACCTTAAGAAAAATAATGATGGCTCTGGGGTGCTGTACAGATTCTGATAAAATTAAGATAGGAGAAGAGTTAGGCACATAGGAGAAGAGAAAATATTCCCTTTTAGGCCAAGACACAGAGACACAGAAAAGAAGACTCTTTACAGAATTACTTCTCTTTCTTTCTTTCTTTTATTTTCTTTTTTTTTTTGTTTTAACTCATTGGCATTTGTAGCACACCAGCATTCCCTAAAATCATGAATGTAGTGTTTACACCTTCTTCTAAATCATTAATAAGACTGCCAAATGAGAATGCACCAAACACAAATCCCTTTTATAAACACTTTCCCCTTGGCTTGCTGCCTTGTTATTTATCACCAAAGCTTGTTTATATACCTAGGGCACTTTTTACTCCATCTGACGGAATTCAAATTCAAGTCAGCTTGGATTAATTTTGTTCATCAGCTAATTTTATAATTTATTTTTAAAAGTCAAGACTTTCTGGGGTCTGTGTTTTGGCTTTTTTCTTGCTTTTTCTTGTTTCTTTTTTTCCCTTGCTTTTTTTTTTTTTTTTTTTTTGTCTTTCTTACCTGCTCTTTTCTTCTGCCTGTAAGCCAAAAAAAGGAGGACATACATATTACTGATAATGAATATGCTATTCAAATGTATTAAATGATTTTCAGATGCTGTCCCTGACATGATGCATTTACACAGTGAAATTAGTGAGATAATTGTAACAGTTGCCCTTCACTGAGGATGACTGTACTCACCAATTGTGTTATTAAACTAATGACTTCACAGGTGCTTAGGATCCATCTGCTGCTGCCAAACATAAAAATTATTCCAAATCTTAAAAACTGTAAGGGGAGAGGAACCTGAAAGAAGACAGGACACTGAATAGATAAGTAAGGATTAAACAGATGCTCGAATACTTAAATTATATTGTGCTGCACAAATCTGCAATGGAATATTTGGCTGGAAAACACTGCGTGTCCTAAAGTATGTTCTGTATTTCCATATTTGTTTTATAACATTTTGGGCTGTTCTTGATACTTGATAGCTTTGTGTCACTAAGGGTCCCACCAGCGTGGGATAGTGGGAGACAACTTCTGATGAAAGATTTCACTGTCTTGGCTAACAACTTGATGGTATCTGAAGTGGAAGCTCTCATATCTCTCTTTGGACCTATTTCTTCTGCTGTACATGATGGAACAAACTGTAGAGAAGAAGATTAAGCCTAAAATTGAATTGAATTTAATTGAAATCTGATCCAGTGATCTTCTCTCAGTGTGTCTCTCTTCTTTCTTTCTCTCCCTTACATATCCACATGTTCAGCCCTTCCTGTTTTTGAATAACACCAGTCCAGACATAGAATAGAAATACTTAAAAGACTGCAGCCAAAGATTGAAGCTCTGTTCCTAATGTTGCCTTAAAAAAAAACTCCAAAACAACACTTTTTTCTTGAGAAAGTAATCCACTAAAGAGAGAATCATAGAATGGTTTGGGCTGGAAGCGACCTGAAGGATCATTGGAATAAGGTAGTTCCAACCACCCTGCCATGGAAGGAACACCACCCACCAGACCAGGTTGCTCAAAGCCCTGGATACTAAACTGATTTTCCAAAAGCCCCAAGAGGTGAACAGCAGAACTCAAAACCCAGCCCAGAAATTTACTGTTCTCTATTTTGGCAGTAGCGCTACTTCTACACACTATATTTCAGATTTTGCCAATGAGGGATGTTTCTGCATGTATGGTGCTCCTTCCCAAACATTTTTCAGCATAGCACTTTATGACTTTCTATACTGGGATTTCCTGGAAAAAAAGAGCAAGCGTCTACACCAACCTGCACCCCAAGGTTTTTTAATAAACTCCCAACAAATCCCTGTAGATGTCTAAGTATCTCATTGTCAGAAATGCAATAAATTTCTGCACAAAAATGGTAACACTTTGAATTACTGACTGTCCAGACTCTTCTTATCTACCAGCAAAAATGATAAAATAATCAATATTTTTCATTTTCAAAGAGTCTTAGCAATAAAGAGATAACATTTTGCTCTACTTTATTTTTTCTTTTTCTTTTGAGGGGGGGGAAAACCAGCTGGCCTCAAATAATGCCATAATGACAATTACCACCAAGAGCCAGCTATGTGCCCAGGTGTAAATATCTTTTTACTTCAGTACTGTGTGACCACACCTCACTTCACATGGAACATGATTGGACATCATCATGGAAGACATGCTTGAAAGTCTTGGTTTCACCACAAAATCCAATTTTAGGACATTAAAAGTTTTCAAAAACCTAAATTATTCAAGCTAGGTAATAACCTTGGCTCCTCTGTCCTTACATGTGTCAAATAATAGCAAAAGTACATTCTTTGAAGCCTTACACGAGCTTTCTGTCAACAATCTTGCTCAGTATAATTGAATGTAGGTCAAGCTGGCTAAACACTGGGGAGAACATTTAGTTGTCTATGCATAGTCACCCAGAGCAACTTCTAACCTCCTTTTGTCTCTGGGACATTCACCAGTGACAAAAGATCTACAGGAGATCGATGCCCTTCTGGAGAGGCACCAAGAACTCAGGGGAAGCAGGGGATGATGAGCTCAGAATGTCATGAGGCAATGACACTTAGGTCAAAGACTTGTATCTTCAAACCATCCCTGGACTCAGGAGCATGTTTTAGTCACAAAAATTGAGAGAGTTTCATCTGGAGCTAAATATCTGCTTGGAACATTACTTAACCACATTAGAAACCATTTGGTTTGCTAAATAACAAACTCCACATTTTAGAATGGTTGACCCAAATTCACATGTAAGCCTACAGCAAAAGTACATAATACAATTTTGGAAGCCTGGCTCCTTCACTTGAGTGTTTTCACCTGCCAGTGCTCAACATGGCAAAAGCCCAGAGTTCTGTCACTCTAAGAAGCAGCTGGGTATTGGGCAGAAGTGTCTTTAATTTATATATTCTGGCTGTACTCCAAAATCAGTGGTCATCTGAGTTCAACCTAAAAGGTAATGAAGGTTGAAGCAATTGGTTAAGGTTCTTTTATTACATCTCTGTTTAGCAACTACACATGAATACATGTTTTCACACATGTTGAGTATGGTTTTGACCTTATTATCATGTATTTCAAGGTTTCCATGTGCCTGGACACCAATTAATTTTGTTTTAACAAGTGATCTAGTCTTACCTGTTCCCCAACCTACATATCTCACACTGAGCAGGTCAAAAACCTTGACCAAAAAAATGCTGATCTGATAAAAGAGGAGGAGAAGAGAGAGAGAGAGAGAGAGAAAGAGAAAGAAAGAGATAAAGAAAGATAAAAAGATTTTAAAGATACACATTGAAAAAATGGTTCATGTTCAAGAAGTCTGTACATCAAAATTCATAGATGGTATGAAGATGCTTACTTGATATATTACAGGACATTCAAGTTCTTTATTCCATAACAAGTAGCGCAGGGATTTAATAATGTGCAAGGATCTGAGGCTAAGTGTTTAATATTCAAGCAACTACTACATTATCAGGTTATTTCAGGTGGAAATCAGTGTTTCTGGTGGATGGGTGTTTGTTGGTTTGGTTTGGTTTGATTTTAGTTCTGATTAGCTTTCTCAAATGAGTCTGATTTCCCTCCTATACTTAAATGCAACCACAGTTTTAGATTATGTCCTCACATTCTTTCCTCCTGCTGTCCTAGCAATTGGCCCTGACTTTTTTTTTTCTGAAATATAATGGAAATGTACAGAAAAAAAAATTAAGAATCTTTGTTAATTCCACCTGCAGTGGGATTTTTCCAAATATATTTTGGAAATGTATATCCTTGCAGTGATTCCATTCAATCCTGGATAAAACAGAACAGTCTTTATTATTCTTTTTGCCATCCATCAGTGAGAAAGCTCAGTCACAGATAACTGTTTACAAGTCACTTCACCTGAGCATCATCTCGGTGTACCATTCATGACAGCCAAAAACATGTGCCTCCGTGACAGCAGAGATCTTTGATGTGGACCATGAAGCTAACCCACCCCTAGGCCTGTATCCTTGACTGTGACAGACTCAGTTTGCGAGTTGAATGTCTGTCATTCTTCTGCATTTCTGGTTGTCTGTTTTGTGTATCTGTTTGTCCTAATTTTCCCCTTGGGAAGACAGGACAAAAATTCAGTGTCAGTCAATCACTGAGGGATCTCTGGTCCTATCAGAACAATTTTAAGTATATTCAGTGTCACTTGGAGCTCTGGATATATTTTGTTGGTGCTTCAGTAGCCGTATGCACTGGCCATGTGGAAAAGCGACGCTTGGGGGAACCAAGGTGATATCTCAGTGTGGTGGTGCAAAAAAGTATTTTGCTCTTTAAGTTGTTATAGAATTTGTTTGTAGTTAATTGACCAAATCAAAAATCCTCATCTAATGTCAATGCCTCATCCAAATTGTTTTTCTTCACGGATTTCTACTTCAAGTTTAGTCTACTATAAAGCATCCAGGTATGAAATACAGGGCTGAAAATCCAGGGAGAGTTTTTGGCTTAGTACAGCTAGAGTTTGAGGATGGATACTGTGCATCCAGTAACAATGGCAAAACAATGGCATGTCTTTATTCTTTCGTATTTCACAGCAGCAGACTGAAATATCAAGCTAGTGTTCATCTTCATTCTGACTCGCACAAATCCAATTCTGCACAGAGAGAACAGAAATAAAAATTAGATTTTAGGATTCTGATCCTTTAAAAAAATCCAAAAAAGAAACACATTACTATATTTCATTATACCTTTTCAAAATAATGTGGTTATTGAATGGTCATAAGTACAACTTGGCCTCTGTAGTAACTGATATAGATTACTAGGATTCATTGAGTTAATCCCAAATTTTCATTGGTAAAAGTCTGTTGGGTAAACAGGGATTCTATGATATAGATGAAGATATTCTGAGCCACACATCAGCTACTTGGACCAGAAGAAAGTAGATCAATTTGTGGTTAGTAAATGACTGACATTTCATGTAAAATTGCAAGATGATTAGTGAAAGATTTAAGAGCCTTTTCCTTAAAAAAAAAAAAAAAAGTCATATATGGTTGGAAACTAACATGCCAGCACTTACAGGAAGGTGTAGGTGTAAATTTTGCTAGTTCTTGCAGCCAGCAAGATCAGGAGCCACCTCTGACCTTCTGTCAGTGCTCTGAGCTCAGTCAAATGCTTGTAATTCTCACAGTAAAAGGGACATCTATTAAAAATGAGGAAATAATGTTTACTGAAATTGTTAGCTCCTTTTTCTAATCATATCTAGTGCCACTGGGCAACTCTTCTTCTTCCTCTTCCTCTTCTTCTTCCTCTTCTTCTTCCTCTTCTTCTTCCTCTTCTTCTTCTTCTTCTTCTTCTTCTTCTTCTTCTTCTTCTTCTTCTTCTTCCTCTTCTTCTTCCTCTTCTTCTTCTTGCTCTTCTTTCCTGACTTTTTTTTTTTTTTTTTTTTTTAATAAAGTGAGGAGAACAGTTGACTGGGGAAGCCTGGGATAGCCAGGATTTAAGCAGAAAACTTTCTTAGAAACAGAATGCTAAATAACTCTATCAAAATGATTCAATGCTTGTACTGAGATACAAACACTTTGCAGTCAAATGTCAAGTCAATCTGAATATGCCCTGGCAAATCTACCAAAGAATAGTCTTATCTGGAGAGCCCTGAGGTTAATGTGATGCTTACACTGGGTTTTAGAGGTGAGTGAGTAACAGCCTGGGGTTTGGCCTGAATTTAGTCTTTCCAAGTATGAGAATTTTAAGGGCTTTTAGCAGGCGGAGCACTATGAGACTCTTGACAAACTTGTGTCTGATCTGAGAGGGATTTTAAGAAGTTATTTCAAAGGAGGATAAGCACAGCCTTCTTAACAGATGGACAAAGCTGAAGAGACTTTGCAACACTGCTAGCCCAATAATAAATGTTTATTTGTTAGCATTCATAGAAATCTACAGCAAAAGGATGTGGACTTTCATTTTCCTCACTTTCCCTGTGAGTTTGTATGGTGGTTTATAAAGAGAATAATAAAGTGATTGAGTGAATATTTCATATATAACTTTAAAGCTTACCTAAAATCCTTCAATCTGTCTATGTAGGGAGCTACATCAACATGATAACCTGCGTACCTATTTTAATGATATATTTTCTGAGCAGAAAAGCCATATACCACCTTTTTTTCCTGCACAGTGAAACCTAATGAGGAGAAATTCAAGCTATTGCAGAAAATTAGAAAGGGGTAAAAATTCTCAGATGCTGTGGATGAAGATTTGTAAAGTTAGCTGCAAATACCATTTCATAGCCCCTGACCGTTATTTTTAATCTCTCATTGACAAGGAGAAGCTTGCTGGGAGTTGGGACTTGTTATCTTCATTTTATGGGCCACTGCTCTCCGAATAACAGCGCTGATAGAGCGCTGGTGGTGAGTCGGTTGGGAAGGAGAAATGGACAACAGAGCCACACCACACACAGAGTGTGAGGACAAGAGAGAAAAGTGCTATTAATGTTTCTGGCAAAGAATAGCAATTTCTTCATCAGTGGAAGGAGCCCTTCTGAAACAAAGTATCATGTAAATAATTTCTTTCCTTATTTACTCATTCATTTTGATGTTGATCTAATTCAGAGTGATGTGAGCTTACTTTTATTTAAAACCAGTTAGATGAGAAATGAGAAGTTTTGAGACACATTTGCAAGGAAAGGTTTGAGGCATGGTGTGCTTTCTTTTTCTTTAAAATATATTAACATGATTGCTATGAATACTGATATCTGAATATCTCAGTTTTGATGTCATTACCCATGACATCTACCCATGGTAGCTCCTCTCCTGCTACCAGCTCCACCGTCCCCCACATCAGAAAAGGAAAAGCAGTGCAGGCAAAAAAGGACAATGGAGATAATCTGTCTTTTAGTTACACCATACCTCAGCTGTCAGGTTTTTCATACGAGGTCATTTAGAGATCCAGGAACACGGAGTGGAGATGAGAGCTCCCACTCACACTTCCCTCTATTGAGGACACAAATATTGTGTCACACTTTAGTGAAGACTGACCTGTTAAAACCAGCAGAGCTCTCCAAATTGTATGTAGCACAATTTTGTGCAAATCACGTGTGATATAAAAGTCATTCATGTTTCATCCCTTCAGTTTATGTGGTGTTTAAATGACAGCCCTTGCACTAGCAATACTTTATATGCCACTCATTTCTCTAATTTTTGGAATAAAGCCTATTTTCTGCCACATACTCATTGACACTAATGACAAAACTTCCACCAGTCTTAAAAAGCTAAAGTTGTTAGGTGAAGGAAGTTAAAAACCATTGCTGTGTGGAGAGCTCCAGTAGTACAATTGCATGTAAGATTTCAGTTTACTGTCCTCATTGACTTCTTTCACGGAAGTGGGGCATATGTTTATTTATTTGTTTAACTGAAAATGAGATAATTAGCTTAGCTCGTCTGTGTAAAGAACAAGCAGAAGTTTTGTTGGGAAGTAGGCATGTGATGTGAGCATTAAATTCCTATACTTTACCTCGCAGTGAAAATTTAATGTCTGACGTCCACTGGGATTTTAGTTTAAGGTATATTAACTACCCCATGGTCAGGATTTGCAAGAAAGACCAAAGTAAAAACAGCAAATGGGATTGGAAGATGATTTTATACTCAGTACACAGAAGCAAAAGGGCTGCTAGTTCATAGAATTGTCAACATTTTTGACACAGATAATTCTGAAAACATCCCCCAGTTTGATATCCATCTGGACCTAATGAGATTCGACACAGTAGACCCCCTTGAACTTCCATCCCCAGAATGTTTTCACCTTGCCTTTTGAATGTGCTCACAAGGGAGATGTGTTGGTCCTTTCATGTCTGACCTTAATTGGAGCATACATTCCCTTCCTCACTGCATCTGTTTCACTAGGGACTTTCATCAGACGGAGTAAAGGGCTTTTTCACTCTCTCAGCCCCCTTTAATACAGAGCATTCAGCTCCTTCCACAAAGTGTCTTCATTTTTTCCCCCGTTTTTGAGGTCTCCTACTCATTCTACGATTGAAATGTTGTCTTTGTGCAGTCGGTCCTCTGTATTAACTTCTTCTTGTGCATGGATCTGTCTATGGAGTCTGCATTGGAGGGGAGAGTGAGGGGTGAGGCTAACTTTGCATTTCATTCTTGCTTTCTACATTTATGAATGTATTTTCCATCAGCATTGTATAATGTGGGAGATTTTTGTGTTTCATCTTTTAACCTGTTCTCCACATCTATTCATCTCTGTTCCCTACATTTTTTAGACCCAGAGATCCACTTTTTTTATTACCCCAAATCTCTCTACTTCAGTCCCACTTGCCTTATCACTTTTGCTTTGTAAGTCCTTTTCAGTGGGTACTCCTTCTTTTTCCTGTACCCTTTCTTTTTTCCTGTACTTTCTTTTTCCCCTTGTTAAATGCCACACAAAGATGTCTTTCAGTAGACAGAAGGGTCCCTATCGGTCTGATAATTGTGTTGGCTGTACTCATATAAATGTTATTACGAACCAGAAGATTTGACCTTGCTGGGTGTTTCTCAGTCACTGTTGTGGCTCAGATTTTGGATCTCAGCTGAGCAAATCATGTAAACATCTGCTGTTTTCTGCAAGACTGCTATTCTTGCTGATTTGATTCAATTCGATTTGATCCAATTCAACTCTATGTAGAGCACTGCAATTCCCACTGTATCACGGTATTTAATGCCTCCTAATACCACAGAGACCAACAAATGTCTACTTCTTAAGGGTTATTCTGCTTCTCAGCTTCACTTCTGTCAAAAGAAACTGTGCTCTTTTTTCTCAAATCCTGTGCTGAATTATGATCTCTACTCTTTGACTTCTGTGAAACTGTGTCTGCCTGCAAACTGTAGGCAAAAAAAAAAAAAGTGCACATGTAATAGGCTAATTTTATCCACTCCTTTCTTACAACCTGTTTAAGAATTCAGTTTTGTGAAATCAAATAACAATACGATGACAACACTGAAGATAAATCTATCATCTGTGAAACAAAAGGTTTTGCTTTATCCATATTTCTCCATTGCTTGGATTGTAATAAATGATTTTGAACTTAACTATGTCATTGCAAACCCATATATAAAGTACATGATCATGTTTGGAATGCATCCTGAATTTCAGCTGTGGTTTTTTTAAAAATGTGACTCTTAGGTGACTGCTTCGAAAACTGCAGCAAACAATTTTACAATGACTGACTTCTGAAAGCAGCCTTTAATGGGACTGAGACAGTGAGAGTCAATCTGATTTTACTAGGCTTTACCATACTGTTTCACTGTTAGGAAAGTGACTTTCAAATTCACAAAAAGAATGAATTTCATAAAATCCAGAGGAAATTTATTTTAGGTGTATAATTTAACATATATTTGACATGATTCAAATAGTTACTTGTAGAAAAACAGAAAAAGCTCAATTCTAAAATAGTGTTCAACATTTATCGCAGAAGAAAGACAGCCAAAATAGAGGCCACCACTCTTGAGACTCTGAGATAGCTGGATAGATCTGACTATTCATTTAGATTGCATTACTGACCAAAGCATACCTTCCAAACTGGGTGTAAAACAACCTCTCTCGCTACAAGAAGGTGTGCTCTGATAATAAAATCTAATAATTACTTTTCTAAAGTGTCTTTCTCACCCAATTAACAGGTCATTACTGTCAAACACTCAGGACTTAACAGGTTATGTATCATAATGTAGTGTACCGAGTAACAAATGGAGTGCAAGGACTTTTCTGTCCAACCTGATTTTGTAGGATCAGTGATACCCAGTACATTTATTACTGTTGCACTAATTCTAGGATGCTTGACCCTAAAATCCAGATGCAGAATGATATGAGTCAAGCCTCCAAATAAAGTTGACCAGAGGTGTTCAGAGAGATTTGGTGTTGTATGCAAAGACAGTCTTGTAGGACAGCACAAACAATTCTTTCTATAAAGGTGTGTGCATAGCAGAGGTTTAACTGCTCCAATTTCCATGGACAGGAATGACAACTCTATTCTGAATGCTTAGTGAGACAGACTTCTAGAAACTCTTCCAACCAAGAGCACACTTCTGAAATAGTCATCATAGAATCACAGACTGGTTTGGGTTGGGAAGAACTTTAAAGATCATCCAGTTCCAACCCCCTGCCATGGGCAGGGACACCTTCCACTATTCCAGGTTGCTCCAAGCCCTGTCCAATCTGGCCTTGAACAGATCCAGGGCTGGAGCATCCACAACTTCTCTGGGCAGCCTGTGCCAGGGCCTCCCCACCCACACAGGGAAGAAAATAAGCTTTTTTTGACACTTTTGTGCAATTATTATGAGCAATAAATAAACCCCAAAACTCCAATATTAGCGAATTGTCAACATTAAGAATTTTTTTAAGTCCTGCAAGAAAATAAGTATCCATGAAAGGCAGAGGTTGAGCCTAAGATGAAGCTCAGCTTTCAAACAAGCATCAGAGACTCCTCTGCTTTGGGGAGAGGAAAATGGATAACCTGAAAGAAGCCCCAGTAGAAAGTCACATTGTTCTAGACATGACTTCTTAAAATAAAAAATAAAATTCACAAATAAAATCAGAGGTATGATGATCTACCTTAGACCATCATTGGAAACACGCTGTAAGAGGCATTTTTTTGTGTAGCTCACTTAGTTTCTCAATAGTTTGAAAACAAAATGCCTTTTTCCTTTTCTCAAAAAAAATCCTCCCTTTGTTTCAGCACCTTCTGCCTAAGCACTTCAGCATATTGCATTATACACACTGTGAAATTTGGGGGTGTAAATCTTCTCTCTGTGTAGAGTCCTTGGTTTTTGTTTATAAAAAATAGAGTGTAAGGGGACATAAAATGTAAGTGAATCAAGCCCTCAGCTAGCATTTAATTGATAAGAACTAAAGCTAATATTAGATAACAAATAAATGGTCTGTTGCACAGGCATTTAATTAAACACCAAATTAATGCAGTAATGACCTACTGGAACTAACAGCCAGAAATGCTTTACTGCAGGCAAGCATCTGGAATGTTTCACCGTTTTTTTTCTCCCTCTTCCCTCCTGTAAAAATATATTGAAAAGACACACATTCATTTTTAATACTCAGTCTGGAGGGCTTCTACTATGTCCTTTACCCTGCCTGAAACCCTAACATCACTGGACACCAGACAACCTTTGCCAGTGCCTCTTTCCTGATAAGCATAGCAAACAAATGGTGCATTGGTGCTCCTTCCTCGTCCCCCTCTGCACCGCTCTTCTGTGCCATTATCGAGTTGAAACTTAGCCCTGTACACCTTGGGTGATTACACACTGCCCAAAAGATTAATTGCTGACGGTACTTTGGATAATGGTCTCAGGTACGAAGCCTACCATGCCATGGAGAAGGCACAGGAATCAATATATTTCTTTATCTGTACAAGTCCATGTCTATAAAAGTGCTTTCAATCATACCCCAGAATATCTGAGAGGTGCAGGAGATTAACTCTGCTTGGACACACTCAAAAAGGTTTTAATCCAAGCCAAAATATGCGAGAGTCTTTAAGGGGACCTCAGCCATGGCTTGTTGTCCTCTGCCATGCCTTATGGAGCTGTACTACAAAGCAAACTTGTGGAGCTGTTAGTGTGTGAATATATATATGTAAAAATACAGATTTATATGAGTTTCTGACTCTGCTGGCTCTGAACACTGAACAGGGTCAGGTCCACAGTCTCTCTGGTTGTCTCTGCATTCACTGGAGAGAGATATCCACCTCCCCTGGCAGTGCTTTTCTCTCCCCATGGGACTGGCAAGGGTCCTGTGTCCCTGTCTCAGCTAATTACCAATATTTATAATAGATGTGTCAGGGCCTATGTGTCTTTCCATAAAAACCTATCAGTTTTATGCTTATTAGAGTAGATTTGTGCTCTAGAGATCCAGGTTCTAGGCGAGTCTCGTCCCAGTTTCAAGTCTCTCTAGTTTCTGCTCTTAACAAAATGGAGATCCCCACATGGAACAAGTACAGTCCTCTGTCCTGTTGCAACATCATTTGAGCTCAAACACACATGTAAGGGTATGAGGTAAGAGCTGAGGCAAACATAGCTTCAGCTGTTATCTCAGAGGGAGTGAGGGGACAGGTATTTGTTTCTCCACCCTTCACGTAGGACTTGATGCTAGTTAGAGGCATAGATTATTCTAAGGTCTTGAAGCAAAACTCAATGTCTCACAGCAGCACAGAGGATGTGAACCATATCTACCCAAACACATTATTCAATAGAGTGCATTTTCCAATCAGAAGGGATTTTCTACCTCCAGGTTTTGCCTCTTTATTTATCCATGGGCTTCGCAGGCTGAGATAGAAACAGAATCAATCTTACATTCAGCATCTCTGGTGTGCTCATCTTCAGATTTTTAATTCATCAGGCTACACTGAAAAAAATGTTCATATAATACTTATTGCAATGTGCTCCCATCTCTGAAAAAAAGCAGTTTTGGAGCAGGACTTCAGATATCTGTTCTACAAATCTACATTATACCAAGTGACAAAGATTTGTTGTATTATCAATAGAATACTAGTTAAAATAGCCAGTGAAGTCTAGAATACCTTTAATTTCACTGTAAAACACACACTTGTATGTGTAGAACAGGATAATGCTCTAGACTACATTCTCTATACTGATTAGGTCTTCACTGCCCGTGGGTTAAATGGGAAATCTGAAATCAGGTGAATTTATCACAAACTTGGTACTAGCATAATATTTATCATGGTAATAACAAGAATCATAGTAATAATAATAATCACAACAACTGCAGAAAAATTGAAGAGGTTTGTAATGGTCCTGATGATTCAGTAGGTGCCTGAATGCTGAATGAATCTTCCAGCTTGTGCCTGGGCATTAAGTGTCACCAGAGTCATTGTTTTCTTGGATGAGGGATAAATCTGAGACCTTTTCTTGCCATTACAGGCTCTTATCATTTTATAAGACGTAAGTGTTGACCTCAGGGTCTTTGCCACAAGACAAAGGGGAATTATAATCTAGTTACTTAAATTTCTCTTGCAGCTTTCAGTACAGACCTTCTTTTCGTATCCTCTACAGTTAGGAACAAGCACCATCCATTGAAAAAGCAGTTCTTGTGTGCTGTATAGAAAGCAGCAACTTTTGAAGGCTTTGATGCTAAATGCATACACAAACACGTCCATGGAAATCTATGATTACTCACACACTCTTCAGGCAAATTCCATTCCTGTTTATAGTCACTAACTCTTACTGTGATCACTTTGATGCTTGGCTTGAGAGCATTTATACTGATATAAGTAATGCAAAAACTTCTGAATGAGGAGAAAATTCTCTTTTTTTTTTCTCAGGCAATAGATAAAGTGCTAGCTACATCTGCTCTAAACAAAAGTACAGGTAACACCTCCCATCAGAGCATGGAACAGTACTAATTAGTTCATTAAGCATCCCAGCATCCCTGCGGGGTAGGTATGTATTTTATTATCCCCAAGTTAGCAGACAGGTAGAGTTGACTACCTCAAAGACACACTTAAGGTAAATGAAGGAACTCTAACGCCTATTCTTTTGTCCTACTGGGTAAACAGGCAATAGTTCAAGGCAGCTTTAGTTCCATGTCCCATTATCTTTGTTGTTTTCTGTGTGTCACGTGGCAATGTAACAATAACATACGAAGACACTTTTTCCAGTGGTGAAAACAGGCGGTTTTAAAACTGGATAGATTTCTGTTATAGTAAATGCAAGTTTGTTGAATATTTGGGGCTTCTATTAGCAGCCCCCTTTGTCCCCCATACTCACACACCTTTTCCTGTAAGATTTGAAGGAATGCATGGTGTAACTTTGACAACAAACCGGAGCCTTTCCAATGCAGCCTGCATTGTACACATGTGTACACAGTATATGAGCTGGTGCTACTAGGGATAAGGCATCTGGAATATCAAGTTCAGATGGCTCAGAACCAGATTGAGCTCATAAAATGAACATTACCACAGCCACAAAACTAACCAAGGTAATCATGTAGTATTTAGACAAGCAGCAGCATTGCCCTTTGTGAAGGGCTTTGGAATGTGCAAGTCAAGTGTATGGTTGCATAAAGATTGGGGATATTACACCCAGAGAAATCCTCAGAAGACAACAGCGTCATTAACTATTTACATCGTGACTCTACCCATTATCACATCTGACAAACAGTTTAATCTGAAGGAGGAAAAACAAAAATAAAAAATAAAACAAATACACAAAGACACAAAGAGGGAAAGAAGAAAGTTGTGCATCAACAAAGGCAGTTCAGAAGTGAAAAGCATGCAAGATGTCAAGCACCTTGAAGGAGAGAAGTGGGAAATAAAAGGTTCTGCTGTTTTCCCTGTTTGCTTACTTTCATTTGGGATAAATCATGACTATTTATCAAATTTAGAATTCATTACAACGTGACATTAATTTAAAGACATGCACAGAGAAACAAAGAGCCTTAACTCTCATCCCCTTCCTTCACAGTGAATTGAACAGTCACTTTCAGCAGCAATTGACAACAGTCAATTGTCCCATATATAAGCAGCATATATCACACCCAAAATATCCGAGTAATTGTTAGATTGAGTGTTTGTGGTATATAAAATTAGCCCAAGGAATAATCTGGTCTTTGTGTGACTCAGCTGCTACTTCCTTGACCAGACAAAGTTCATAGTGTAGCAATTATTTGAAAAGGCTGAGGGTATAGAAAGCTGATGTGATTTTCCTGGTCGTTTAAAAAGGCTCAGGAATATGTACTGAACAACTGACAACAGCTAATGTATGAAACACAAAATGCCTGAGCAATTTCAGCCACTTAAGTTAAGGTCAGAAGACTCCTGAGGAAAAACAGACTTCTTAGACATGAGCTATGGAGAGTTAAGGCAATCCATTGTGTTCCTTTCTGTGTCAGACTAAGGTGAGAATAATTTTTTCACATAAGCAATTGTTAGAGCTACCCAGACAATCTGCTAGGCTGCTCAAATCTTGATGCAGATATGCCATGAAAATACAGCACTAGGATGAAGGAAACAGAGTCAAGTTGCACCAGGGGAGGTTTAGATTGGATATTAGGAAAAATGTCTTCACTGGAAGTGTTGTCCAGTCCTGGCACAAGCTGCTCAAGGCAGTGGTAGATTCGCCATCCCTGGAGGGATTTAAAAGATTTAAAAGGGTGTGACGCTTGGGGACATGGGTTAGTGGTGGGCTTGGCAGTGCTGGGTTAGTGGATGGACTTGATGCTCTTAGAGATCTCTTCCAACCCAAATTATTCTATTATTTTAATTGGATAACATATAGATCTGAAGAGTAAGCTTCTCAAGAGCTGTAGGGTAGCTCAGACAGATCCAATGACAACGTGAAACTGTGACCAAGAAGGTGGCATTTTCTTTTTAATCAACTCAAAAAAACTCTTTGCAAATCATCCAAATATTATCTCCTTATAGATGGGGTTTTCTCTAAGGAATCATGCTTTCATTGTTCCCATTGCCTTTGGTAGATCACAAAAATATTCACAGGGGACAAGTTATATGGCATCATGCTTTGGTCCCATCAATTGGGGATAATATGCGAACATTTCCATACCCGTATTTTAAGGGTGAAGGTATGAATAAAAACGTAAGCTTTTATGCCAGTCTGCTTTTAAATATATGATATACACACAAGAAAAGGAATTAAGGCAGCACACTTCTTTAATTCTGTCCATTTTAGCATGTCATTAATTGTTTTCCACGGCATTTTTCATTTCCAAAAGGAGAGTATCTGCTTAGCGAGCACTTATTAAATGCTTTCTTTTTAATTCATAAAGGAAAAACAGTCTCATATGTTTATTACATATTATTCAACTTTTATTTTGAAGACAGATTCATTTATTTCTTCACAAGCTTTTCAGCAGTTCTCAACAATATACCATCTGTCTGCTTTGTAGGCATGAATATATTTAACTTCACAACAAGACTAAAAATGTACTCTGTAGGTGGGGATATTGAGGCACAAAGCACTAAGTTGAAAAATGTTACCTAATTTTGAGAGTGTGCTTTTTTTATGAGAATAATATGGCCCAGTCTTTCCTCTAAGTCCTTTAAGGATGGTCACAACCATTTCTGAGTGCTTCTTATGCAGCTTGACCTCAGCTGCCCCAAGAAGGAGGATGAGCCAAGAGGTGTGGGTAAACCAGCACAGGTACAGGGGGACAAAGATGAGCTGAAATGTGGCTCTGGAGTCATGGGCACAGGTCAGATGAGGATCCTGACTGGGGCTGGTCTAGGCCATGAAGGCCTCTGACTATCCACAGGGCTCAAAAACAAGTTGTAACCATTCTTCCCATCCCTTTCTGCTTTTCTAACACCCTTTACACAGTGAATTTCAGCCTGCTTCTTTTGCCTCTGCTCCTTGTCACTTTTAAAGCCTGTCTGACCTGGACACCTGTCTCAGACTCCCATACTCAAAGCCAGATTTCAGGCGCAGTTGCAACATCATCTTCATGATATCCTCCAGGCTGGCTTTGTGTTCCAATAGATTAAAATTCTCTGTCACACCAAAGCCCATATAATTTGTTTTCTTCCTACCCATCCAGACCAGCTGACTCCTCACGTCAACAAAATCATTTGCTTTTCTTTTGACCCGCTTTTTTTTTGTCATAGAATCATAGAATATCTTGTGTTACAAGAGACCGAGAAGAATCATCAAAATCCAGGCCATGCACATTGCAACCACAGCAATCGCACCATGTCCCGGAGAACATTATACAAACACCCTTTGAACTCTGTCAGTCTTGGTGCTGTGACTACTGCCCTGGGCAGCCTGTTCCAGTGCCCAACCACCTTCTGGGGGAAGATCTTTTCCTAATATCCAACCTAAACCTCCCCTGACACAAATTCATGCATTTTCTATGCATCCAGATCAGAGTATGCTTAAGCACTCAGGGTGAAGATGATTTTTTTTTTTTTTTTTTAACTGCAACTACTAAATTCTAAGGTATCTTTGTTAAGCAAATAATTTCATTTTGGAAGAACCTACAGTCAGTCACAGAGAGACTCCATAATAGCAGTATGCATACACATGCACAGATATAGACATGAAAAACCATCTATGAACAGCTACATAGCATAGAAAATTTAAATTTGATTATAAAAATTGTCAAAATTATTATTAAAAGCACATGGGAACTTTCCAGTAGGTGTTGTCGTCATCCTCAATGAGAATATTTTATTCAGCGATCCCCACTCTATCTAGAATAAGCTCCAAAGTTAATGTAAAAGATAAACAAAACATGAAATATGCATACCTTACACAACATATGGCAACTCCAGTTATATTTAGACCAGCAAATTTCCTTAATCTGAATTTAAATATTAGCAGACTAAAACTTTAGGAGATTACCTTCAGGATTTTCATGCATTCATGCATAAATTTAGACATTTAAATCAGTATTTAAATAGCTAAAATATGTCTGTTTTAAGACTTCTCAGTACACCATTTCCTCCATCTTTTCTGCAGAATTTTGGATAGTGTTTGTTTTATTTCTGGTTTATAACAAAATTCTAGAAAAGTACAGTTTATGAAGTACGAAGTTATTTACTTCAGAGAATTGAGAAAAATTTAGGGAAGAGGTTTAATCAAAAAAAAAAGAGCAGAAAATAAAGTACTAAAAGGTTAAACCATTTTTTAAAAAAATCACTTTTCTCTTTTTAAATGGCTTTTGAACTTCACTACTGACTCACTATCACGTCAAAGAGAAAAGGCATCAAATGTAAGTAATGTTTTATGATAATTAATGCTCTTGCACACCATATGGTTGGGAAGAATAGGTGATCCTTCTTTTCCTTTTTTTTTTCTCCTTTCCTTTTTTTTAATAAAATAACATAAAAAATTATTTCTCTGCTCACAATTTATTTTCCTTTAATTTTTTTTTTAGCTTACCCAGGAACTGAACTTTTTCTTACTTTCATAATTCTCATGCAATTAATCTGAAAATGAGATGCTGTTTTAAAAAGACATAGTCAGAAGCCTGCCAGCATTTTAAATGATGTTGTTTAATATTTTTATCTTTAGGAAAGCATGTGGCAGTGATAATTACCTGAATTTGATGATCTGCACAGCTAACAACACTACATTGTTCTGTGTCAGTGGTATAAACAGTGCCCCCACAGTGCCCTGTGAAACATCCCATTGCAGTAAAATCAAGCTGTCATGATTTCATAAAATGCAGATGAAGGTTTTTTTCACTGTCATTCTTTGGGTACAAATCAGGGAAATCTATAGAATGAATATAAAATTAAAAAAAAAAGAAGTTACATGTTCTGCAGAACAGAGAAAACACGGTTTTAGACTGTGGGGCAAGTTGTCTCTAGAACTCCTCTTAGGTGAGTCTTTAGAATAAGTACTTTAATTCAAAAAGCAAAATGAAGACAAAATGACACAACATTTCAAAAGGCACCCACTAGTTGCTGGGTATTTTTTTTTCCCTAAATTGATGCCTTGAGCTTGCTTCCTTGACATGATGCTGCAGTGTCTTATCTCCTGCTTGACTAGACAGATAGGCCATGTCTCCTCTGCTGCAACTGCTGTTATATGGTATTTATTTTGCTGTCACTACACATGATCTGGTTTAATCTTTGTGGACAGCACTGAATTTTATTAATCCACCTCGCCAGACACGGAGAGGTACTGATTCACCTGAATGCCTGTATTCCAAATGTACAGAAACCAACCCATTAAGTTGTTCATGGAAAAGCCGACGAAAAGCCATATCAGAATTTTCTTAGGAATAATCCAAATGTTTCAGGAGGAAAACATTACAGGGACTTATTCAAAGCCTATTGGATTGACTGCCACTTTACTGAAGTCAACACAGCAATATATAAGCACAATTGCTGTACATTCCTTAAAAAGGAATTCCAGTGCAGCAAACACTTCTAACAAAGTAAATTTTATTGTCCTTACATATTTGCTGTCCTTTTTTGGGAGATGTTTTTCTCCCTAGCTGATGTGGAGCAGAAAGTCATAACTTCAGATAGTTCAGGAATAGAGCCAAAATGCCACAACTTGATTATGAATGAAATGCCATCTGGATTCCACATTGGGGCTGATCGACAAAAGTCACTAGAACACTCAGTGCCTCCATACCCATTTCTAAAGCTAGGCAAATGGTAATAAAAACAACCTTCCAATAGGTCTTTTTTTTTTTTTTTTCTTTTTCCCTATGCAGTATTTCTAAACCTCTGTTAGATCCTAGGACAAATAATGTCATACTTCCTCTCATAGTACAACTTCATGTGTTTCTTTTTCAGATTGGACCAAGGACTTTAATTGAATGGTCTTGCCATTTTCCCACACAGATTGTTTTTCTCTGACAACTTCTCACAAATGCTTTTTTACAAAGCATAGTTATGTTAAAGTGCAAATGTCATTCCCTTTGCTGAAAAGTCCTTATTTTTATTCTTCTTGTTAGATCTTCCATGTTATTCCTGGGTCTCACTTCACCTTGCAGAGCCTCATATGTCCCACTAAACCTTTCAAAGACACCACAGTATTTTTTTTTTTGCTAGGGACACTTTTCTTCTTACCATGTAGATGTTTGATAGCCTCTCCTTAAGATTCCCTTTTAGTGTGTGCTAGAAGACGTTCTTGAACTTGTCCACAGCTATTTCTAATTTGTCTCATCTTCATCAGTCAGTTTAAGGGAGCATAAAATGTCATCTGCCTCATCCGTCACCATGTGTGTATTAATGTATTTATCTGATTCACTTCCTCTTGCTCATCTAGGCTTGATGCAATTCTGAATCTTTCAGATCTCCTAATTTATTTCAGTCACTCTTTGGGCTTACTGAAGTTGAATTTCTCAGGTGCGCTACGCTGAAGTGATGTCATGCTTTAGCAGTTCTATAAGCAATTATCATCTTAATAGCCTGTAAGCCCTGTTTTGTATACTCTCTTTTGGTCTGCAGCCAAGCAAAGAAGTCTGTTTACTCCCAAAACTCTTCACTTTCTTTATGGAAAAGAAGCAAACCAAACAAAAACTGGCAAAAGAAACCTGTCTTCACTGGCTAGTTTGGCACTGACCTTTATCTTTGTGACCAATGGCAACTGATCTATTTCATTCCAGATAACCTGAGCAGCACATCTGGTTTAGGTAGTCAGTACACGACCTCTTTGTCTCAAAGTCTAGACCAAGTTGAGCTCAATCTTGCGTGAAGTTACAGATAAAGTTTGACAAATTTCCTTAAAACTTTGTCACTTTGGCTTGGGTCAAAGAAACTTCTTTAATGAGGATATTTCACCTCATTTAAACTTAGGGTATTGACTCATGAGTGCTAAGGTCCCATCCCTGGAAGTGTTCAAAGACAGGTTGGATGGGGCTTGGAACAACCTGGTCTAGTGGAAAATGTTCTTGCCCATAGCAGGGGGTTTGGAACAAGATGATGTCTAAGTTCCCTTCAACCCCAAACCATTCTATGATGATTCTAAGCCTTATTCTCCACTGAGGCAATTTTTCGTAGTTAGGAGATATGGATCCATTCACCTCCAGAGCATGACTCTGTCTCCATACAGAAGGATCCTCAGTGGCCAGTTCTGAGCAAGGAAGAATAGGAATTATCTCATTAAATATGTGTACCTATACCTGAAGGAACTCCTATAGATTCTTTTTTATGGGGCTAACCAACATGTCTGATATGTAGCTGGCAGAGTTCTTAATTTCATCTTAAACTGGAAATCTGCATTTTGTCACCTGGGCTGCACTGTAATCTTCATCAGCTGTATTTAATAAGTCCATTTTATGTTTTAAGAATTAACTTTAAGTGAGATGGCTCTTCTCCCTGCAGAATGAGGCAACCAAAAAGCAAAATCATTAGGACCATAAGCTTGGATTTTTGGTATAAAGCACATGGATAATTAAGGTGGGATGGATGAGATTTCCATCATTAACAACTCCGAGAACTTTTGATTTTCAACAGCAATTAACACTAAAACAATTCTTGAAGAGAACGCTAGACTCCGTGTGTTTCCAGATTTCCCAAGTCACCTTGTAATTTGTTGTCACTTTCTTTCCTAGTCAAACTTGGAATCTTTCCCCCAAAATGTCATGTTTTCAGCAGGATAGAGATTTCTCCCTTCCTCACACCTTGCACACAGAGAAAAGCACAGGTGTGAGCTTCAATGTAATTATCAGGAGTTCTAAAATATAAAAACATTGATTAATTTCCCCTTTTCCACTGCTCTAGATAACTTTTACTAGAGTGGAGTCTTTAGGAATATTTGACAAATTTGAGAAATAAAGAAGAGTTTTATTTAAATTTGCTGGAGATATTTTTGCTGGCAATGGAATATATACCTTCCCTGCCATGTTAATATGTCCTCTTTCTGCTGTTTTTATAATACTACACTAGTGCATCTGCTGAAGCTGACCTGAGAGTTTCCATGATACAAACACAGCCCCTTGTGTGAAGCAGTGAGCTTTATTTATAGTGACAGGATGCTCTTTGTGCTTTTTTCTATTTCTGTGTTACGCACACAGATTTATTTACAAGTGGAAATACAGCAGCAACTACCCTTTGCTGCCGACAGCAGATGAGCTCTGCACTTTATTTAACTGACTTTGTGTCAGCTTCAATTTCTTGACTGCTTGGAGTGCAGGTTCTGTTGGTCCTTCCAAGGTACCCTTTGATCTTGCTCTGTGTTTGGTTTCCTGGTTTACCCCTTGGGCCTGTGGTTTGCTGCAGGACTCCTTCCCCCACCTCTTTCCTTTGTGTCTTGGAAGAACACAAGTACACTTTCACATGTATTATTTTACAGACTGCTGTGATCATAGACAAAGGGGAAATCAGCTCTTCCATTACAAGACTACCATCACTGTAGTTCTGCTTTGCAGTCATGTCAATAGTAAAAATTCATTTTTTATAGTTTTGAAACAATCCTTGCAAGGAGAGGTCTAATTTTCTGTTGCATCACTTAATTCCTGAACACTGGGCAAAGCTGAATGAGGGTCAAGGGGACTAAATTTACATTGGTCTATCTCCTTTCTGGAATAATGGATGGATTTCCCAGTTGTGGGAAGACATTAGATCTTATGGCTACTGTCCTTCCTGACTCATGGGAAAGGAGAATTTCCCTGTTTCTATGGTGCCTGGTCAACTTCTGCCATATTCCCTTGCTTTCTTCTGATTCAGGTTAAACACGGCCTAGAAATGCTTTGTAGCTTCCAAAGACCATGGAAACTCCTTAAGCAAGGAATGTTGCTGGGGCCTTCCCCCCTGCCATGAAGCCCTGGGAGATCGGCCCTGGGGGGGGAGACACGGGGTTTCCCTGCCCCTGCTCAGTCTCATTCCCCATTGGTTGGTTTGTGTTCCCCTGCACAGGCAAGGACCCTCGGGTCCCGTGACTGGGGGAGTTCCTGAGGAGAGCCCTGGCCATGTGGCTGGAGAAATAAACATCTCTGAAACATCTACCACGAATCTGTCCATATATACTTCGTTTCCACAGGACTCCTGGTTTGAAATATGCTTGTTGCAGTAATCCCCGCTGCAACAAAATGTTCTCTGGTTCGTTCTCCCAATTACTCTAGTGCACTATGTAGGGTGTATTTTCACCAAGGTGAAATAAAAGTATTAAGGTTGAGTTCAGATGCAAGCTCTAGTAATAGAAGAGCTAAATAGAAGAAAATGTGAAAAAAAAAAAAGATAAAGTATGAGAAAATTATTCTTTTAGGTTTCTTACCAGAAAAAGAAAATTGTAGACTTCTCAGTCACAAAGCACTTTCCTCATATTCCAGAAGGAACCCAGGAACACAAAATCAAGCTACTCTAACCTTACAAGGTATTTAGACATCTTTTGGGGATAGTTTTCAACAAGCTGAAGTTTAAAAAACATTTAACCTTCTAAATAATTCTACTGTGAGTTCCTCCACAGTTAACTAACAGGAAAATAAAACATACAATTAAAGTAATACATATATTTTTTACATCCATGTCTGTGTGTATATGTGGACAATTTTCTGTGTTCAACGGCATATTTAACCATGGTATCTAAGTAAGAAAAAAAATGAGATATTCTTTTTACAACAAAGACATGGGAGAACTGTACTTTTGGTTCTATAAGCAGGAACATATCTAAAAATGTAAATGAATGACCCGTAATAAAGGGCATCCTCTGTTGACAAACAATACGTTGGCTCCTTCCATACACAGCAGAGCTGTCTGTGACCTGTGTGCAGAGTCTATATCGTGGTTTTAGTGCCAGCCAAGTCAGTGTTTGTCTGAACTAGGCATGAATAAAAGAAAAAAGGCATAGATACTGGAAATGATAACTTGATGTAAAACCAAAATCACTGTTTATTCCTTAAAAGTAGGGAAGAAATGTTTTTGTTTTTTCTTGCAGTGTTACATCAGTGGTCTACATGAAATAAGTTTTTACGTCTAGTCCGCAACAACTATGTATGTGTGCCATTAACCACTATGTCAACTTCAACAGACTTCCTAAAAACTTCCTCTCATCTTTTTCAGCAGTTATTAACGCAGCACGTATTTTTCACTTTTTTTTCTCTTTTTCCCTTTTTTAAATTAGATTAGGAGAGAAGTTGGCAATAGAGGGCAGGACTGACTGAGCTACAAAAGTGGTTCCTCTTACAGCTTGGGGTATATCCCAGCCATACCTTGACAACCTTCTCTTTTTTTTGAATTCCCCATAAAAGAAAACATATGTAGAGAGATGGAAATAATCTGCAGAATGATTCATCCAGGTTCTTGACCTGCATAATCAAAGCACCAGGTCTGCTGAGAGCATCACTGAGCTCAGCAGTTGTTGGAAACAAGTTGGGTTATAGAAATTTGGGGCTTCTCAGACACTCTGTGAATTAAATTACTGTGATTTAGGAAACCACTGAGTGATGCCTCTGCAACTAGGAAAAATCATATTTGGAGAAGACAGATGATGAGATAGATAATAGAAATTGCATTTATATACCACAGAAATTAAGAAAAGAAATCTTGAGGAATTATGGTAAAGGACGACAAAGGTAATATTCTTTTCCTGTTTGAAGTCTCTGACCAAATTCAGGCTGACTTTGAGTTTCATCATTCCTAAACTTAGCAAATTTTCAGTCCATGGATAAATGAAGTCCAGTAATGGCATATAATGCCTTTTCTTTTTCATGTTTTAATCGATTTTTAAAGTGCATGACAAAATAGGACACAATTGCCAGTTCATATGTTACTGCAACTATATAGGGAAAATGTATTCATATTTAATCAAAATTTAATCAACTGTGATAAAAGTGAACTATATAAGTTAAGATTAAGTAGAATTTCATGTCTGTATGCCAAGGATGCTCCACATTTTCAGGAAGTCTCTATGCAATCTTTCTACATATCTGTGCTTAATTACTTAATTGAAAGTTTCTTTTTGAAAGGGCAAAACCAGGAAAATATTTCTTGCACCAACCTCTTCCAAAGCCCAAAATCTGACTTTGAACTGCATAAGCCAACAGTCTAGTAGGAGAAAGTGAGTTATCTGTATGTGATGCCAACAGAGTGCCTGGAATTAATATGGACATCCCTTAGTGGCTTTGAATGACCATGACTGACTATGGTCAGTAGGTTTTGTCTTTAATGTCAGAGTTTTTGATACAGGTCACAAAACTTGGCTGAGAATTGAAGGAAGCCCTTGGATCATCAGAGTGTTTCTGCTGTGTTCTGCTACCTGTCCAGACCACAATCACACCGTGAACTGCAGTGTAGTCATCCTTCTCATACGTGGGACTGGTATTGCCTTCTTTACATTCTCAGGCCAATTGTCTCCTCTAATACTTTTCCATGTCCCAGACACATCCTTCATTCATTCTTATTCAAGTGCTTCCCACTCAAACCATGTCATTACTGAAGATATTTATTTCTGGAGTACTACTAAATTTTCACGTCTATGTCACTTAACATAACCCTGGAAAATATGATTCTCCAGAGAAGGTATAAATTCTACTTATCGATACTCAATGTGACCAATTTTCTTACAAAATCCTTTGTCACTACTTGAGTAGTTCTATTAACCTAAAAATCATATAAATTAGAAGAGTTCATTTTCTGTTCAGAGCCTTACATTCCCAAGAGTTCTTTGCACAACATAAAACTCTGCCTTGCTTACAAGCATTTTCAGTCTTTGTCTGAGAACTTAGGCAAAACTGTTTTGATCTTTATAAATAAAATAACTGCTTCCAAAAGGCTGCACTCACATGATTTTTGGCCTCTGCAGTCCTTCATGATGCTTCTTACAAAGTCACATCACATTTCTCTTATATGATTCTTAAGCAGATATCTCACTCTTTTCTCTCTGTATTTCAAGTATTGCAACAGTTTATGTTATTTTCTTATTGTCAAAATTTGAAATTTTGTCTTCTTATTATCTTAACTTGATAAATTTTAATGGCTTTTTCTAAGTTTAGGTCAGAGTGCTCTAGGACTCTTGTCTCTCTTTTTAGTCTTTGATTTCTACTGTAATCTGATCTCCCACTGGAGATTCATTGAACTCTCTGAAATTATTCCAACCACTCATGAATTTTTTTCCTCAGCTGTGTTTCAAGGGATCCAAAGTTTCTCTCCAAAGTCTTCTGTGAAACCAAGTTCTTTCAAAAGTTAAATTTTTTGGAAGATCAAAAAAGTCTTCAAATTTCTTTAGTTCTTTTTGAGAGGTACCTTACATTTCTTCATTCATGTGTAGAGTATTCAATTAAATTTCCAGTGGTAGCTCCTGTTCTTTGTCCATAAACCCCCATTTTCTAGTTTTTGCTCTCTAGGTGCAGTTATCTGTCTGTAATTCTATTCTATGTAAAATGTAGGGTTTCTCATGTGGCAATTAATACAGAACAATCAATGCTAGTAACTCTGAATAAAATAATGTAAATTATGAAATATAACAGGTGAGCTAATTTGTCAGCCTTTTAGCCTTGGGAGGGTCCTGCAAGAGGCAGGAACTTCTATATACACCATTGTTTGCCAGCCCATCAAACCCTCCCAATTAACCAGAATGTTTAGCAAATGTAAATTTAGAACTTCAGTCCTTGAAGGGCAAGACACCCTTTCACACATAAGTATTCTCATCCCTACAAGACCTTAAAACTGCAAAGTATGAACAGAATAATGCACTCATGTGTTCGTGCAAAAGCAAGACCATGATACAACAATGTAGATTGAAAGATATTTAAAGCCACTGTTCTACTCTATTTTTTGTCATTATATTCACTGATGAAATATGGTGTTCAAGAAAACTGTAAGATAATTAGACTGAGTCCAAGGAATAGCAACAAGGATTAGAGAGCTAGAAAACACACCTTATGAAGAAAAAACGGAATATCTGGAGTTGTTAGACTTTAAAAAGGGAGGTGGCTGAGAGGAACGGGATAACCAGTCTCCAAGTACAAGAAAAGCTGTTGCAAAGAGTAAAGGCAATCTTCATTCTCTGTATCAATGGACTAGGAAAAAATGGGATTAAGATTTGGTTTGATTAAATTCCTGAATAGAAGGTATACTGGAGAACTGCCAATTACTTAGTAAAGTTGTGGAACCGACGCCATTCTTGGTCCATTTTTGGACCAGCCATCAATGCAGTTTTTCATAGATTTCAACTACTTTGCAAAAGTTTTGTGCCTCAGGGTGCTCTCTGGCTTCTGGTTCAAGTGCTTCACAGTGATTTATATCTACACTAAACAAAGGCATCCCTCCTTCAATGGTAAATGCTGTGTCCACACTATCTGTAGGTCTTCTCTGGGCCCTATCTGTGCTCCTATATAGTTCTAAGATAACTTGTGTTCGTATGTTTCTGGTTTATTTCACATTTAATGTATCTAAAATACTGGTGCAGCCCCTTACAGCTGTGTCTTTTTACAGTGTGAAACTGAGACCATGCATTATGCCCCCTTGAGAACAGCAGGAAAACATATGGCAATGTCTGAGGATAAAAAGGAGAACTGTATAGGGCAAAAAGATCAAACCAGTACAGCCTGGACTGCATTGCCTGGTCTCAGAATGCTCCACCTCCCAGGTTATCACTTGGTTTCATCCCTGAGGGAGTGAACTGTGGTACTCCAACACACACCCAGAAAACAACAACTGCATTATGAGGTAGAGGATGCTCTGTTGCTGAGGACTGGCTCTGAAGTCCTCTACTAGCAGGTGTTTTGTTTCCTGCTGTGGAGATGGCCTTTATTGACTTGTATGCACTGCCTAAAGATCACTCAAACATACACGGAGGTCTACAGGTCACATATGTTCCACAAGATCCCCACCAATTCATTCTTTATGATTTTTTGTTTAGTGGGGTGTGCTATGAGCCTAACTTGAAGCTGTGATCCCACTTCATAGGGAGGTAATGGTGGCTGGCCTTCAACTCTGCCATGGATGGCTTTTGTGCATGGCTAATATATTCCCAGAAATGACAGAAATTATTCTGATTCCTAGAAAAATGATTTCTCAATCCATGAGAGTGCAGGATCTCTGGGATGCAGAAAGTTGCATCCACGCCTGCCTCCATTGCTGTATCTCATACTTTAGCTTTACTGAAGGATGTGAGAGTAAGAGCTGTTTGGACTCCATTCCATCTGGATGGATATCAAGGCTGCCATGCACAAACAATGCAGAGGGAGTGTGTACCTTATAGCATCACCACTATGGGTCCCTGTGTTGCCTTCTACACTGGCTGTGCAGAAAACACTGTGACGAATTCAGCCAGAAAAGTTTGTCCGACAGCTTCATGTAGTCTCACTGTGTGTGAATGGGTGCCTGATTTTTCTGCTCTAAGGTTGATTGAAATCATTCCCTTTTCTTAAAATGATTCAGTCACTTCACAGCAGTTTAAGCAGGCACTTCCCAGAATTTCCACTGGGCTCACCATGTGGCAGTGGCTTGGTTGTTGCAATGTGCAGCACTTCATGAAGCCTTGCTTTTATCTCCTTACACCAACACTGATTTGCAGCAAACTTTTTTCCCCATTGCCCTTAGAAAAGGTGAAGTCAACAGCATCCCACGCTGAATCCAACTGCTCTTACTCAGGATGTGAGAGCTTTGCTTTGTAATAATCATAATAAACAGAGAATCCCCCACTAACATTTCCAATGCACCATGCAGCTTGGCATTTTCAATATATATTTAAAACAACAAACCAAGACAAGCAAGTGCCTTTCCCAGAAATTGCCAGTGTATGCTCCGAGATCTCTTGCATTTTGCATTGTGTCAGTCTGTGTCAGAGGCTTCAGGAAAGGTAATATAGAAGATGAATGGAAGTCTATCATTGCAGTGCCAAGATGAAAAAGTGACAGCTCATAATGAAAAGAAAAATAGTTTCCATTTTGGGCCTCTGTAAGTAAGAAAGTGACAGAGCCATGGGAACTGTGAGGCTGAAAAATGGTCCCTTTGACAGACATGCCTGTAAGTGAAAGTGCATGGGATATAATACTAGCCATAATATAGGGCATAATGATTATTTTAGGGATCACATGATTTTGAATAAATCCTTGACTACTCCATGGAAAATGAAACTGAAAGAAAGTTAGGAAAAACTGTAGTTTCATTTACAGAATAAATGACCTAAGGATGTTTTTTGGTTTCTATATCTGTGATTGAAGCTTGTGAAATGACTTCGGATATACGCAGGGTAACCAAAATGAGAGTCAAGATCTTCCTGTAAACCTAAAATGGGATGCATTGCTTTTTTTTTTTAAAAGACAAAAAAAAAAAGCTGTAAAAGAAGGCTCAGGATGATGAGGGTGAAGATTCTGGTTATAAAATCTTTCATAAAACATCTTTTTATTAAAACCACATATGAAATTTGTGGGTGGGGTGAAATAAGAAATATTTCCTATTTATGGAATTTCCAACTCAAATATCATCTATAGGGGCAAGTCATACCATGTAACTTAAAGCTTAGATTGAAAGTGCTTCAAAATGCTTCTGGACATTCTTATTGTCTGTCTAAATCAGTGCTTAAAGTCGGTTTAAAGTGACTTGAGACTGTTAAGTCCGTGTATATCAACATAAGACCTTTTACAGGCTTCAGTGTATCTGGTTTAGAACTGACTCTGGTTAAACCCGTGTGGCATCACCTGATTGCCAAGGCCTTGGGGCAATATTCACCCCTGTGCAGAGGGCCAGCAATATCGCGCTTAAAAGGGAATTACACGGTGCGTGAATTCCATCCTAAAGCATATTTAAAATAGTTTTCCCTGCATGGCTTCTTTCTTCACTAGCTTTCCTCAGGAGGAAAGGTTAATAAGGATAATACTTTCTCCTTCCACATGAGTGTCTCTTTCAGGATCTCAGTGAATTCTGAAGTTCTTAAAAAATCATTTATAGATTTTTATAAGACATTGCATTCAATTCTTTTTGCAGGTTCTTTCAGAAAAGAAAAATTCTAATAATAAGATGGGGAAAGAGTAGATAAAGGTGTTGCTTGGGTTTTCTGTTTGGGTTTGGGGTTATTTTCCAGACAAGGAAACTGAAGACCCAGATGGATCTCTGCTAGGAATACTTTGTGCTCATTTAGTGCCTTGCCTTCATATAAAAATTAGAACCATCTTAGAATAGTTAAAATCAATGAGAAAAATTACTGACTTCAACTGGAATAAAATTATGGTCTAGGGAAATATTTGAAAGTCACACCATGCACAGTGGGAGGATTCTTTACTGTGTGAAGATTAAAAGCTAGCTCTTTGCCATTAAGACAATTGTCTTTCTAGCTTTAAGAGAATTTTGACATAGCTAAACAGCGAAGGAACATGGATTCTATGGTCTAGCATTGAAAGAATTTAAACCTTAAGCATGAAAGGAAATTTTAGGCTACTTAAAGAGACTACAACTAGGACAAATGGGATGAATTTAAGGAAAGAAAAGGCTGACAGTTAGGGAAAAAAACCTTTCCTAGCAGTGAGGACTATTAGACTGCAGGATAGTCTCCCAAGGGAAGTGGTGAAAGCTCAGTTTCTTGACTCATTTAAAACTGGACTAGACAAATCACTCTGGAATATACTCCAGGGAGCAATCCTCTCTTGGCAAAGGGATGCACAAAATAACCCAATAGATCTCTCCCATCTTTCCTTCCTGTGATTCTCCTGTTTCATAAAGCTCTGTGATTGAATGGATAGAAGAAAACTTTAACCCCTTTTTCAGAAACAGAAAGCATGTTTGACAAGATATGGTGAGAGGAAAATCCTCTAGCAGAGAAGAGAAAAAGCTGCATTTTTCATAGCAAGTTACCAGCTTTTCTCTATTTAGGGTGAAGAATTGTAAAGGATGGTCCAAGACTCCCTACTGGATGGCTGCCATTTTCAGTACAAGTCAATGTTCGTTTCTCATCTTCTCTAAAAACTCCTGTGGTATAGGTATCACTATCTATACCACAGGAGTTTCGTGTTCACAGGTTTTTCGTGTTCCTCCTCCCCCCCACCCCCCACAAAAAAAAAAAAAAAAAAGGAGGCAACTAAATCCCTGTTAACTGAATGATTATTCTTTTAAAACAGGACTGACTGGCTGCTTTCAGAAAGTTGGACTTTGATTACACCATATCCCTGCCCAGACTCATACTGAGAAGGAATTACCATCCCTACCCTTGCATGACCCAGGCTCTGAATCAACGTTAGGAGCTATTGGGAGCAAGGAGATATTACACTCCACTATTCCCCTTCTCCCTCGAGCAGGTGGGGAAGCAATGGCCTTGGCTTCTGTCTTGCAAGACATCAGCCAAGGGCACAGAGCAGGTGCAGGTGATGCTGTAATCTGCTGCTGCTAGAACCATAAATTTGCTGCACCGCCTACACCAAGGAGAAAAGTTGGGTGTCTCTGCAGGGAGAGAGGAAGGGAAGCCAAAAATCTGAAAGAAATTCCAGAGATGGCCAGACTCCTGTGTGAGTATTCAGGGAGCTTGAAGAAACAATTTTGTTGCCCTGTGTTACAGTAATGGAGGCATTCAGTAACAAGCATTTTTTTAAAAAAAATTCCATCTGTTGGTGCTGCTCTGAACCCCACTGATGCAAAGATCAGCCCATCCCTCCAAACTTGGAGAAGGCAGCAGTAGAAATGGCTGAAGTGAAAATTTCCCAATAACTTTTTGAAACCTTGAAAAAATTTAACATCCATAATATCCCTGAGTGAATATTTCTAAAGATTAGATACAACCACCTCTTTTTGAAGCTGTGTACAACTTCCTTTGATTCTTTCCCCACCATTTTTGCATGGCAAAGCGTGTGACAATGGATACAGAAGTATGTCAGCTGTCACTACTTCAGATGACATAATTTCTTATTTATGAACAGAAAAGTGCATAAGTTTGCAACTGTAAAAATGGTCTTTTGGGAAGAGGATTCTGATTATGGCACCCACAGCAAAAATAAGACAAACAAGTCCCAGTTCTTCCCACATTTGCAGATATACCTGTAAGAAAAGCATGTGACTGAAGAAAGAGTCATTTTAGTTATTCAGATGCCAGTGGAGAGTACCAAAGCACTCACGGCTTAGACCTTGTCTTCCTTGGGAAGACAATTAGGCATGCAACTGAAAACTTCTTAATCTGAGTTTTAAAGATATACAAATTTGGAATTATTACTTATTACTCAAGAAGAAGAGAGACGAAAAGATAACTCTCTTTCCTTTTTAAGCTGAGTGGAGCTTGGTGACTCTGGATGATGTTTGAACTGCTTAAGCCTTTTCACTCCTTCCTAGTCAATGGGACAGGAAGGATCTTCAGCAGCTCAGGCAAACCTCTACATTGGAAATATTTTGATTGAAATTTCCATTGGAATGGAAATATTTTCTCAAGGGAAATGTCCATTCTGAAAGAATTTTCAATGTCCTCTCTGGGATAAGGTCACACTGACATTCTCATTTCATTGTTATTTTAAAATATTAAATGATCGTCCTATATGTCACTGTTCAGCCTCCCTGTTTGAGAAACATGTATTGTAGCTAGTTCTCTGTTGATCCTTGCTGTTCTGACAAAACACAGCAAATCTGCAGCACTCTGTAAGGATTAGAGAAATGCTGCCCAGAACTGGAGTTGGTAATTTACCAGGAACCTGAGCTTTGTGCTGGATTTGCTCAGAGCACGCATCTGTTACAGAAACCTAGCCCTCTTTTTGTCTTCAAAGCACTCTGTAAATATTGAACCATGCTGAATACTCCCTTGGAAAAAGAAACATGGGGCAACTTCACTGACTTTGCTGTGTTATAGCTGCTTTGCATTTGGGTATGATTTCCATGTCTGAAGGAAAACCAACATTACAGCTGTTTTTTTCCAAAGTAATCAAAAGTATTGAAAACATTTGGTAAGGTCACATAAGGAAACGTGCATTTAAAGCCAGGTTGGAATAACTCAAAAGTTGTGCCTCGCCACTAAGGGCTACCAGAATTTAGTTCTCCATTCCTGACACAGGCTGAAGATATCTTGACAGGATCCTGACAGGATCTTTCAGTTCTGGGACTTCTGCCATCTTTCTCCCCAAATTTCCTGTTATTCTTTGTAGGCAGTCTCTAAAAGATTGGCCAGATCCTGCAGTTTTGGCAACTAAAAGCCTTTTCCCAGTGAAGGAGAGGCTTACAATGGCAGACTCTGAGCTTGCCATGTGTCTGCTGATGACCTAGGAGCAGCATACTGGACATCTCCAGCCTGCCTGTTCTGGAAGAAAATCACTGTTCCTAAACTTTGCGTTAGAAAATAGATTCCATGCCACTCGTGGCAGCTGCAGTTCGTATGGATGATTGGTTAGAATGGATAAAAACAGATTTCCCAAACCAACTGTATTCAATGCAACATATTTTTCATATGTTTAATGGAACAGAAATTTTTATTTTAAGAGACATTTATGAGCACTACTAGCTCTCTGCCTAGGGAGTGAGGACCTGGTAGGGGGGAGAACTAGCGGGTGTAAGGATAAAATTAGTTTTATCACAAAATTGGAGAGGAACTGAGATTTTCTCTCCCTACTTCTGCTCTTAGCCACTGATGAAACACAGTCTTTAGGCACAAAAAGATCCTCCTGTGTTCACTGTTTAACCCTTTCCTGTAGGAGCTCAGGCAAAAAAACTTCACTCCAGTGCTGGCACAAGCAACTCAACAGTGCTGGCATCACAGCCTTCTGTTTGAGCCTATACCATTAAACAGAACAATTCTTCATTATCAATCCTGGAAGCTTTCTCCATTGCAATCCATGCTTCAGAGAGTCAGGGAGCATTTTGTACTTCTGTGGTGAGTCCTTGCAGCCCCTCAGCACAGGAGATGAGACACCCTGTCCTCTGTCCTCATACCCAGGTTCCCAGGTTAGTTTTAGGGAGGATTTAACACTTTTCCCACACACCCCCTTTTTCCTTCCATTAACTGAAAGAGTATGAACCAGAGATAGAAAAAAAACCTTTGAAAATGGCTTTTCTGTCACTCGATTCCTATTAAAATTATTTTATGGAACAAAAGGAAGGTAGCAGAGTTCCCAGGTTTGTCTAGATCTGGATCTTACCTCAAATGTGTTCACACATCACCTGTTAATGTCTCCTTGCAGTCATAGGGGATGTATTCAGAGAGCATGAGCACTGATTTTTTTCTTCAGAGAATATAGTTAGGGGTCTGTTTGCCCATGTTGCAATGAGTTTGAACAACTGATTTCATTGAAAAAATTAATTTCGACTTTACGTAGAGCCCTGTAACCCTGGCCAGTGTTATACTCAGTCTTATTGTAATCATTTTTGCCCAAAACATCAGCCAAGGGATCTTATTAACACAAATTCTCTCAAAATTGTACCATAATTTCTGGGTTTTGTGAGTTTGAAGCTGTGGTAAAAGCTCCTTCTCTTGGTAAAACCAAAAAAATTATTCCTTCTTGGTCAAACTTGGAGAGAACAATTTTAATTCTAAATTTTCAGTTTTCCAAACAGAGGGAAAGGGTGAGAAAGAAATTATTTGTGCTTCATTCCTCTTTAAAGCTGAGGTTCAGGTTGGGGTAAAAAAAAAAAAAAGTTTTCTTTCTAAATTCAATTAATTTTGTGTGTTAAAAAAATACGCTACTCCATATAGAAAAATAGAGAAACAATTTCTAACCAAATTGGAGAATAAACACATCAAGAGTGGGAAAAATGATGCCTCCCAGCAAGAAGAGTAGGAAGGAGGAAGATGAGTAAAACTCCCTGAAAATAAAAGAGTAGATAGAAATTGAGAGTCGTATGAGATGAATAAATAAACAGAAGGTTACAAGTTCACAAGCCCACCCTGCAGGCACTATTAGGACTTTAATTTGCTTCAATCAGCAGTGTACGTGGTGTGTGTTTACTTCAAGGGGAATGAAGTCGATTTTCTGCTTCTGACTAAATATGCTACCAACATATCATGATGCCTGGCCAAATTCACCAAAGCATGTCTTTGCTGCTCTTCACTGGATTGTGTTCAGAGACACTTGTGGTACCTGTTAAAATACTTTAATGAATCTGATACTCATGAATGGTGCTGAAATGACAGCCTTGGAAATTGAAGTCTTCTATCAAACTACAGAACTCGCACAGTATGGATGAAAATACTGCCAGGTTCTGCCATGCTATACTCTCGATGTGTCTCAAATTTAACTTGGAAAAATTATTTCTGGTGGGAGCAGCACTTCGGCCTCAATGTCTGGCTATTTCTTCCTGCCTCAGCTACAGTTGCCAGCAAGTGTATGGATTATATTGGAGATTTTATACTGCAGACAGAAGCTGGGCAAGATATTTTCCACAGAATTATTTCTTATCAGAAAAAAAAATGTTTCATTTGAATCAGGGTGTGATTCACTGAGAAACACTGAGAAAGTGTTAAAACTGCAACATTATCAAAAGGCAGGTGCTGAAATGAATGGGGTTTTATATATTTCATTAATTCTTTATAGTTACATAATGCCTTAATTGTATTATAATTTTCCCTGTAATATGTTTTATATTATGTACCAGATTTTGCTATTTTTGAAATAAAGCATTTTATCTTATTAAATTTAAGAATTTCAGTGCTTCTAAAATGAGTCACTTCTGAATTTCAATAAGAATTTCAAAGTCAGAAAATTTATTTTGACTGAGAAATAAAAATAAAAGTAGACCAAATAATCTTAATTAATTTGTTGTTTTGTTTTTTGAGGGGTTTTTTTTGGTTTTTTTTTTTTTTAATTTCTTCATCTTTAATCTTTTGTGGAAAGGGAAGAGAGTAGCCCTGTTTCTGTGTACTCTATATCAGGCAGCAGTGATCTGGGAAGCTGGAGGGAAAGGAGACTTTGGGGCAAATTTTAAGTTTTGGTAATGCAATAACATTCAAGAATATTTTGGAAATATTGGAGCCCCATGTCAAAGTAGAAGGACAATAGTCTTAGTATTAGAACTTATTTTTGGTTATTTAACAACTTTACCTCTGTCCCAAATGCTTTAATCTGAGCTGGGTCTAGTGATGGGAGGGGGAGGAAAGGTTGTGATCTCAGTGCAGAGAAGAGACTTCAATTTCTGCTTTCTGAAGGAGATTATAGCAGGAGAGGAAGAGAGGGTGGATCCCTCTGGTGCAGTCACAGAGGCAAGGGTGGGAAAGGAGACACTGGTGAAAGCCACACAGAATGAGCAATGAGAAAGTTAAGAGAACTCTGAAAAGACCAGTATGCTGATTGTGCGGCTCTCCCCTTGAAAAAAATATGTCAGCTTAAATGATAGGTTGAGAAAACAAGCGGAAGAAATAATCCCTTAAGGTGGTGTCTGAGAGTTGATACAGCAGACCTTTACACAGAAAAACAATGTTTGTGGTGTGTACCAGCTGGTAGCTGTTCTCTCTTCTGACCTTTATCTTCAGGTGTGTGGACAGACCTGAAAACTCACTTGTGGCTTTTCCATTTGAAACTTATCTTTCTCTTCTACTTATCACATGCCTACAAACAGTACTTGGCCATTACCTTCGTCTCAGATAAAAGTATTATTGCATTCTCAGTATCCTCACTCTCACCCTACTTGATTTCTCCAAGTAGATTGATTTCTTCAAATGATGTACTGCACATCGTTTTGGGGGTTTTTTATACTTAGTGAAACCTTTTGGATCTGCCAGCCTTTATTTCATCTGACTGGTTTCTGAAATAACCTGTTCTGTGAGATGCAGCTTTCAAAGCAAGCATAATTCTTGCCTTGTGGGTTTCAGAAGAGAAATAATCAGTGAGCAATTAGTTCAAAAACAAAACTGACATATATTGCCAGCACCATGGGCATGACTGACTCATTTCTACTGTAAGTATCCCATTTGCTCCATTTTGCTTCTAGTTCTCCACTGCCCAGTCATTGTGGGTACCCTAGTTTGAGTGGGGCCTGAAGGTTGAAAACAGACTAACCAAGAAGGCCAGCCCTCGAACTGTGTTTTTTACACAGCATTTTTAACTCAGATGTTCAAAAATAATTTCTTACCTTTGCCACTCCCCAGAAACAGAGTTTGAAAAGTCTTTTCTTTTCGTGACATACAGACATGGCTGCCAGCCCTGTAATTTTGTGGGACCCAGTACCACCTGGAAGACTAGATGCCATGGTCAGTTCCTGACTAATCTTGTCAGATCAGCTGTGAAAAACTGACATTCTGCCATCAGGAGCATACCCAGATTTGTTTTTCCACCCTTTCAGGTTTTAATGACTCAGGCTTGAGCAGCCTTCTTCATTAGCTCATCAGGTACAAAAGAATCTCAGAAGCAAGGTCACAGGCCCTGTACAGCTTTTATCTCCTGGACAGATCCTGTCTTGTGGAACTGTTGAAAAACAAACCACAAAGAGGCCTAGCATTTTTTTGGGTTGGTTGATTTTTCTTAAATCTTAAGAATTAATGCAAAGCTAGTGTTGCAAGGTCATGAATTAACTCCCTCATTTAACCCTGGGGCTGAAGAAGGGTAGGATAGGATAGGATAGGGTAGGATAGGATAGAATAGGATAGGATAGGATAGGATAGGATAGGATCTCTCATATTCTCCAAAAAATGTTTTCAGATATGCTTCTTATCAGATAGCCATACCAAAGGGACTGAGGGATGGTGACTGTGCGTCACAGAATTCATGCGACAGCTCAGATCAAGCACCTTTGACACAGAAGCTGATCTGTTCTCAGGACTGATGAGACCAGGCCACAGACACATGGAGTCCCCACCCCTGGAAGTGCTCAAAAGGTGTGTGGCACTTGGGGTCGTGTTGTAGTGGTGGGCTTGGCAGTACAGGGTTAAAGGTGCAATTTGATGATCCTAGAGGTCTTTTCCAACCCGAACAATTCCATGATTCTATGAGTCTAGGATCCTGACTAATTGGCCTTGCAACCTCCCAAAGGCCCAAGCCACGTCTCAATGAACTGAACAAACTCAACAAATTCAACAAACCGAAAAAAAGTTAAACTCCTATACTTGCAATGTGGGGTACCCAGAGCTGGTCTGGACCTCCTGGCTCAGACCTCCTGATCTGATTCGACAGAACTCCTGCCTCAGACTACTTTTCTCCTAGTTAAACCCTTTGTTGCAGCTCCTGAGCCAGCCCAGTAGTTCTGGGTCTTGGCTTCCCATCCTTCCTCTGGCTAATGTATCAGTGCAGGACTTCTGCAGACCCTCCTCTGGGCTCATCACAGAGCACCATGCAGATAAGCTGTATTTTAAGAACTTCTCCCCGTCCTAAATGATGCTGAGGCCACTGTCAATAAGCTCCATGCTTTGGACAGGGAGTCACATCCCTCCTCCCTTAAGAACTGAGAGTCATTCTCTTCCTCAGGTGGAAGGAGATGACAGTCTGTAGTCTGGGATCCTCCATGGCGTAGCTTTTGGGGTCTAGCTCTGCAAGACTGTGCACAATATCCTTTTTCTCTATTTTAAAGCTATTTGTAGACTCTCACTCCAATGATCTATAATTGGAGTTATGCTAGACCTAAATTAAATTCAAAACTAACTAGTAAACAGGTTGTTTTGCACAGGTATTTCATGCATGCAAATATCTATAATTATGCAGTAGTGTGTGAAATTCATACATATTTAAATATATGGCAATAGAGATCGTGTTAATCCTTTCAAAACTCAGGCTATCTAAGAAATGGCTGAGTTAACATTACCTTGTTGTTCAGGAGCAACCAGATTATTTTTCTGCATTGTTATGTTTCTTAACTTGCCGTGGTTGTTTCCTTTTTTCCTTTGTCTGTTGCTCCTGGCTGATGAAACCCATGCAGATCCGAAAAGCTGCAGAACCGCATTGTCTGCATATTCCTTTTGCTGCTTCTCATCTGAAAACAGTACCTCCTGGCACCTGGAAAGCCATCACAGATGCAGAACAGGTGATCTTTACAGAATGCTATTCAAAGTGAACAGTCTGCCAGGCCCATAGACAACAAAACACATTGCTGACTCCAGCTGGAGCGAGCGATTACTTTGATAACAAATTAAAACAGGCTCAGAAATTGGAAATGAAGGAGCTGTGCAAGGATGAATAAACTCCTCAGATGGCCCCAATTTTGTGCAAGTCTATCCAACACATGTGCTATAGATTGGCGCTCTTCATTAATAGCTACTGTTTAGACACTCACATCTTTCAAAAGGACGAATCAGGATCTGTCTCCTTCCACAGTACTAACTTCCATCCTGATTGAGGAGACTATTTTCTCTTAACATGTTCAGAGCACTTCCTTGGGATCTTAAAAATTCTTTATGTGTCATTTTGCTTCTTGCATATGCAGACAATTGTAATGCTCAATTTAAAAATGTTCATATATTTTCTGTCTATGGGATTTTTACAGCACTGGATAATTCCTGGATGATTACTGTTTTTAATAACCACATAATTACTGTATTAATCAGAACTGTCCTATTGGCTTTTGTGTGACACAGAAGGGCAGAAGCAAGATAGAGATAAAGATACACCGTATTTAAAAGAGCCCTGAGACGTTTTTTTGAACTCGCTTTATGGTATGGCACACATAGAGGTCAAAATACAGGAACAACCTTAGCAGACATCAGAAGTCCATGGAGCCCAATGCCTTTCAACAATAGTCAATTTGCAATAATTGAAAGCAGGTATGATATGTGAAGCTATCTCAAATGACAGCTAACAAGACAGAGTGCTAACATGGGAGTGGTCCAGGACTCTGGGTAAGTGCACTGGATCTCGTGGTGTGAAGGGGCACGTAAACACAGATGAGACCCATTCTTCTCCAATAACTAATGTTCTAAAATATGATTAATTGTTTTTAAAATCAAAGAATAAAAAGAAAGGACAGAAAACTACAGATTATGTAGGAAGAAAATAAGTGGGTTGCGCAGGACAAAAAGTAAAAATAGCAAAAGGTCAATTTTACCAAAATATGATGCTTGACTGATTTGGTGCCTCAAGGTGAAAACTTTCCTAAAGTTGGGTGCACTTCTTGTTCAGTACACTCTATCAAAAACTTCTGGGATGGTTGTAGGGTGTCTACAGAGCAAAATGCTTTGATTTATCACAGAATCATAGAAAGGTCTGGGTTGGAAAGGACTAAAAATCATCCAGTTCCAACTCCCTGCCATGGGTAGTAACACCTTCCACTAGACCAGGCTGGTTAGGTCCCCATCCAACCTGGCCTTGAGCAGTTCCAGGGATGGGCCAGACACATCTTCTGTGGGGCCAGGGCCTCACCACCGTCCCAGACAATAATTTCTTCCTAATATCTAATTCAGATCTCTCCTCTTTCAGTTCTAAACCATCTCCCCTTGTCCATAGAACCTTTGTCTCAAACTGAAGGGGCAGGGAGGAGCGAGGGATGCCAAGCTGAGTCTGTGTGTCCATCCTCAGGGAACAGAAAGGGCAGAAGCAGATCATGCTCAAGTCATGAGGAATCACTGCAGATCAGCAGCATTTGAAAAGAAGCTTGAAATTATCAAATGCAGTCCCTAAAGTATTGTCAGTTATGATGAACAACATTAAAGAGTCCTCTTTACGTATAGGGAATGAAAAACAACCAGAGTGTTTAATTCTAAGTAATTACCTTTACCAGTCACTTGTAAAGATTAAATATGTCAAAGACAAATTTCCTTTCTGTTTTTGATATCTGCTTGAGCCCTCTATATTTCTTCTTAGGATACGTGGCAATGCTTTTTCCCAGCTGCTCAGCTTTCCTTTACTGCAAGCATACATAAGCAGGCAAGATGCTCAGTGTTCACTATCTGAACCCCACACCCAAGAGGCATCCTTTAATGGATGTGAACCCTGACAAGAAGGTTACTTTCATTAGTGGGATTAGGAAAACATCCCCTGGTTTGGTTTGATCATCTCCTGCTTGAGTCTGATTGCATGAATCTGAAATGGAAACATCATCTCTTTCTTTTTTTTTCCCTTTTTTTATTTTTTTTTAACCAACTTTGATGGACAGATCCTTTTTATAATGTACAAATAATCTTTGTGACCCTGATAAGCAGGTCTGATGATACTCAGCTGAGTAATGTACCAGAACTGAAATTTCCATCTACTTGATGTTTTGCATAGGGCTTTTGATGAAGTCACTGTCACCTGCTATTAACTTAATATCAAGTCTTAATAGGGTCCTTTTCTTTCCATCTTCACGCTGTGGGGTCCGAATTAATTACTAAGGGGGAAAAAAAAATCTTCACATAAATCCTTAAGCTTCACAGGAAGGAAAAAGTTTCCAGTGCTAGTTGAGATCTAATAGCTTATTAGGAATGTCTGTCTCAACTAAACATCAGTGCTGCCCCTCCCCTTTCATGTACCTTTCAGAGAGACACTTGAAAATGTGCTTAACTTTAAGCTGGTGCATAGTTATGTGCAAAAGGATATCTGATGTATTTGAAGTTAAGCACATGCTTAACCAATTTGCTTAATCAGAGACATATCCTGGCAAGAGAAAACATCTTCTTAATGTTTCTTTATGTTGTGTCTCCATCTACATCCTGCCTGAATGCTCTCATCTTCGCTTTACCTCACAAACAGGAACTGGCAGCTTTAGAGAGATTATCAGGGAGATTGACTCAGAACTGAAGGGCACATGATAATGGAATCAGATTTACCTACAGATACTAAAATCTTTATCCTTGGAGACTCTGCATGGGCAAAAGGTATTAAAAAAATGAAAATACTCTTTCCTTTTTAAAAGGAGCATAGCTCTAATGGTGTATATATCTCAAATACATATATCATATATATATCAAATTATAGAATATTAACAACTGTAGATATATTGATTTTACATGAGTTACTTCACTCTGGTGGGTCTTACTTTGTGACAAGTTGCACTTCTGCTAGGGTCATGCAATTAAGATTATCATTAATAGTAATAGGAAGAGGAAATAATTCTATTTTGCTTGTGGAAAAAGCATACTTAAAATATAAATTTGCATTGCAAAAATATTTTACTATTGTTCCCTCCATTTCCCTCAATGCTCTAATGACCAGGGATTTAAAGGCAGCTGTAAATAGCTGAAGTGTGTTCTAAGCCTTTCTTCTTTTTTTGTGCATTTCCAGGTATGTTGTATATCTAAAGAGGAAATGAGTGACAGCCCAGTCTGCAGCGTGTTTTGTAGAAATATATGGCAGGTTTCTGTTATGAGGTATTTACTGCTTCTCAATTCTGTGCTCGCTTTGGGGGTATGTTTGAATTACATACTTCTTTGCTGTAGAGAGGGATAATTTCACTGAAACTAGTGGAGGCAGGCTTGCTGGCAAACAGACTGAACTTGATAATTTTCCCTCTTATCCTGGTCATACTATTCATTTGGCATTTTGCAGATGGGGAAATAGAGACATTGCTATGCAGAGGGGCTTTGAGGAACTCTTTCTCATCTCTCTTTCAACACCCCTCACATTATAGCAAAATAGGAAATTACATGTTTAGAGCACTCTGTCTATTCTTTGACAAGCAATATTCTCTCCAGGAAACTCTACAGAATCTAAAACCAGTAAGCACATCACTTCCCTTAGAGAGAAACACCCTGGCCCTTACAACAGTGGCTTCAAATCAGGTTTAAACCTTTCATGCCATGATGGGGGTTACTGGATGTTACCCAAGTGTAAATAAAAGGTATTGAGAATTCCTTTCTATTAGAAATATAGCTCCTCAGGAAAATGGGGTTTGCTATATGGAGCAGATGACACCCACATTTATTTAGGTTTTTTTAGGTGCTGCCTGTTGGGGCATATTCTCTGCTTCAGTACAGAAGTTTAATTCCCTCTCAAATAAGCTGCCAAATGCTGAAAAATACCCCCACAACAGAAGGAGGCGAGCTGCTTTGAATGCAACCTTGTTGTATCAGGGCAAGGTTGTCATTCCCACCCCCAGGAGCTGCTCAGGAAGGTGTAGGATGCTGAGCAGGGGGTAAAACACAGCTCTACATCAGGGACAGTGCTGGGCAATGCTCTCTGTTCCCAGCTCTGAGTGCACAGAGACTGCCAGCATGGTGCTGCTTCACATTTAGCTCAGGATAAGCCAGAAATCTTTGCTGGCTTGGATATGCAAAGAGTTCCTGGTTTTTCAGGCACACTCACAGAAAATTGTCTTTTCAGTTTTCCTGGTTTGTTGCAATGTCAACTTGAGCCTGGTCCCATCCAGCTGCATCAGTCAAACTGAGTTCCACAACATGACATAACCTGACACAGCTGACACAGCCAGGTGTTACAAACCAATGGACACCATGGTTCACAAACTATTCAAATTACTTTCAGATACATATCCTACCTCTCTGTTCAAATCCTTCCCAGCTGTCTCTTTTCTCAGCTCCATATGAATCAGGGTTGGAGAAAAGAGAAGCGGGGGGAGATGGGGGAGGAAAGAAGGCTGCAGGAAAGAAAACATCCTGCCTGGCAAAAATATAAAAAAAACCTAGCTGAATTCTTGCAAACCATATTGCCTGAAAACAGTAACTCTTTGAGGGAGGCTCACCACAGCCTTGGAGCCTCTTTCAGGCTTTTTAGGAGAGGGTTGTAAATATAGCAGCTGTAAAAGCACATCCTCTAGATTAAACATTCATATTCTGGAGTACAGTATACTATAATAATAATAATAATAATAGTAATAATGAAAATATATCTCATGTTTATAGGAGGTCACAAAATTGAAGACTTGAAGCAATTCCACAGTCCTGGAAATAATCAAGCCTGGCAGCACCAGAGAGAGAAGCAGCCAGCCTGGACATCCACCCATGCCTGGGCAGAAGAAGTGGCTGCAGCAAGTTGTGTCCCAGGGAAACCAGTGAGACAGTCCATGGGAACTACTGCTTGACAGCACCAGCCTGGGGTGGTGCTGGCCCATGTCAAGGCAGGCCACCTCCACACTGCAGAACAGAAAAGATGGGTTGCAGAGTTGAAGTGACTTGATGAAGGTCATACAAAAAGTCTGTGGCAGAGTCAGAAATTCAGGCGTGAATTTCATTATCCAGATAGCCATCAATCACCTTGGGGGAAGGGAGAGGTTCAAATGCAGAAAGAATGGCTGGGTACCCAACTTCCAGCGAAGATCAGTGAGAGTTGAATGCCTCATGTCTCCCATTACCACGGAAATCTCCCCCTCAGAATACAAATGCTAAAAAAGGCCACCTCCCTCCTGAATATAAATCTCTGTGATTCTCTTTTGCTCTTAATTATAATGGTCTGAAGCAGGAGAAATTGGTTGGCAGCCAATGAATTTACACCTCCTTAGTCAAAGAGCAGAATTCACCCTATAACCTTCATGTCTTTGCTTTAATGTTTTGTCAAAAACAAATAAAAATATGGGTGAAACCAGCACCCTAGGCCATTAAGCAGCATTTCTGACTGGTCTTTAATGCAGCATGTGTAAGAGAGCCCACAGTCCTCCCCCAAGGTTTGTGCTCCTTTTATCTATTACAGGCTTACAGGCGGTCCCCGTGGGATGCATCTCTCTGTTCCAACTTATCTGTGAGCAGAGAGGAAGAGAGAAAGAGGGAGACACTGAGAAAAAGGGAGAGGGAAGAAGGAAGGAAGGAAGGAAGGCAGGAAGGCAGGAAGGCAGGAAGGAAGGAAGGAAGGAAGGAGAAAATAGAGAAATAATGAAAGAGAGAAAATGAAGACAGAATAAAAATTAAAAAATGAAACCCTAAATATTAGTTTCTCTGATTTTGTATATGTATCTCCTTAAGAAATACAAGGAAGCAAAACAAGCACACAAAAAACCCCCAACACCAACATTGTCTGTGGAGCAGCTGAGCCAGCTGAGTACAGCAAGCAGTGTACAGGTGTCTTGTGCTGCTTTTATTCGTTGTATAATAGGTGCCTACTGGAATGGGAGAGGGGGCATGAGAAGCTGTCCTTGTCTTTGCAGAGCATGAATAGCATTTATCTCAGTGCAGTGGGCATCGCCAAGTTGGGTTTTTGTCAACCTGTCAATTCCTTTTTTTTCTTTTTTTTTCTTTTTTTTTTTTAAACAGAAGGCAGAGTTCAGTAAATAAAGATAAATGATTGTGCTCCTTGTCTGCAGACCCTGGAGCTAAACTGAACAGGCCTCTTATGGTTTGGACCTGCTTCATTGACTGTTCAGACAGCCCAGTAATACGACAGATGTACCCAGCCGTTCCCTCTTCCCCGCTGTCCATTAGATTATGTTCATTTTGTCTGAGATGCCATTATAAGTCTCAAGGTCAAATAAGTCACAGAGAAGAAAGAGGAGGACTAATTTTTTTCCCTGCCACCCTCCCTGCATAAGGACTCATTCGCAACTTGCAAAGCACATTGTCTTTTAAGGTGCACATACAGCTCAGCAAAATTTATTGAAATAAAATGCAGGTGTAACATTCACCCAGAGGCCGTTCTGGCACGACAGCAGAGGAGACTTCTCAGGAGTGATTTGGACTGCTTTCCTAAATTTCTAATGAATTATTTGTAAGTAAAATACATTAAGGGAGAGCTTTCAAAAAGAGGAAAAGAAGAAGAAAAAAAAAAAACCCAGAACAAAAATGCAGGAAAGAAGACTGAGGGGTCTGAAAGCTTTTCAAGGGACACTGGGCAAGTTATCACACTCTGAGCAGAGTAGTTGAAATGTGGAGATGGGAGGGGAGGAAGAAACAGCAGCACTGATGTAAGAGTACTAAAGATTCCTAAAACCCCAAACCTGTTAAAAATATGGGAATTAACTTTATTCTTGGATACAGCAGGGTGTGTGTCATCCCACTTGAGTCTTGGGTAGTGACTAGAGATCTACATTATGCTTGTAACAGCAGAACTAAACATTAACACATCAGAGACTGAATTTCTCTTCTTTATGGAATTATTTCTATTCTTTAAAGAAAATTAAAGAATGGATACTGAGGAACCCCAAATAGGATTATTTATGCAGTTAGCATGATTTTTGTTTTCCCAGAGCTTGATTTTCAATAAGTGGGAAGAAGTCTATTTATTTCTGTGACTTTTGGATTGTGTTGATACAGAAAGATTGAGTAATGAAATTTAGGATTAGGAAAGAGGTTTTTGTTTTGTTTTTTCTAAAATAAATTATATTTTCCTTTTTTATTCACTTTTACTGTTAGCAAGTAGTTACATTTAGGAAAAAAAAGATAAATACTATTTAGGGCAAACCATTCAATAATCAGAATACCCATCACAAGCAAACAAACAAACAAACAAACAAAAACCAACAAAAAAGCCCCACAAAAAACTATGACAATTTAAAATTCTACAAAATTTTAATGTTCTCAAAATTGACTTATTCACTATGATTGGGAAGAAGAAAAGCAGGGTTACTCAGATTTTACTGATCAGTCATCAAGGACTAGAGAGATTAAGGGGCATAGCAGACCTGAATCTGGTCGATTCCAGCAGAACCTGGAACTAATTCTGCTTCTCCTGTGTGTCACATTTAAATCCTTCCATTGGACAGTCTCCCTCTTCAGACTGAGGAGAGGGCAGACGTGAGGCAAGTAAGCTAGATCCAGGACATCTCTGAGTAACTTTATTTTAAAAAACGAAAATAATATGTTTTTAAAAGCATGTTCAGGAATTAATTTGTAAGGGCAAGTTCTGATGCCCAGGGCATGTCAGGGGAACCAAACTTGACCCAAAATCTCTTAATATTCAACAGCTGAAAATGCCTGACTCTCCAAGCCCAGCCCTTTAGGAAATCAGAGTAAGAACTAGACAAATATAAGGAGTACAGAGGTATTTTAGAAGAGAAGCATAAACTACTACATTTAGATCAAATTTAAGTAACTTTTAAAGTCTACTACGGTTCAGTTTTACTTAAAAGAAAAAAAAAAAATAATTCAAGCACTGAACCAGTAGCATTCCCAGCGAGATAATTCCTACTTGTGGCACGTAAAGCTGCTCATTCCTGCCCATGCTTCCCGAGGCTGCTGAGCGCATCAGGGCAGAGCCGCGCTGGTGCGCACGGGGAGGCTCAGCCCACCCTGCCCCTGCTCTGAGTCTGTCAGACATAAACCAGTTCTTGCCCAAAGCCCCACAACAGCACTCCTCTGTAGTTTGAGCTAATAAGTCTCCCTTTGTTAGGACTGTACAAGGAAAGAAGCCTGAGGGAAGCACGGGGAAATTCTCAGCAACTGAGACACTCCCCGAGGCCACCCTTGTGCTCCAAAAATGCAAAAGGCAAAAGGAGCTGCTCTGCCCTTATACCACGGCCATAACCCCCCACAAGCTGGTCAAGACATTGCTCTTCCCCCTTTCAAGTCCCCATGGGAAGTCTTAACATTCATTTCTTTGCAAGGCTATTTTAGTCTTTGCAGTTACATGCTATGGTGATGAGAGTAGATTATTCCTTAGGGGAGTGAGGAAGGACCGCTTTGTAGACACTTTCCTCACCCTCTGCATGCAAGATTAAACACAAGTTGATATGAAGTATGCAGGGTTAGAAAGAATAGAGCCATAAGATTTTTAAAATATGAATCCACTCAAGTGAAACATAGACTAAAGTCTTGCAAATGCATTTTTGAGTGTGCTGCATTACTTCCCCATCGAGAGTTCTCCACATGATCCCTTGAGATATGCAGTCCTCTGAAGCCTGTAAAATTATTCTAATCAGCATTTGCTTAGCACTTCAGAAGTTCTGGCAAACACAAGCTAATTAATTCTCACAGTTCCCCCAGAGAAGGAAGATCTCATTTTGTTGATGGTAGCACAGAGGCAAGAATAGTATAAGTGACATGCCCAAGGCCGTATTTTGGGCTGGTGTCTGGCACAAAATCAGAAGTTTGGGACTAGCTACCAAATCAGGCCAACTCAACCATTCTATGACTCAAGAACATCAGATGCAACCCAAGGTATCTGATAAAGTCAAATACCTTTACCTTGTTCTTAGCATTAAGTGAGTCTGACAGCACTTCTGCCTGCAGTTATTCAAAGGAAGATGTTTCTCTTCATCAAATGCACAAGGAAGCTGTGCACAAACTTGAGGCAGCTAAAATGTAGAGGTGTTTTAGCAGGGAGAACTATATCCATTACTTTTGCTGCAGGGGGAATTATGTGAAACGGACATTGGGAGGAAAATAGTGGGAAAGGCAGGTTATGTATCATACTTTCTTTTGATCATCTACTTTTTATATTTGTGAAAATATTTTGGGTGTGCTTTATGTTTTTCCTCTTGGTATGTGACATAAACTTCTGGTGCAGGAAGCACATTTTATGGAAAACAAAAAGCAATCATTCAGACTTGGGCTGGATGGGGATCTGAGTAGCTTGGAGTGGTTGAAGATGGCCCTGCTCACTGTAGAGGAGTTGGAGTAGATGGACGTTAGAGGTTCTAGCCCAAACCATTCCCTGATTCTGCAATTCTGTGAAATCAGGAGGTGTCTGGAGTGTGCACTGGGGGATTGGAGCTGTGAAAACCTGTGATGGGTCATGTTGCATAATGTACATCATATTATACTAAGGTCAGGATCATAAACCCCTAATTTTTAGAATTATTCATAAATATTAGAAAAGTAAACACTAAGTAAAACTCCCATCAAGATGATCTCAAGTAAGGGCCATTCACAACTGTTTATCATTAATTTGTCCTGAAAAGTCTGGAATAGACTGTTTTAGACTGTTTAAAGTTTGTCAAGGAAATGGATTTCCTGACCTACTCCAACCCCCCACCCATTTTTTCGAATAACCTTCACAATTTTAACTAAACAGGCATGGAGGGATGCCCTCTGTGAGTAGACAGTTGAGCAAAGACTATCCTCAATCTAATATGTGTTGATAATTGTTACAGTGCGGATACTGCAACACACGTGTCAATCAATGAGGCTCATGGAAAAGAAATATATATGGACCGATTCTTGATAGATTTTTCAGAGAGATGTTTATTTCTCCAGCTGCATGGCCGGGATCTGCTGAGGAACTGCTCAACCATGGGACCTGAGGGTCCTTGCCCATGCAGGGGAACACAAAACAACCAATGGGGAATGAGGTTGACCAGGGGCTAGGGAAACCCTGTGTCTCCCCCCCAGGGCCCCTCTCCCAGGACCACATGTCAGGGGAAGGGACCCAAACAACAAAAAACAACAAAAAGAGATTTAAAACTTAACATTAAAAACAACTGGATAAGCATGAGATAACAAGGACAGTTTCAAAACAAAACAAGCCACCCTCCTGAGTCTTTAAATGTCCAAACAGATTCTCTGGAACATCTTAAGGCTGACAGAAGGGAGACAGGACTCTCCGGGCATGCTTTGTGGGGAAACTGAGGCAGGAGGGGATTTCTTCCATTTGTACCTGTTGGAACTCTAAACAATAATTAAATTCTTCCCTCCCCCTCTTCATCCCCCACTCAGCATTGGAAAGGGATTTTTGGGGAAACAATTGGCAAAGGCATGGTTTTGTGAAGGAAACCATGGGTGGAAAAACGGATTGGGAATACACTGGGGGTAATAGGATATAGGGTAAAAGGGAAAGGTGGGATTAGGAAAGGGAGACTTTAGGGGGGGCTTACAATGGAGATATTGTCTAACATGACTACGATTTTTAGCATATATACTGCCTTTTACAGGAACACCATCAGGCCCAGTGACCTGCGATGCTTGTAACCCTTTTCTACCTCGTATAATTTTGAATTCCACGACTTCTCCATCTCCCAAGCTTGGGATGCATTTTTCAGGGTTATTCTTTTTAATAGCAGTTCTATGCACGAATATGTCTTCTTGGTTGTCACATCTTGTTATAAAACCATAATTTTGTTTAACATTATACCATTTTATTATTCCTAAAACCTCGACTACAATGGTATTTTCCTTTTTCCAAGTGGCTGCTGTTTTCTGTCTCGCTGCGTTCTTGCTTTCTCTTTCGCTTGCTCCCGTGTTGGAATTGAGAGAGCTGCTAGTGCTGCTGGGGCCGTCGGGGCTGCTCGTGCCTGCGCGCTCTTCCCAGGGTCACATTCGGGGCCGCGTGGTCCGGGCTGGGCCGCGCCACTCAGCTCCCTGCGCGCTGCCGCCTGTGCTCTCAGCTGCGCTGCTGCTGCCTGGCACTGCACGCACGTCTCAGCTGGGCCCCTGAGCGACGACTCCCCTGCACCTGCTCCAGCGCGCTTTTCAGCTGGGCGCGGCTCCACTCCACCGCCACCGCTGCCAGCCGCCGCCTGCGTGCCGCCCCTCTCGGTCGGGCGTTCACGGGGCTCGCTCCACCGTGCGCTGTGTGGGGCCGGGCGGGCACCACCAGGTCGCGCCGCTCCCACCGCGCCTCACTCTGCTGCCGACACCACAGCTCGCGTTGCTCCCCCCATGTGCGGGAATTGCCTCGCTGCTGCTCGGAGAGCGCTCGGTGCACGTGGCCTGTGTCGTACGGACTCTGAGGCTTGCTTCCTTTTGCCAAGACACAGCTGACATTGCTCCACAGTCTCGGTAATTAAATAATATCCACAAAAATATTCTTCCATCGGCATATATTTTGACTCAGAAATTAACTGTGTCCAAATGGTCTTCCAAAAGTCTTTGGTAAGAATTAAATCCCAAGAAATGTAGAAAAAGCTCTTAAACAACCATGAAAGGAAATGTTTCAGTTCCTTTTGAGCTTGAATTAAGCTAAAATTTACAAATCGTTGTTCAAGAATCTTTTCAAGTTTAAGATAAATGTCCATATGTGGCTCTGAGAGCCAAGAGTCTTTCCACGGTTCCTCCGTAATTTAGAGATGGAACAGCAAAACAAAACAAGAAGAGGAATCCAGAGTTTACTCACAAATCAGTCACTGTAGGGATCGGGGATCATTCTGCTTGCATTATCTACCATTTGTTACAGCAGGGAAACTGCAACACGCTTATCAGTTAACGAGGCCCGTGGAAAAGAAATATATATGGACCGATTCTTGACAGATGTTTCAGAGAGATGTTTATTTCTCCATCCACATGGCTGAGGATCTGCTGAGGAACTGAGGCAATCACAGGACCCGAGGGTCCTTGCCCACACAGGGGAACACAAAACAACCAATGGGGAACGAGGTTGACCAGGGGATAGGGAAAACCTGCGTCTCCCACCAGGGCCCCTCTCCCAGGACCACATGGCAGGGGAAGGGCCCCAACAAATAATTCCTTTTTCTGGTGGCTCAATGTGACAAGTGATTCTTAGAGGGATCTCTAAGAATTGAATAAAAGAGAGTGTGAGAGTGGTTAAGTAGGCGCTGAAATTCCAATGGAGGGAGAAACACATTCCTTTGGAGAAAAGGAAAGGGAAAGAGAAAGGGAAAGGGAAAGGGAAAGGGAAAGGGAAAGGGAAAGGGAAAGGGAAAGAGGAAGGAAGGAAACATTCCACCAATTCTTGCATTTAAATTTGGGTTCAAAGTTAGAAGTCTCAAAAACATATATTATAAATATCTGGGGAAAAAATCCTGAGTATTTCTAATTATTGTTTCAAAGCTTTTATTCACTGAAACTTTTCTCTTTTAAAATTCTTTATCCAACAAAAAAAGAATAAACAATATAATTTTTACACAATAGTGTTATTTTTATAGTCCCCTATTTTGCAAAGAAGCAAGTCAATATAATCAGTCCTTTTTATCAACAGTTATCAGTGAAATACTCTTAAAGGGACAGGGTCAGAGACAGACCCATTTTTCTTTAAATTTCCACTGATAGGGATTGTTGTGATACCACTGGCTTCAATCTGCAGAAAACCCTGCAAACTTTGACTTACTTTGTTAGCACCTTTTTTGCAGTGAGAAAAGCCCAGCAATAACAGTAGATTGAAAAGAGAAGGAATATGAAAAGAAATGTGAGTGCATGAAATGAAAATTATTTTCCCAGGGCAGGTTAGATTAAAGATCAAACCAAAAAATTTTCTAAGTTTTCAGGAACTTAGTGTTATTTCCATTGGATGGTGCTTCAGTGTTTTGTTCTTTATCTGCATTCTTACCATTCTTACTTCTATATTTTTACATTTTTTCTCTTTTTTTTCCTTTCTTTTTTCCCCTTTCTTTTTTTTTGTTTGTTTGTTTGTTTGCTTTGTTTTTTTGCTTGTTTGTTTCTGGGGGTGTGTCCCTTTTTTTTTTTTTTTTTTCTTTTTTCCCCTCGATACACTGGGAAAATTACAAAATTGCATTCTCAATCATTTGTTTTATACTACAGCAGCAGTCAGACCTTGCTGAGAAGTACTGCCATGTGGTGGGTGCTGTCCTGTAATGGCTGTAGCTGGAACATGGAGACAGGGAATCCTGTAATGCATGAAACTGGAGTGTCATGAATACATGGGAGAACATGAGAGGAACTGGAAGCACTACACTCATCCCCATGAATTTCCAATTTAAAATTATGTGTGAGTACTATCCTGGGGTCTAACAGATTAGAATTTTTTTTGTCTCTGATATATCCCTTTCTCAATTTCTTCTTATCCCTACATACAACACTAAAGAATTCCTCTGCCCCTTGTGATATTATTTCATCTTTATGGTGTCACAGCTAATTACAACTGGCATATGGGAGAAGTTGGATTTGTAGGGATGATGTTTTGCTGCAGGTGGCTGCCAGGAGAAAAGTCCAGCCAAACTAGGGAAATGAAATAAACAATTTTTCCTACAACAGGGGTGAATGGCATTTGATGGAAGCAAAATTTCAGCAGACTCATATTAGAAACTGAAAAATGATCTATGTCTCAATCTTTTGAGCAAAAATTAACATCAATGAATGCTTGATGCATAATAACTACCCAGTGTTTTCTTCATTATGCCAGTAGTTTATGAATCCAAAGAGCTGCACTTACATCATGTAATTTGTTTTCCTAAGATGACTCGAAGAAGAAAAATGTCAAGTAATTATATACTTGTTACTCTCAAGAATTTTCATTTCAGGCTCAAGATGAAGACTAATACAAGAATTTGGGAAATAGTCTATAATTTCTGTTCTCTTATTTGATGTAGTTTACCTTTATTGCTATGGGGTTTTAATTGATAATTCAATAGAATATTTATATTCTGTCTTGAGGTTGCTGCACTAATTCTATTAATTCCTGCAGTGGCTACACGACATTCTGTTAGAAGCATTATTTTCTTTTTAATAGAACATAGCACCAGACAGCAAGTGATTCAGCATACGGTAGATTGTTCCATTTATTGAAAATCAAGATACTGTATTTGCTCTATTACAATAATGAAGTTGATGATTTCCAATCTGTTTAATAAACTGTTTCTGCATTTGAATATTTATATTAAATCAACCAGCTGGTGAGATCACATCAGTGGTTTTACTCTGAAATATATACCAATTATTAACACTGAACATATTATTTGCTCTTTTTGCCTTAGACAGGATTGCAGGATTTTTATGCCCATCTCATGCAAAGCAAAAATTTAGAGTTCAGCCTTAGTTTTTCAATTTTAAAGTTCCAACTATGGATATTTACAAAACTGCATAGAAACATCCCTTGGGGAAACTGAGGCATAAGGTAATCATAGAGCAGATGTCAGAATGGACTCCAATCCTCTCCAACCTCCCATACCATCCCACATTTGCCCTTAATCACTTGAATGATTGCTCTCAGTCATGCGGCAACAGGAACAGTTTAACAGCGGGTGGTGTGATGTGATGTCATCAAGTCCACTTGCCCTTGACACAGTGCCGTTGAAAATTATCATGCTTTATATCCAATCCCCCCCAAAGGCAGGGGGGTTGGAACCAGATGACCTTTAAGGTCTCTTCCAGCCCAAACCACTCCGTGATTCTATGATTTATGTGGGTATGTTGTCAGTGACTTGCAACCAGCTGTTGCTGATAAAATGTGCTAAAACTTCTGTTTCTTCACTTCCTCACACTGTTGGTGCTCCAACCCTTCCATTGCCTACATGCTTCTCACCCCAGTGCTGATTCAGCTTGCCATAACCTCCTGTGCCATGGGTTTAAGCATGGCACTGCTCCCACTCTGAAGTCTGGGATTTGAGACTCCAGATGAATGCAGTCAGTGAAAACAAATGTCAAAGAGGCAAAAATTTATTGGTAGATGTAATTTGCTGGGTATGTGGTGGTTTCCACCACTGAACAATGGGCCAGATTGGTATGCAAGTAGCAGATACTATTTGTTTTACACATATCTGCTAAACAAAAGAGCAGCCAGGAGAGTAATGGTGAGTTTTCTGCAAGCCATTGGGGGGACTGAAAGCAGCAGGAAAATCTTATTATATATAGATCCATAGAGAGAAATGGCAGAGCAGTGTTTTGGTCCTATTTCTGTGCCCTTTCCAAAGGAGCCTACGGACATACAGGGGAGTGGAATTGGCAGAGCTCTAAAGAAACTTAATAGGGTTATAGAAATTACTCCAAAAACCTACAGGATGTATTAGAGAGTTATTTCTTCTCCACAGGTTTCTTTGAACCATCTCAATAGAAGTATATTTCATTGTATGTTTGATTTTACAAGGTGGTTTAAAAAATTGTATGAGAAAGTTTGTAATTTTCTATGAAGCCCTATAGGATCTTTCCATAAGGGAAATATCTCTCTGTATCTAATACATGCAGGATATTACACTGCACAAGAATTCCTAATGAAAAATTTAACTCTTGGTACTTCTTTTAACACTAATGAGAGAAAGACTGCTCAGGAAAATGTGCAAAGCATCCAGTAAAGTGCTACCCTGGATAACACTGTGACTTGGGGAAAGAAGCAAAACAAAACAAAGGAAGCAGTCTGTGAATATTTAAGAGTTGATCTTATGACTTATCTCTGTATTGACATTTTCAAGCTAAGAAACATTTGACTAAAGGAAAATTGCTAGTTCTCAGCAGCAACAGCAGCATTCTGCCAATTTCCTAGCCTAGAGGCAGCATGCAGAAAGAAGTAAGAGCAAATGATGTATACTTTGATATAAAGTGTAACCTGGGGGGACTGCCAGCCAAAATGGGGGGAGGGAGATATGAAAAATTAAAATGAAACAGAAGAATAGGTCATTGCCTGTAGGATGAAGTTTAATCTCTCAATATTATTAGTTTTAAGAATGGAAGGATAATGGGGAGAGGGCACCAGAAAAACAAGTGGCTCATTGTTCTTTTGGTTTAAAATTGTTTACTTCAGATGGTTTCAAGTAATTAGGGGAAAATGGGAAAATGCAGTCTCTAACTATAAGAGAGATTGTTAAAGAAAGTTTGTCAGGGAAAAAAAAATATATATAAAGTTCATTGTCCCAATTAGACAAGAAGTGTTTTCCTTGTGAAAACCACCCAAGAAAACCTGGAGGGAAAAGAGGGAACAGGCATAATCACAGTTAGAGCTCAGAGAGTCAGACTGAAGATCAATCTGGGAAAAAAAATACCCATTGATTTATAGTTTCACAGACAAAGGTCCCCCAAATGATGGGTTGTGTAAATCACATCAGACACAAATTTACCATTATTGCTGTCCAAAACTAGGAAACAACATTGTCAGGATTCTGAGGCTGTTAATGGCAGCCCTAATCCTATAAAGACTCAGAAATGTGCTGATGTAAATAAATATACTGTCTTCAAAAATGCCTCACAGGTTTAAAGTTAAGCACATGCTTAAATATCTACAAGATGATAGCCAAAAAAACCCAGTTATGTTCTTTTTTCCTAACCAGCACATTAACAGTCTCTATTTTGCATAGCACAGTTGGCATCAGGGGATTCGGGGGTTTGTTAGCCTATCACTGAAAAAAGCATATAATCATAAAAATTAAATAGCTTGGGAAACCAGAAGATGGATACTAACAACTTCTTAAACTTGTCACTCATGTAGCTCAGATTCCTGCTATGGTACCCCCAACAGTCCATCTTAGAGGCTCGGAATCAGATTCTTCCTCACACAGGAGGTGTGTGACCTGCAAGGAATAATGTAGAGTGTGCACTGCAAAGAGGGCAGGAGTGTGCTACAGGCCCTGGGTAACCTCTGCTCTAGCACAGCTGGAGGAACACATTTCAACCTCCTGCTAGAGCCTGAAAGGATGCTTTACAAAGATGTTGTCTTTCCCCCCACTTATATGTGTTTGGGGAGGAGGGAGGCTGGTCTAATTTTGCTTTGGAAGCCAACAGGAACTACCAGATGCAGGGATATGCTCACCCAAATGTTTCTGGTGATCTTTTTAAAATTCTGACTGATGGAGTCACAGCCAGGAGCATCTGTGGAACAAGAGACAATCTTGTCTCTTGTTGAGAGGAGACTGTGTGGGTTTCAATGTATCTTTCTATGATTTCTTACAAGCTGTGGAGCATAAAGGTTTTCACTCAGTGTATGTTCGAGTGAGCTTTCTTGCTCCATAACATAACCCAAAGGTACTTTAGAGTGAAAATAAAGAACCAGCATCTTCACCTACTACCTTTACTCTGCTAAACCAGGTCTGCTGATGTCTTCCCACTGGTGAACAGTGACAGGACCCAAGAGAGTGGTGTCAAGTTGAGCATGGGCACGTTTAGGTCAGATACAACGTAAAGATTCTTCACCCAGATGGTGGTTGGGCAGTGAGCAGGCTCCCCAGGGCAGTGGTCGCAACACCATCCTGACGGGAGTATTTAGACAGTGCCCTCAGACACATGCTGGGATTGTCAGGATTGTTGTGGGCAAGGCCAGGAGCTGAACTTCAGTGGTGGGAGCTGGACCCACTTCCTTGTGGGTCCCTTCCAATTCAGGATATTCTGTCATTCCATGATTCTATGCTCAGCTCTAGCATGTTATGAAGTAAGGAACATCACTGGCTAAAAGAAATGCTTGAATTATCTCATCTATGGTGTTAAAGTGACCCTGGAGCATCACAGAATTTGGGAGGACTGATGCCCAACAGGGAGGGTGTTAATAACACACTGGCTAATAATAACTGGATGAAAGGGCAGAAGATCTTTCTCCATTTGCTTCTGACCTAATTCAGAACTGATTTATTGTATACAATTAGTTTGCATTCAGTCTCTCTCTGAGCTGTGAGGCCAGACAATGATGTTCTTTGCTGCCTGCACATACACTGGAAGAGGGCTCTTCTTTCAAGGACCACTCAAGCTCTCCCAGTGTGGGGGCTATTGTCAGGGTTGCAAAGATCAAGGTAAAGGAGGTAGCAAACTCCTTCCTTTGTTGTCCATAAAGTTTCACTGTGCAAAGTTTTGGCTGCTTTTTAGAGCAGATTCCTCAGGTAGAATTACACTCAGCTTGCACACTTAAAAAAGGAATTAACTCTTGCATTTCAGCCTCAGCTGTGATAAGGGATGCTTCGCTTGAGCTGCCGAAAAAATGATGGTCCCTACCTGTGCAGTATTTCTCCCAGTGTATGAACATCAATATTATCCTTTGCCTGTCTGAAAGACTTCAAAGTCCTTTCTAAATTTGCTCTCCAAGATGTCCTTGTAGTGCTCTGTGATTACCAGCAATCAAAATGAGATAGTGCATGGTTTATGCCACAGCAGCTTCTCTTGGAACATGGACCACAAGATCAAGGAACTCTACTGCTACTGCTCTCATCATCACTTGTGTTGCTGTTCCATCTGTACGATGGGGTCAGGCATCACAGTCTGGCTGCAGTCAGTGGTGCAGACCCAGAACAGAGCTGAGCACAGGTGCCTGCTGCCACAGACAACTTACAGCACACCTCTTAGGTTTATCTAAATCTTTAGACTTACCTGACTGTAAGAGGAGAGACAACAGATGGAGGCTGCAAACAGATGGAGAAGCACAAACTAGCACTGAGACAATCATGCTAATTGTAATGGGCAAAATGCACAGCACACTGGGTGCCTTGCCATGGCCATTACCCTGCGTCATCAGCAGGGAAACAAAGGCATGGGAAAACAGCCTGTCCAGTGCTGCAAGGTGCAGGCTCAGGATGTTTAATTTCAGTCCTTAGATGTCTAATAACATCAGCAGTATCAGGGGTCCCCATAAAACCAGTGGAAAGAGACAGGCAACTCCAGAGAGGGACAGATTTTAAATAAAAGTGTCTTTCAGAGGTGTTTCTCTAGTCTGTCTGTAGCATTGAGTAGTCAGACAGGCAAGGAGACAATTCTTCCTGTCTAGATGTATATTTTAAGGGCTAATTTTTAGTAAAACAAAACCAATCAGGTGGAAAAATTAAGACCAACAGCTGCCAGTACCTAATCCTCTTCACAACTTTGCAAACAGGTACCTGAAAAAGCTGCTGAGGCAGTTTGGAGTAAACCTTTCAAAACACAGGGAATAAAGCTAAGGAAAGAAATGTCACGCCTTCAGCCATTCCATGGGTAAAGGAGATTGATAGGAATTGTGATACACATACACACACATGCACACACACATTTATATCTTTCCAATTAAGAAGGAAAAATATAGAATCTGCTGGGTTGAACAGGAGCGCTAGTGAATTATCTAGTCCATCCTTTTGCCTGGGGCAAGACTGATTTAATTATCTCTAACACTTCTCTGATGGATGAGTGTCAAACCTTCCCTTGACTATCTCCAATGAAGGTGATCTGACTACCTCCCTTGGGTGACTTGCTTCATTGCCTTAAATGTACTAATAGTTATGAAGTTTTCCATAACAGTCAAACTAAATATGCAGTGCTTCATTTAGAACCTATCACTCCTTTCTTTTCTTTTTTTCTTCTTTTTTTTCTTGGTTCTCACTGACTAATGAGGATAATTGGTTCCTCTCCTTTTTCAGGGACATGCCTTTATGTGTTTATGGACATTCATCATGACTCCCTTTAGTCTTTTCCTCTCCAGACAGGACGTGCCTGGTTGTCTGAAACTTCAGTGGTAAGAAGCCCGAGGCAGAAAGATGAACGTGTTGCGAAAGGCAGAAATATGGGCATTTTTTAAGGTAACGAGGAAGTCTGGGCATTTTGCATTGCCAGAGATTCAACAACTTTCATGAATACGAGGAGTGTGAAGCTAAACCAGTTAATATAACTGGCAAAACTAAAATGACCTGCAAACTCAAAATGTCATTAACCTGAAATGGGACACCACGTGAAGGAAACTGCCAGGGGATGGCACAAACAAGGGTTCCACCACTGCCCATATCCATGTAGATAAAGACAGGGCTCTGCTGCTCAACCTCATAAACAGCAAGCAAAAGTGAAGTCCCAAAGGTATATTCCCAACAAAAATAAAGTTTCCATAGCTAAGACTAGCTGCTTTGCTACCCTTCCACCTGTCTTCTCTCTTTAATCTATCCTCTCCTCATCTCTGATTTAATTTAGAAGAGCAGACAATAGGTTCTTCACAAAGAGGTATTTAAAAGGTTAAAAAGGGAGAGGGACACCAATAAAGCCTTCTTTGTATTTTATTCTGTCATGAGGATTAGCTGTCCCCCAGCCTATTCAGTCTGAAATGGCATCAACACTCCATGGAGACCAATTCATTCTCCTGTTCCTGAAGTGCAAACAATTCATAGAATAAAACAGCACCAGAAAGCACGAGGAAAATCTCTGTGGGGCTGCCAAGCATCTAGCTACATGCAGGGAAATCACCAGACTTCAAAACAGGAAGGAAGGGGGGTTAACTCAGTCCTTGATGGATGGTTCAGGCACTAGACATGGAACTCTCTCAGAGCTATTTAGAGGGTCTCTATGTCTACAGCACAGAGCTTGCCACAGACCTTATTGTGTTTTTTTTTTTTTTACAACATCATTTTTCCTGATTCATGGATGGTAAATTTAGGTAAAGTGAGAGTAAGACCCAGGTTTTCAGAAGGACTTTTTCTGATTTCACAAAGTTTTGGGCAATCAGTGGTACTCAGGCTCCCAAACACTTGAGAAGCCGAGCTCTAGCCAAAAAAGCTCTTGGAAAATCCTTCTACAGTAACTTGAATGATTTCCACTTTCTCAGACTCTCCTTTTAGCAAGCTACCACTCCCACATCATCATCAGCTGAAAGAAAAATATATTTACACCTCCAATATCCCTACATGAAACTCTACAGCTTAACTGAAACTACCAGCAAAGACTGGGATGGAACTTTTCAAACCATGAAAGATGAACCATGTCAGCTGACACGGGGCTGCATGCGCCCTCTGACACCTGTTCAATAATGGTGCTTCCTCCTATCTTTGTTTTTTCATGTTCCTGAAAGCCAGACTGAAGGACATACTTTTGAAAGAGAACTTATAACCTTATGCAGAACAAGGTGATGTTTTGGCCAGGGGTGTATGCCTTCCTCTGACAGAGCTGAGCTCTAAAACTCTGCTGTTTACCCTGGCAGGATCCCTTCCTTAGGTCCATATCTCTTCCCAAGACTCATAATCTGTGATTCTACTGACATGGGACTAATTCAGATGTAGATCAGAGGATGCTTAATTACCTGTGTGAATATATTTTCAGTTGCCATAAATAGGATATCACAGAGAGGACAACAGAAGTAAGGTGTTCGTAATCCCTTGTCAGTATCCCGGTCTGTGTACTTTCCTTACCATGAAACCAGTGATTGACCCCATCCATATTTTTACTCCCACAAGTAAAACTACTGTTTTGGAGAGAGTCTGGGGCAAGCTAAGAAAATTCATCCTCTACCTTATCAGAGGTTATAAATGGCTGCTGGGAAGTCTTGAGAGATTACCTACTGGCTGGATATCACAGCTTCATATTGAAGAAGCAGCACTTGACTGTTGACATTTGTTATTAATGTTGAAGAACAAAATGCCTGTGGTATTTTTATTTGGTATTTGTGTATCCCTAATGCCTCATCTGCTGCATCCTGGGCTCTGTCATGCTCTCACTGACGTCAATAAGGGTCTTGCCAATAGATAGGAGGCTCCCTATTGGCTATTTCTCCAAACACTCTATGAATCTTCTCTTATTTCTCAAGGCTTATCTAATTATGATTGGGAAAATAATTTTCTTGGGTTGACACTTCCAATGCCCTGTCTTTATTGGGCCTGAGTCATGAACAAAGTGTTGTTTCAAGTCTTGCCTTCCCTTATAATGAAGGACATTCAGTAGTGTTAATATCCTCTTTTTTAAGATTTTATATCTATATAAATTTGAGTACATGGAAATTCTTTTGACAGTGAAGGCAGATACATCTCTAGGGTCTTTCTTAGGTAGATCCTTTACCTAGGTGTCTTCCCACTCCTCCCCTGGAGAGAGAGCGAGGATGTGTCATTAAGACAAGTCACACAGATTTTTTATTAGAAACGTTTTCACTGCTGTGATGTTTGAAAGCTTGAACAAGGATATCAGCTAAAACATATGACCAGAATGAGTCAATATTAAGAAAAAAAAAATAAAGGCTTGAAAATGGGAAAGAAACTTTGAGACTCCAAAGACTTGTGAAATGGAATTTTCTTTCTATAAGAGTGAGTTAAATTATGGGAAAAGGTGACAGACTAATAGTTCTTCAGGCAGATGTTCCCCTGCTAGTCCCCAAGCATGACTAGAAGGGGGACCAGCTGCACATTTTTCCATGAGACTGCTTGACTTGAGGGCTTTCACTCTGTTCAGAAACGTCAGTATCTGACAAGTAGTTTACCTTTAGATGTGAGCCCAGTTTTGGCTTCTTTCAGAGTCTGCCCACAAGCATTTCAGTGCAGACAAAATGGTAGCAGCTTGGAGAAAGCAGAGACCAGCTTCAGCCAATGAAGACCACCAACCATTTGGTAGAAACTTCCTTGAAAACAACACATATCTATGTTCACTTGTGAAAGAATTACTTCAGTAATTGATGAGCCTCCTGTTTCAGAGGGAAAAAGGTGGTGTGGGATGATACCATGACACGGGAAAAAGAGAAACTCTGACCATTAAAACATGGGTCTGAACTCCAAATTATGCAGGTTTGGCTTAGGTAATTAACTCAGATTCCTCCTGTGATCTCATGTCTTTGCCTCTCTCCCTCATTGGTCATCATCTGAACAATGAGGACTGTAGCTCCTCTGAGGGCTTGTGAACTTGGGCTGTAAGACAATCATATGTCACTGACAATAAAATGTACTGTGATGAGCTTTTTATCTTGGACTTATCATACCTAGATTTTCTGGCATCTTCTTGCACTTCCTTGATCAAACATTCTTGTATTTCATTGGCTCAGCAAATAAACAAACCTTCATTTCATCCATGTGATTTCCACAGATTTTCTATATCTTGCTTAAAAGCCAATGAGTTGAGGTTGGGGGATATTTGCATGAGCTCAGGACAGCAGTATTTGTTCTCAGATCACCCCAAAGCTCTCCCAAACCCAAAAACCCCCAGTCCATGACTGTTGATTACTGGAATACAATCAGTGCTTTCAATTAAGTGTTTGGAGTGCCTCACAGATTCACATCCCCACAAATGAGTAGGACTTCTGAACTTTCCTTTTTCCTTCTAGAAATCTTGAAATAAACTGAGAGCCAAAAATCTCAGCTCAATCTAATCTTAGTTTTCAGCAAACATTAATGCTACCCCTGAACACCTTCAAATGGTAGAGAAGTTTTATTCTGATGCCAGCCCAACACCAGGTCTACCCTCACAGTCATTTTGGACCATCAGCATCTCTGTCATTCTTGCAGCTGCTGGAAAGCTCTTTGATCTCTACAGCAATTCTGAGTTTGTCATTTTCTTACTTGCTCAGATGCTTTCCCATAATCTCTCTTCCAGAGATGTCAATCAACAAGACAAACAACACAAAGTTTTTTTGCCCTCCAAGTCTATTTTAGTCTCTCTCAAGCTTACTTATACTTGTATATTAATTTAACACATCTGGGGGATTTCTGATGCATGGATACAACAACATATTTTTCTTTTTTTTTTTTTCCCCACTATCCAGTTTGCCCTTGTTTTTCCCCTTTGATGTGTAATAATGAGGTGGCACAGGGGAAATATCTTTAATCAATTGCAGAAACTTACAGCACTATCAGGATTGCATGTATCTCAAAACACTTTATCACTGTCTCTTTCCAACGTTCATAATTCTGATGTATCTGGTGTACCAATGTCATGTCATTCTATTACATTAAACAATCTAACATAACAACTGAACACGGTGAAATGATGAAATGCTGGCCTGCTTCAGAAAATATAAAAAGATAATACACTTGTTTTCATCTGGGAAAGCTGCCATTAGTTTATTCTGTGGTTTCACATGATTAGAGGGAGAACCAGATAAGCAGGCAGACAGACAGACCAAACATGAACACATGGTACTCAGGGAAATGCAGCTGAGGTTCTTCAGTTTAGGCTGTCCATTTCAACACTTTAATAGAAGCAGAAAGATTTCTTGTCTTTTGTTAATTAGAAATAAGATGGGAGATCAGAAAAAACTCACCTCATGTCTCTGTTTCCAGGTTCTTTTATTTGTATATGTTTTACATTTGTTCCAAAACCAGTAACTCCTTAAAATCTTTAAACCCACCTTACACTTTTATTTGTACTGCATCTCGCTTCACTTTAGATATGTTCCCAATGAAAGTGATTTTACTGCAGCCAAAAGTCCGACCATAACTCACCTAGCCACTTTGAGTTAGTTTTGATTTAGCTGGCTGTGTAGCTCTGCATGTCAGAGCTCAGCTGCACTACTGTCACAGTATTTATTTCCCCCCTTTTCCCTTCTCTGGAAAGGTTTATAGCCCACACCAAACCTCAAGCTTGCATGGCTACATGGCTGTTGTAGCTGACAGCCACTTCCAAGCTTGCCCAGAGCCACACAACTGCCAACCATGCCTTTGTCTGCAGAAGACACATGTAAAAATGGCCTTGGTGTAATTTAACACTCAACATAAACGTTGCATACAGGCAGGTTTTAGTATGGACTTATATGCAGATAGACATTTACATAGTTGGCAGCGGTGAATACAGAAAATTTCACGAATGTCATCAGGCAGGGAAGAGGTCTATGTTACATATGATAAAGTTCTGTCAAAAGTTTATGTGTGTATTTATTGCCCATGACAGTGACTGGTTCCAGTATAGGCTTGTTCTGGACCAAGAATAACTACTGACAGCCTGGGGAAAAAAACAACAGTAGAGATAAAAAAATATCTATGTAAAATTTCTTATCCTTCTAAATGTTCACTTTCCTAATTCTTAAACAAATCAGCTCTGTTTATTGAGTCAAAAATCTCATCTGATCACACTTTCTCACACACTCACACCCCTTTTCCTGTTCCTGTCATACTCTAGCCACATTAACCCAACAGCAGTCCATGGTAATTTCCTTGTTATCCTGTATTTCCTCACTATGACTTGGTAGGTGGTACACTTTGTAGGCATTGCTCTGGAAAAAGCACTCTGGAAGTACTAAGAGGATAAATGGAGATATCCTGAGAAGGGGAACAAAGTCTTTGCAGTATCTGAAGGGGGCCCAGAGGGAAGCCAGAGAGGGACTGTCAGTTAGGAGCTGTAGTGATAGAACAAGGGGTAACAGGTAAAAATTGAAAGAGGAGAAATTTGGGTTAGACATTAGGAACAAATTTTCATTGTGAGTGTGCTGGGACACTGGAACAAGTTGCCCAGAGATGCTGTGGATGCCCCAGCTGTTGTGGTTTTCAAAGCCAGGTTGGATAAGGCCCTGAGCAACCTGGTCTTGTGGAAGGTGTTCCTGCCCATGGCAGACAGGGTTGGGACTAGATGACCTTTTAGGTCAATTCCACCCTTAATGTTCTATGATTCTGTGACTCTGTGACTTCCCTGTTCCCTAGGGTGTGCCTAGGATCTTCAAGACATTTCCTAAGCCCTTCCAATCAAGAAAAATTTATAGTTAAAGAATTATCCCCTATAAAATTGGTAATCAAAACCAGCCTGGGGTTAACAGCACTATCTGAAATCCTAACTTAGGGCATTTTTTTCTGGGTTGGAAGATACAAGGATCACAATTATTGATGCTGTTTGGTTGTCAATGGCTTTCTTTACCATGAACTCCATGGTGGGATAAATAAGGTCAAGCAGACCAAGTGTCAGGGGCTCAAAGTGTGAGTGACTAATGAAAGAATAGAGTTATTGATTCACACTGGGCAGAAATAATTTTTGTGTTAAAACCTTGGCATCCCCATTCCTTGAAAAGCCAGTGTCATCCAAGAGTGTCTGATATGCTGCTGAGAGTATGCCAGATGCCAGTCACTCAGAGGACTGTATCTTTCCAAGAAAATATTAAATGACTTTATGGATTTAATAATACATATATAAAAAGATATATACCATATAACAGATTTGCTGCATTAGCAGCAGCAGCTGATTTCTAGCAATCTTATCTCTGGGTCATCTTTCATGTATATGTAGATACAATACCAATTACACTCCATAACACTTGAAATAGGACCAGTAAATGTATGTGTAATTCATCAATGAAACGACACAGATTTTTCTAGTGATGCTTGACCCTATATTTTTTTTTCCTCCTCTGCTTCTATTGTGTTCATTCATCATGTTATAGATCCATTCAAATCATAAACTCTTGAGGGTAAGATTTGTGTCCTTAATTTGTTTCTGAAAAACCTTGGTTACTATTATATACATAATAAAGAACAGTACTTTTCCTCAAACTTGTGTAACCCTCAATACAACCAGAACCAAGGTCATTCACCTGACTTAAACTGAGCCACTGAAGCACAGTGGCCAAGCTAAGATGACTAAACTGGCAAGCAGACTTAAAGACTCCAGCATGGGGGTGAATAACACAGAACCAAAGCTCTATAAGTGATGTAGTATTTTAATCACTTGTGCTCAGACATTAAATAACTCTGCAATATAATACACCAGTAAATGTCTCAGACCTATAAAAATTTCAAAGAGCTTAAGCCCCACTGATTTCAAAGACTAAGAAGACAGAATATCTTGCGAATGGAGATCTACAACCAAAGGCTACAAACTTTGTACTCTAAATATGCTAAATGAGTGGGTATTTGGTGTAACAGTCTGGCACACTTCGGCAGAGAAGTCCCAGGTTTATTTTGATTTAATACCTTTGTGAGTGAGAACAGAAGTGATATTGTTCATTTTGACCGGTGATGCACCAAACAGGGAAGGAAAGGTGTCTGTGGGAATCTTTAGTACTTTCATACATATAATTCCCTGGTGCAATTCCAACAGCTCATCACCTGAGCACTGCTCACCCTGAAATCTTTCAGAAGCAGGCTGCCGACAAAGGATGAAAGGATGAGGCTCAAGAAAGAAGATGACAGGGAGGAACCTTCCCTTTGCTTTCTTAAGGCCCCCGCATCTCTTTCTTGACCTCCTGTTAAGGACTACATCTCTTCCCACACGTAGAAATTCTGCTCAGCAGTCTGGTTAGCCATTTTTAAATCAATTGTCTCTTCTGAAACTAATAATCAGTTTCCACTAAATCTTTCGCCTTGTAACTGTGGTAAAATGAGGTGACTGTGAGACATGGGTATGGGATAACTCTTCAAAGCTTTGCTATGAAACACTGAAGAAAGAGGTTTTGCCTCCCCCATGGCCTACTCACACCTTCCTTAAGAAACTGGCAGCTGGAACAAGGCAGGAAAATAGGACAGAAGAACAAAGAAAGTGGATGAGGTTTATTTAAAAAAAAAAAAAAATCCACTATAATTAGAAGCTAGTATATTTTTTTTGTGGCAGCTTTTATCAGGCTTTTACAGGATTGGCAACCTGAAGTGAAGTAGTATCACATACCTTGTTAATCGTTCTTGTCATATATATCTTGTCACACCATTCAGTGAGTCTCCACATGGGTTAAATTAACAAACAAGCAAAGAGAAAAACATTGAAACAAAATGAATAAGTTAAGTATGAGCTGCAAATAGGCTGTGTTCAGGCAATTATATTTTCTTTATGGTATCAAAAATTCATTGACAGCTTTAGCTTAACAAGCCTGACTTTGCCATCCCATAAAAAGAAAAAAGAAAAGGATAGTAAAGACAAACAGACAGCTGTACCAACAGGAAATAGACAGCAAGATATTATCTATGTCTTGATGTATGAGTTAGCAAAACCACAACAGTATATATATACCCAGGAAGAATGAAAAAAATGAGTTTTGTCTACAACAAACCCAGAAAAGATATCCATCAGCTTTACAGGATGGTCAGAGTGACAATGAAAGGATCTTGTTTCCCAGATGTCTTTCTGGGATGACTTTGTGTTCACTTTTTTCTGCCATTAGCTGCTGCCCAATATGACGAGCCAGTTATGAACTCTTCATTCAGCTAAGAGAACACCAAGATGACTTGGTAATGAGCAATATAGGGTGGTGGCTCTCTCACCTTCTCTCTCTTTGTCTCTGACTCATTTTCAGGATTTCTTGTCTGACCTTGTTGGACAAATTTTATAACTCCACCGTAGAAGGTTACAAGACATCAGGGCTTTTAATTCCAAGCGCAGCGCTTCCTCACCCCACCAAAGTTAGCTGGCAGTTCCAAGAAATAAATGACTTTTGCTGGGCTCTTAAATAATATGATTTGCATGCTTGAAATGAGATCACCAAAGTAATTGTAGAATATTGCTTGCCATTACAGTCATTAAAAACAGGCAGATGTAGGATCATTCTCATGGAAAACTTTCCTGCTGGGTTTTCATGGAGATAAGTGCACAAAATCCACTTCTGAAAAGATGTTGAATAGAATGAATTTGCCATTCACTGACTGTCTGATGATGATTTGCTTGTTAATTGGGAGTTTAGGCTTTAGAGAAACCTTAACAAATGTGATTGCTAAGTTCTGGAGGTTGCCTCCCTCTTTGCAAGCCGTGTTTACAGCTATAAATTCTTCTTTCATTGTACAGCATTTTAATAGGGATTTGTCAGTGGGGAAAGACAACATCACTCATTTTTATAGAGGGACTTCCAAAGGTATTTTCAACTTCATTGCATGGCAAGAATGTGTTAATTTAATTCATAAAGGTGTTTAACTCTGTGCTTAATTTTAAGCACAAGCTTAAATCTCAATGTCTTAGTGATTTCAGCAAGTGATAAACGTGAGCAGTGTTTTCCCATCCAAAAGTTCCTAAAAAACTGTGTCACAAGTAGCTAATTATTTACATTGGTAGGGGGAGATTCAGAGAAACAGAGATGTACATCAATAACTAAACTTGGCCACAGAATATTTAACCAAAAGTCTGCTCAGTATTACATCTGAGAACCAATTGTCTGGCATAGAACCCCAGAATTGTCTGGATTGGAAGGGACCTTAAAGATTGCCCAGTTCCATGGGCAGGGACACTTTCCAGTATCTCAAGTTGCTCCCAGCTCCTTCCAGCCTGGCCTTGGACACTTCCAGGGATGGGGAAGCCACAACTTCTCTGGACAAGTTGTGCCAGGGCCTCACCACCCACACAGTGAAAAAAATTCTGCCTAGTATCTCCTTAAATGATAAAACATCGGTTTGAGTGAAAGGAAAAAAAAAAAAAAAGAAAAAAGGGTTATTGTTTATAATTGGGATTATAATTGGAGTGAGTTTTATTGGAGACACAACCCTCCAAAATAACTTGCCAAATCTGGGAAACTGGTACTTCCTGAAGACCACCTCTGCAAGGAGCCTTTCCAAACCAGGAGGAGAAGGAGCCATGGGCTGGCTCTGACACTGCTTTGCTCCCTCTAAAACTGCTGGACCTCATGCTGTGTGCATCAAGGCAGTGTGGCTGCATCGTCACCCCACACACCAGCCTTTGTGTTCAGCAACAGGCTCATGAGTGTCTCCCAGCTCCCTCACTGGACCTCAAAAAACCTTTTTTACCTCTCAAAAGGGATATAAAGTTTGGAAGATATGCCCATAAGGTACCTCATGTGCCAACAGAGCAGAGATTGATGAAAGCAGGAAAAGGTCAGTCAAAAGTAGAGGGTTAAAAGAGGCAAAACTGCTAGATTTCTTGGCAAATTCATCTCTTCATCCCTCTCCCTTTGTAAAGGAGGAAACTAATTTCTAAGCTACAGCACCATGTGTCCCAGGGTACAGCCTCCACTGCAGAATCCCTCCTCACCACAGGCTGCAGGACAAGCCCAGTACCTGGATTTTCTCTGGGATTTCTGGGCACAATGAATAGTTCTGCCCAATGGTGACTTTCCTGTTCCTCCCTGTTTTTGAGATGGAGAAACTGAGTCTCAGGGAGATGAAACAGCTCACCCAAGGTCACTAAAAAAAGACAGAAGCAGAATCCAGGAGTTTTGCTTGCCCCTTACCTCTGCTGTAACCACTAAATCCCCCAATCAATAATGAATCTGTTACAGCAGTCTCATATTATACCTAATGTCAGGGGGAGAAAAAAAAAAGAAGACGAAGGGAAGAGAAGAAGTTGTAATAAAACCACATAGGATAGAGATACACATTTCTCTTTAGAGCAATAAATCTTTCCAAAAGGAAGTTGGTTAAAATTCTTTACGTTAAAAAAATGAGGTCCATGGGGACTCCAAATTTCAGTTCAATTTTTAGCTGAGGCATTTTTTTTCTTTATCAAACACTTGGTGCTGTAATGTGATAAGGGCGCCATGCAGACCATAAAACTAATTTATCATCTGTAAGGTGTACAAAGAAAATGGTAACTGCCTGCTTGTCTGCTTGACATATGAGGTCATTTTTGCCGCTAGCTTTCTAATACTGAGCAATTTTATCAGCTATTTATATACATTAATTGTAGGCACCCATATGTTCACCGTTGTATTTAATAATGCATTGCATTGAATATGCATTCCTTAAGTTTTAGCATGCCATGTGCATCTTTTATTTAACTGTTTGGTTTGCTTATTAAAGCCCATTATTCAGCTCTGCCGTGTAACCCTTCCTTTCTCGAAGGGGCTTATATTTCTTTAAATCTTGCTCACCATGTTGAAAGTCAGTGGTGTGAACAAGGCCACATCTCTCGTCCCGAAGGAGTAGCAGCAAAACAAGCAAAATCAGGGCCATGGTCCACTTAATAATACTAAACAAAAAGGATTATTCAATGAGTCTCTTTTCTCAAGGGACAGCAATGCATTCATCCGCTGTAGTGTGCACACAGACATGCCTCTCTATCAATATGGGAAGGGAACTAAGCAAGGGCCTGATTCTGATGCCAGTTCAACCCACACCAGAGCTCCTGCTGATGGAAATGAGAGCAGGAGCTTGGCTAAGCATGTAAAGCACCACAAACATCTGCAGTACCCTCCTCTGAAAGATGGCTGGGGATGAGGAAGACTTTACTCTCTGCCATGAACTCCTGTTTGGGTCTAGAGCCACGTCATGTGTTATACACACTAATTCTGGAGTGTCCTAATCCCTGCTGATAACTATCCCTACAAGTGAGTGGAAACCAAGGGAGAAAAATCCAAGTATTTGCAGACAGCAGCTCTGGTAGGGACTGTTTCTCCTGAAAGGCCCCTTTCTCTAATGCAGCTGTTTGATTTTCCCTTCCAAGTTCCTGTACAATTCTTTTGTGTGTGATCTATAGGAGCAGCAAATATCACAGACCTTTTCACACTCAGTGAAGGTGGATGGAGCATCTGGAAGGGAAGGTCTGTCCATTCCCTCACATCATAACTTGGAAAATGAGAGCTACACACATGTGAGAAAAAACTCATTATCCTGAAAAAAACTCTTTGAAAAATCAGGTGCTTTCCTGTAAGAACCCCAAACCTGTTTCACAGATTCAAAAATTCCCAGCAGCTGGTCTTATCAAAATGGTGCTCTGAGTATCACATCCTAAAATGGGTTGAAAAAGTCTCCACTGCTGCCTTTTTGGGACAGGATGAGAAACTCTCAGCCTTGTATCCTAGGCACTGTGTTGCCATCAGATAAAGAGAGCTGTTGCTGGCCTCAGAGATGTACTCTGATGCTTTCTACAGATCTGAATTTTAATCTCCTGCTTACATTTCCAAGGAGCAAAGGAATACTATATATTGACAAACACTAGTTTTCAGGCAGAAACAGATTCCTTATGGCATTCAAAAACATGTCAAGAAAAACATCCAGGGGGAAAAAAGTTCAGTCTTTATGATTTATACTTTCTTGCCTTCCTTCAAGTCCTCTTAAACCTGAAAATCCAAAGTTGCTCTTTAAAAACTTCACAAATTACATCTCAATAGAAAATTAATTTCCCAAAGGCTAAACTTCCAGGTTTTGTTTTTGAAAAGAAGATTCTCTAGCAATTTTGTCTGTCTTTGTAAGAGGTTTTTATTGTCTTCCACCAGGTAATGAAAAGCCTAAGTGGAGTTCGTGGGCAACAGGTCTGAAACAACAGAGATGCTTTTTGACAGCTGAGTACGTCGGTGATCCTTCCCAGAGACCACGGTAAGAGCTTGTGAGTGCCTCAGAGCTCCACTAGCCTTCAGCCTCATATGTCAAACTCATGCAAACTTCTAGCTTAGGTCTGTGTGTGATTAAATGATGAAGAGGAACATTCTCCTCTAGGCATTCTGTTTAGTGCGTGAAAGGGCTTTTCATCTAAATATTTGTTTTGTTTTGTTTTGTTTCATTTAGTGTCCGTGAAAGGTGCTGACAGGTAGCCTCTGCCTCCCTGAAGAATGTCGGAAAAGCTTCCAGCCTGTACTGGCCCATCCATGTTTCTCGGCATGACATGGAGATATCCCCTCTGTGGAGGAAAATATATTCTGGACACTGTGCAAGCACGACATGCATCCTTGGGTAATTATAGTGAGTCATTATATAGCATATTTCATACCGAGATCTTGCAGCATGTAAAGGACAAGCCCTGTGATTCACTTAGAAAACAGAGAGATGGGAAGGGAAATATGATCACTGCAACACAGCTGGGCAGCAGCAGCCAGCTAGCTAAGGCATTGTTTAATCCTTCCTGAATTTTAACCCCCCAACAAATTTGCACTGGCTCTAGCAAGGATTTACCTTAAATTTCTCTTCTTTTTATTATCTTTTGCTGAAACTAAGCTTCACCCACACCCATGAAGCAAGGCATGTGAGTCAGGGTTTATTCTGTGTTCCCACAGGGCCCACAGGACCTCTCTGACTCAGAAGTCCCCTCATGTCTCACTTTTTCTCTCTCACTTGTGGAAGTGGGCATGCACCCCACTTCACTCCTCCTCCCCCACATCCTCAATCCACAGGGCTGGAATTGAGGCAGAAAGCAGTCCTGGCTCTCCTGCATAAAGCCTGAACTGAAATCTTTGCCACAACCTCACTATGTCCCAGAAAGCAATCTACAAGATGAGCATAATTAATAACTGTAAAGAGGATTCTGCAGTGTTTTTAGGTAGGGAGTAATGAGAAGTCAGCATTGGGTGGTTTTAAGTATGATGAATCTTTAACAACGGCTAGGTTAAAAATTGTTGGGAGGAAGAAGAAAAAAGAACTGTTTGTCTCTCCCAAGCTGCCAGCACCAATAACAACAACCAGGCTGAACAGAAATGTTCAGGAGATGGTGCATTTCAACACTGAAAGAAAGAGGTACCCTCACAGTTTAGTCTTGCAGTTCAGTTACACGAGACCTAGCAATTTCCTGATTCCCCCAAAATACATCCTCTAAATGCAAAACCAGTAATTTTTTATTCATTTTATTCTTTTTGTCCTCCTCCTCCTGACTCCTGTCACATACCATTTTCTAGATGTCATGTACATATAACCAACAGCAGCTACCTAATTGTATTGACGCTTTGACCTCTGTCCCTAAACAATCAATTAAAGGTCCTGAAGGGACAGAGGACAAGATTAGAGTGAAGGGCAAGGCCTAAAAAGCCTCTCTCTCCCCTCTAAGGCAGAAGGGTAGCTTCTTTATCGTTAAATCTCATTGTTGGTCCAGCCCCATTACTTCTCCCCACCCTCAGCAGTAAGGTCTTCTGCAGAAGTATTGATCATGCCTTAAATCCTGCTTCACCCACAGAACTGGACTGGTGAGCCAACTGTGATGAATTCTTGATGTTCTAAATCAAATTTATAGGATCTGTCTGCACCCTTCAGCTTGGCCCTGCCTCTGACTGCTGTTACACTATGGTCAGGGATATTGCTGGGGATTTAACACTTTGGCCATACCAGACACCTTCTGTTGAGAGAGGTGAGGATTTGATTGGTGTCAATCATTCCCCAACCTGTCACATGGAGTTTTCAGCCAGAAAACATTTTAAAGACTGTCTTAATGAACTGGCTCTGCTCCTGTTGTCACCTGTCACTTCCAGCTCACTGCCAGCTCACTGCCAGTCTGGTCCCCTTCTTTTGTGGCTTTTCCTGCCTTCTCCTTCCCCTGTTTCAAGCCCAGTATAAGCCACAGACTTCCCCACTTTCCAATCATCTCCTGAGACATCCCATTCCCATTTCTTAAATCTCCAACCCCAGGCTGACAAATGAGGAGGTAACCCCAGCATCTTGGAGCAGCATAGGCCCTCCCCCAGGCAATTTCTCTATACACAGGCTGCTCTTCTCTGTTAAATTTCCCAGAATTTTCATGGAAGTGTCCCAGTAAAGAGTCAACTATTCAATTTTTTTAAGGATAAAATTAGCATGGAGAAAGAAGGACACCCAGATAGATTTCTAATGCCTCTGTTCAGCATTAACTATCAGTGGATGATCACTGACTGAAAAAGTGTTTTTCCAAGGTAAAATTACCAAGCAGATGACCTCGACAAAAGCTAAGCTAACAGAAATATCTCTGAAAACAACAGGACTCTGTAAAGAGCAACCAAAGTACTGCTACAAGAATGGGCTGCATCCATCTCAAATGGGACATGAGACTGGTGTAAATCGGGGCAGCTCTGCAGGCCTTCCCTCAGCAGCTACAGCAAGCTACTCTACATACACAGTAAGGAAGCTGTAGTAGCTGCAGCTATATTGTATATAAGGAAGGTACAAAGGTACAAACAAGGTGGGAAAATTAAACTGGAAATCTATGTCTTCCTTGAGAAGAAATCCAAAGCACAGCTGTTCTTAGGCAGACTCAAATCCAACATTTAGGCAGACAATCCAGCTTTTATGACATCTGCTCATCTTCTGATAAGCATTGCTTGTCTTTCCTGGTATATTTGTCGTCACTGCTGATTTTTCCCAGCACATATTTAACTTCTGTTGGGGTCACTGGTGGCCATTGCTCAGGGAGGGTGGTGATGCCTGTGGTGAGCAGGGAGACATGAGTCATCTTTGGGACTGTAGGAATTACCAAAAGCAGAGTTCAGCTGACTGGTAGCACGTCCTCCTCTCCCTATACCTCACACTTGACTTTTAATGGTATTAGAAGAGATTCTCATATGATGCAAATTAATGCATGCGTAGAGGATCTGGGAAGCCCCGCTATGACTTCTTTTACACTGGTGGGAATCAGGGGCAACTCCACCACAGAAAGCTGGGTAGAATGACAAGAGAACCACCTAAGAACCTAAGAACCACCCCAACCACCTCTGTCCTCCCCTGTGTCAAGGCAATGCATGAAATATATTTCACTCCTTCACCTGGTATGTCATCTGGCTCGCAGGTGCAGAAGCAGCATCACTGATCAACTCCTGGTAGATTTGTGTCTCAGTGTTTCATTTTCAGCATTTCAAAGAAAAATGAAATGTATCAATGTGCATAAACTCCCATTAATGGGATGTACTTCTTCAATTTACACTCAGGCCTTGGAAGTGTAAATATTTTTCTACTCCCTGTTTAGAGTTTTCTATAATTTGCTCAGCTGTGTAAATTGCTGGCTTCTCCATGCACAAAGTTGTGCACGCTCTTTTTAAAGTCAGCTTTTTATGACAATGTGGTATTTAGAACAGGGATTTGGGAGGCAGGACTCCTGGAGCCCAAACTCGTCCTCATTCAGAGCAATTTTACAGTCGCATAACTCCATCCGTTCCAGGTAAATCAGTCTGTGTTTCCAAGGTATGAAAAAACAAGTCCTGCTGGGTCCAGGTGTGTGATGGTAGCTGAAGTTTTTTGGTTTTCTATGCCTCAGTTTCCTGGGTTGTGAAAAAGGATTAGGAGGTCAAGAGCTCCTGGGTGTGACAAGGAGATTTCCATAGGCATGCTCAGCATTCCTAGAGAAATTACTTCCCAATACAAAAGAACTTTTGGAGGCAGTAAGGTAATGAGCTGTTCTTGTGCCACACTGAATCCTTTGATGATATACAGGTTTTGACTGGAGGAAAGAAACTATGAAAGAAAAGAAGAAAACAAAAGATGAGTTGTGAAACATCTTTTACCTCCCTTCTTCATTCTGAAGTATTTGAGTGTCAGAAGCCATTGGCTTAACTTAGGCATCTACAGACCCACCTGTGTATTTCAAGAGAGCAGACATATCCTAGACCAGGAATTGCTTTTGCACCTGGACTTTGGACAGGGAAATACCAAACACTGTCTACTGCCTGTAGGGCAAAAGTCTGCTCCTACTGAAGCCAGGTCAAGCTCTCTTTTGCTACAAGAGTACCTAGAAACTACAGAGAGCAAATAAAATGGACCATTTCTGTGTCACACATGAGAGTCAGTACGAGGCTGACTGAATTTTTCAGGTCTAAAAAGCCGTATAAAGACACTATTTCCAGACCTAATATGGTCACTGCATGGATCTTGGGGTACACAGGACTGTGTCACACTTGGAGATTCACCCACTGAGGAACAGCACAGAGACATGGAGAGACACAATGTTCTGACGGGCTGGGGGATGGAAAAAAAATTACATTGCCAAATTTTAGAAACACAAACTGATAGGAGAGAATACACATGTGCACTTATCTGCAGGTACATGCAGACATGAAGACAAAGAGGTTTGTGCCCTCCTGTTGCTCGTGGAAGAGGCCACAGCACGGTGTGCCTTGACTGTGTGGCCAGAAGGGAGGGTGAAGAACAGATGTGTTTTTTCTCCTTAATGCAGCCCCATTAGGTGAGAACAGAACCAAATCCCCCATCTCATCTGGCTTAAAACACCTCATCTGCCTTGCAGTATACAGGAGAGGACGCACTGCCACAGAGGAGCTGGTGGCAGAAGAACACTGCCCTGCACTGAAAAACAAGAGGTGCCTGCCCAGCAGGCCGGGAGACAGCAAGGAGACAGAGGACTGAAGCTGGGAGAGGTGGTAGATAAATAAGGTACTCTCAGTGGAATCCATTACCAGCTGATTAGGAGAGCTATTTGGGTTATCAATATCCAGATAAAGCACAGGCTGTGAGGGGCAACTCAACCATGAAGGTGGCTGGCTGCTGCCTCGCCTCTGGAGCTGGGAGGACCTGGCTCCGACGGCTGTGTCTGGGAGCACCCCTTGCTCCACTCCATCCCACACCAGGATAAAAGTCCCTCTGGAAGTGACATCCCTGGACCTTTTAAAGGAAGGGACTGGCAGGGTGGGGGGAGCATGACAGGTTATCAGTGGAGCAGAGTGGGGCAGGATGAGGACACAGCTTCCCCTGTGCCCCACCACCAGCTGGGTGACTCTGAAGGAGCACAGCGTGAAAGACCAACATGCTCTCACAAGAGCCAAGAGCTGTGCCAATTAAAAGAATCCAGGTCTGAATTTCAAAGAAAAGAAAAAATTTAAAATCCTGCTTGGTCCTTTTGTCTGATTAAAAACCACTGACCTGTCCAGAGCAGTTGATTTAAGGACACAGGAAACAAAATTGGAAGCAGGATTACTTTATTTCAGCTAGCTTTAAATAACAGTGCAGCAGCCACCCCAGCAGCACAGCCCTGCCTAGCACTGCCTGCTCATGCTGCTCCCTGTCGCAAGCTTTGGGAAGTCAGTGTAGGAGTGAAGCACCAAATTCATAGAAAGCTCACAGAGGAGTGTCAGATGGCCTTTGAGGTCACTGTGGAGGTTTGCTCAGGTGGCAGTCTGGGGGGTCAGCTGGCCCTTCCAGTAGGCACTGCTGCCCTACAGCACAGCTGATGGGGGGGAGAACCCTCCTTTACACAAGAGTGTGGAGCTGATAGTCCAAGAAGCAGGTGAGTCACCTCTGCAGTGTCTCTCTTTGGACATGGCTTGTGATGGACAACCCAGGTCAGGTTGGTGGTGGCACCCCTGCCCTGACCTTGCTTTGGGAGAGCATTCCTCACCAGGGATGATTGGGATCCCATTCCACTGGCTGATCCCCTAAGGCTGTAGCACCTGTGCTCCTGTCTATAGGCTTTGCTTTTTTTTGGCACTTTCAGGGTACTTGTAACTGCTGGATGTGGTTCCTATCAGCTCTCCTTCCCCACACTTTGCCTGCTCACCTCTCAGTGCCTCACTGCTCCCATCCCTGCCTGGCTAATGGCTCACTGCACTGTCCAGCTAAGACTGGCAGGGTCAGCTGTTTCCATCTGCTTGATTATGCTTCTTTTTCCCCCCTCTCCATCTCCCAGGCTCCGGTTTTATGCCCTGAAATGAGAGGAATAGTCTCAGGCTCTGAATCCCCACGGCAGCCCATTCCCACCACCTCAGGGAGCATTCCTCCAGTCCGTGTGCCATCCCCATGGCACGGGACGAATCATCCACCAACAGCCCCTGTAAGCCCTGTCCTCCAGCAGCAGCTGCTGGGATGCTTCCTGCCTGTATCCCAGGGTGGGAGCATGACAGCAAGAGCAGCAGCATTTTGGAGAGTCAAGCAATACACAAAGAGCAGAGGCTCTGTGCAACAAAGACTGCGGCACAGGGAAGGAAAGTTCAATACGTCTTTATTTTGGGGCTCTACAGCTCTGCATTCCCACTGGTCCTTCCTCCTCACTGAAGCCTTTTCCACACCCTCTGTGTTCTCTGTTTATGTTCACCTGCTACCCAATTAACTCCCCATTTAGCTGTGCACCTGCAGTGGCTTTATCCTCAGACCACTGCACTGGAGCCATTAACCCCCTAGATTGCATTCAGCTCTGAAAAATACCCATCTGAATGGCTGGAGCATTCATCTGTGAATAGGAAATATGCTACAGTAGTTCATGGCTGGTAAATATGTGACGGGGGGAAGAGAGATTATGCTTTATTATCAATTGACTTGTGTCGCCAATGGGCTTTCTGTCATAATTGACTAATGCCACCCAGAGTGATATGTACTTCTGCTGATAGCTGCATTACAAGTTAACACTCCAGCACACTATATGTTTTCATTCAATCTCTATAGGAGAAACTCATATATGGCAGCTGGCAATGCCTCGAGGGAGGAAATCAGCCGTCTTGGGACCTAGTGGAAGGCACTCAACTACAAACGACAGGAGATGAGGGAAGAATTGAGAAAGTCAAGGCAAAATTAGTCAGAGGAGATTTGGTGTGTTGCAGCATCTCCTGCCTGATGCATTGGACTTTTTGGAAGCAGCCAAAGAGCTGGAGACACACTGAAGCTGCAGAGATGCTGTCATTGGGGTCTGGTCATTGTTTTCCCTTTTGAAGGAGGAAGAGGAGGAGAAGGAGGTAAGGAGTGGAACTGTAACAATCTGTTGACTGAAAAGCTGCTGTGGAGGAGCAGCAGAATGGGGGAGAAAGGGCCAGTGTTGGCAATGCAGCAGCAGGTCTGGAGAGAGAGGGAGAAACTTCAGCATGGCCAGGGGGGCTGAGGTGGGGAGAGGAGGCTGGACATAACATCAGCTCAGAACAAAACCTGCTGATTGCAACCTGCTTCTCAGAGAAGGGGAAAATTAACCTTCCATATCTCTCCTAATGGAGAAATCTAATGCTCAGAACCAATGGCATGTTTGTCTGTCTTCTCCAAACATGAGATTTTGCCTCAAGGGAGCCTCACAGCCCTGTCCTGTCCAGGCTGCAGTAGGAGGGACCTCACCACCTTGGTCTGCTACAATGCCCATCATACAGAAGGGAGAAAAAGAAAACATATATCATCACTGGGCAAGGCATTGCCTTGTGCCTCAGTTTCCCTCCACACAAGTTGGAAAGCATTTACAAAGCTGCTTAGGAACTATGGAAAGGTCCAGAGTCTCAAGTGAAAAGTTCTGCACAAACAATTGTTATTTTGGACTGAGAAGGCAACAGGGGCAGAAGACAAAAAAAGTGTTTAGAATGCTTTATACTGGCCTGTTGAAAAGCAGCAAACTCTGTATCAATTTTGATGCTTTTTTTCCCTTTCATTCCCAGGCCAGAAGAGGGACAAAGCTTGAGGACAGCACCTTTGCTCATATCAGGTTTATTTACAACAGCCTGGATGGAACTTTGAGCAAATCTGGTCTAGTGGAAAGTGTCCCTCCTCATGGCAGGGGGGGTTACAACAAGATGATGAGATGACCTTCAAGGTCCCTTCGAACACAAACCATTCTCTGCTTCTGTGTTTCCATGAGTCTGTTTCTGTGTTCCCCATTGTGTGATGTCAAACTTTAGGACATTCAACTCCCTGGCTGTGACACTGACTTCCCTCAGGCTGATGCAGATGTGCAGGGGTGTTCTTCCCCATCTCACCCCGTGGCCTTCCTTCACAGATCCCATCCCTTCACCTGGGCACAAACCCTTCCTCCCTGGAGCTCAGCCTGCCACCCATCCCTGCTGCAAAGTCTTCTGGAAAAACTTCTCAGCACCAGCCTCTCTCTCTCCCCCTGACCACATCCACCCACAAACACACACACACACACACACACACGGTCTTATCTCTCCCATTGCACGCACAGAGCCAATGTTGGCTTAAAAATAATCAGGCCAGCTCCGCAGCAGATGGAGGACTGATACAAAACCGTGCCGGTCAAGTGATCCCCCCCCTCCCCTTATTCTCTCCCATTCCTCCCCAATAAGTGAGCAACAAAGAGGGGGAGAGGGAGGAGAGAAATGGCCCATTTTCCAGCTTGTGAGATGATTAGCACTGAAAAAAAGAAAAAAGTATTTGCTGCACCAAAATATGCCTGGAGGTTGTGCAGGCACCAGCTGCCATCTAGTGGAAAGCCGGTCTGGTTTGTCACCATCAGATACTGCCTCATTTACCTCCGCAGCAGGAGGTGAGGGAAGTGTGTTGTCCTAAATGTGTTAACTTAGCAGTGTTATACACTAGAAAAAAATTAATATATAATTCTTCTGTGTCTTAAGGTCATTACTGCCGAGGCATAAATTAATAGAGCTATTCCAGTTAATTCATTTTGGCATTTGCTTCTTCATGTCTGAGCACATATGTGACTGCGGCCTTCGTCTCGTTTCCACTGGTGGAAATGATGAAGTCCTGAAAGAAGCTTTGCCATATTAATGTCATTTTTAACCTAAAAGTCAGGGAGATGTGGGCTCTGCTGCCTTTTTCCCTCTTGCGTTCCTGCAAGGCAGGCTGCAAGCACGGAGTTACTTTTTGAACAAATTCAAGATGAAATCGAAGGACACAGTATTTTTCCTCACAGATGTGTGTGTCCTACGTATAAGCAGGGCATTAGAGCACTCTTCTGAGAATAGCAAAGAAGGCTGTAATGCACATTATCCGCTCACGGATGCATTAAGCTGTCCTTCAGAAATATAGATGTTTTCCTTTCAGTTTGGAGAGAGAACAGACATACTCAGTGGAGAATGAGACAGCAGCTTTAGCATCCTTTTCCACCTCTTTAATTTCCCTTGTTTTCTTCTTGGGGACACATACTGCAGGGCATCATGTACCCCAGACACTGCTTGGGTGTAGCTGCATCCTCTGCTCTCAGAAGGAGAACAGGGTGTTTGGCTCCTTGTAGGGTTGGGCCATCACCCAGGGATCCCTTTTCTTCCTATGCCAACACTAGGACTATTTCAGATAAACATGTTTTGTTTTGGGGTTTTTTTTATAGTTTGTCTTTTTTTTTTTTTCTTGAAAATAAGATGGGGGAAGAGGGTTTATTTTGGTTAAGGGTAAAATTTCTCACAAGACTCATAGGAAAGGAAAATGGGTCTGGTACTAGCTTCACCAGCATGTAGTTCTTTCACAGAAACAGGGCACAGAGCATCAAGCCCCTGTGTTTTCCAGACAGAGAGGAAACTTGACTCCGTCTACCAGAAGCCTCACGAACAAGCTCTATTCTTTTTTTCCTTCTTTTTTTATTTCTTAATTTAAAAAAAACAACAAAAACAACCCCCCCCCCCCCCCCCGCAAAATACTCCACAAACTAGGGGACAAAAATCTTATAGATGCTCAAATAAAACTGTGTCCCAGACTGTTGCACAAATTTTTGCAAAGGAAAAAAAAGAAAATCTTTGTAGTAAAAATGTCATTGAAGTGTCTGCCTGAAAGAGTCTTTCAGTGACCAAAATGTATCCTGGATCAAGACAAAATACAAAAATTGTGTAGAATAGTTTCAGGCTGGTTTTTTTCATGCCTTCTTGAGTCCAAAGGGCTGTCACTAATGCATTTATGTATTTCCCTCTCTGTGTTTTGGTGATCAGGGGATTGCAGCACCGAAGGTCTATGCACGAGGTGGTTTGCAGCAACGTACTTGCTGCAAAACCACCATGAACTTTATTACTGCTTGTACTGCCAGCTTTGTACAGATTTGAATTATTTGGGCAGAGATAAACCATGCAGGCAGAAGGCAGCAATTTAAAGTGTCCCAGGTGCAGCAGATACTGCTGGAAACAAGGGTAGGGGACTGTACCAATCCTCCTCCTGTCTACCCAATAATGATGTAAACCAAACTAGGTCCCATGGATTGAGGCTGGAATCCCAAAGTGTTGCCCGGGCCAGCCAGTGGTGACTTTTTCACCCCCACTTTCCTGTCCTGCAGAGAACACCCGCTGCCACCTCCTTTGCAGAGACCTAAATCACCCGAAAAGCTTTTTCCACCCTGGCACACCCCTCTGCATGAGAACAAACAGCCACGCTGGGACAGAGCACAGCCTTGCCACCCTTTTTACATTGCTTGGGGATCTGCTCTGATGCTTCTGTAAGCAATTTGGGGTGAATCCCCAAACTCAGTCAGTTCTTCCAAGGTAAATTCTGAAAGAAGCAGCAAGAACACTGAATTCATAACACCCTCATGAGGAAGACTTGTGCTGTTCTCTGTAGCACTGCAGTGAAGTGTCAAATTTTGCACAGCGAAGGTAGAAAGGGTCTGCTGAAATCAAGGGAGAAGAGTGTTGTTTCCTAAAATGACATGCCTCTGTTTATGTAAATGAGTTCTTGCTCTGTATATACACAGGTGCATACATATATATGAGTGTGTGTCTGCATGTGTGTGCTTTATTTTTCTTTTGATTGAGCCTGTGGGCTCAATGCTGCAAATAAGAGTTTTGTGTTCTGTTGCTTTTTGCTGATTTTTTTTCTCTTGTGCATTTCACACCAGCAAATTCCTGGAGCAACCTGGGGTCAAATTGCTGCTTCCCAAGGAAAAGCAGAATACCAGTCAGATTTGGGGTGTTGCTCTGGTCCTGACCCAGAAGGAAACCCCTCCAGTGTGGGTTTGGCTGAGGACAGGGGAGTGCCGGGGCTGCCGGGCTTTACAAATCCTTGGGATGGCAGCTCCAGTCACTTAATGAAACCCAGTGAAATCAAAGCCTAGAGCTTCATTCTTCAGCTGCAGTCCCTTAATCTTCCACTCTCCGTGGGGCAATTACTGTTGGGGATTAAGACTAGAACCTGAAGGATGGAGGAAGTGAAATGAGTATGTTAAAATAAGGTTCTCAGAGTCAGAGGGAAAGGGAGAGAATAAAAGACAGTACTATGTCTCCATGGCACACTGTCATTTAAAGGGCCAAATGTCTTCATTTCCTTCTCCTCATGTGAGAAGAAGACAGGAACCCAATCCTACCTCACTCCCTTCTTTAATAAAAAATATGTTTTATCTCTGTGGAAGGGTGTGTTTCTTCCTGTCAATAAGTGTCAGCGGCTAATCTGAACCTTTCAATAAAACAATGCCATTAAATAATTTAACCTGGGAAGAAACACTGATGGCTGTGAAATAATTTATGGATTTCAGATGTGTCAAACTTTAAAGCACTGAAGGGAAGAAATGTGAGAATCGGACCAGTGTGAGATTCCCCGGCAGAAAGAAAAGAAGTCTGTGAGATTCTCCCTCTAAAAAACCAAAAAACCAGTGAGGATGAAGAGCCACTAATCACATGAAAAAGTACATAAAAGTAACATGTATAAAGACACAAGATACACTTTCTATAGAAAATTCTAAGACAGTAAAAAAAGTGTTAAGGAAATAACTTAAGACAAAAAGGTGGAGCGTTACCTGCCTGATGCCTGCCTACAATTGCTAGTGCTGTTAATACACATTAAATAAACATGTCACAGGGAAAGCAGAGCTCACTAGAACACTGGGTTTCAGCAGCAAGTTAAAGGTGACATTGCAAAAGAAAGCGACAGATGATAAAAAACCAGCTATTGCATATTTAAAAAAATAAAAAGAGAAAGGAGGAGGAGTGTACTTAAATAGAGCTGGGTATTCTGTAGTCTGTTAACCTTATTAAGTAAACATGTTATTTAAACCCCCTTGGAAATATGGGAGTAGAAGAAAAACAACAGAATGTATGTAAGCACATGGATCTGATACTCCAGGGCATTTCCTTTAGTCTCTCTCTCTCTTCTTTTTTTTCTTCCTTCTTGCTATTTATTTTATTTTATTTTCATTTTCATTTGGCAACTTCTGCATTCAAAGCCCAGAGCTTGGAATTTCATACCTATTTAACACCTGGTTAAGCAACACTTAACCATTGGCACCAGATGACTGCATCCCCATTAAGCAGAATTACTCTCATCATAGACATTGGAAATGGAAAAGACCTACCCGGTCATGTAGACCATTATACCCCAACCAATGCAGGATTGTTCCATTTAGTAGGAAAAGAAGAGGATGGGCTTGTCAGAGAATGATGACTCAGAAGAGTTTGGTTCTCTTCCCAGCTCGATCTTAGGCTTCCAGAGCGACCTCCAGAAAGCCACTTAACCTTGTTGCGCCTCAGTTCCCCATCTCAGCAGCAGCTTCCTTTCTTCCATCTCCACATTTGTCTTGTGAGTTCTTCAAGGCAACATTTATTTGTACTTAGGTGTGTTCACCGTTGGTAACAGAAAGATTCCCTGATTTCATATAGAGAGGGGAAAATACAGCAGGGGCATCCATAATAGCCCATGCTCCCTTTAAGGCTTTACCTCTGAGTAATAATGTGGGTTTTATTCCTTTCCTGAACAAAGGGAGTAAAAAGAAAGCAAGGAGATAGAGGCAGATCAAAGATGACCTTTCTTTTGAATTATGATCTCTTTCTTTCTTAAAACTGATTTAATGATAGAAATTATATGCTTGAAATCCTAACTGATTTCTCTACACAAGAACCCTTTTCTCTTAAGGTCTCCCTGCTTTTATGCTCAAGACTTTTTGGGGCCACCATGAGGTACAATCTAGGACTGGAAAATGCATCTGCAGCATCTGTCAGCTAAAGAAATCTCCACAGAAGTCAGAGAGTAAGACGACTTACTACAGTCCCTGAGTTTATGTTAAATAATTCATATGCTAACACTTTCCGCTGGTAGCAGTCACTGGGAAATCCCAAGCTGAATTTAACAAACAAAACAAAAGTTTCCACTCACCCCTCCTCCCTTCAAATGGCCTGTGGCCAGAACAGCTCACTGGCAACACCGGGCTTGCTGGGATTTGGCTGTGTCCCCACCAGCACCACCTTCTGCCCATGTCATGGAGCAGCCCGAGCCGGGTGGAAGTGATGCCTCCGCACCACTGTGTCCCAGGGCCAGGGAAAGTTAACAGGAACATTTGGCCAACAGAAATATTTGCTTCCCTGAAATCATCTGGTGCTTCACATGGATGTGCAAAGCCCCATCACTTGTGCCCCAGCCTTGGCTGCTGCGAGGTCATGAGCTGGGCTGTCCTTAGCTGGGGTCCCGTTGTGCTACTTCTGAAGATCGTCTTTCAGTCATTCTCGTGGGCTGTGCCACCAGATGATATGACATCAGAGAGGTCTCTGGGTCCTTTTTCTTGATGTGGGAGTGAGCTGAGACTTCTGAGAGAGCCAACAAAGGCACTGCTGGCTTTGTCTTTTGCAAGGAGGTGACTTTTATATTTATTTTATACAGATGCACAGAGTCACTCTAGAAAACGGTATTCTTTTTGGGTTGTTTTCTACATGATGGGGTTGTTCCTCATGCTGACAGACTGTGGAATGTCTAGACTAGTCTGTAGGCGGAAAGAAAGAAGTCATTTTAAGAATAAACCTCATTCCTTTTTGTTTTGTTTTTTTTTCTCTTCTGTACAGCTAATCAACCAAGTCTTATTCATCAGTTATTGTTTGATAGAGGGGAAGAGGCTAATGGTAGAGGTAGGGGCAACTTTTTAAAATGTTAATTAAATTTAAAATTATATTGTTGTTAGCACTGCAAGGACATAAAGGATTAATATTCTCCATCTTGGAAATCTTAAAATACAGATGAAAATTTATGTGAATATATAAGTGTATATAAATAATGGTAAATCTAATAGCTGCTCATTAACTTCCATGGCTTTATATCAAGTTCAGAAAGAGATCATAAACTAATACGGGATATTGTAGAAAAGGATAAGATTAACCTACCAAATTCTTTGCCTGCTAACTTAATGTGTCAAGTGGAAGAAACTAGAAACAAAACAGTGCCCTTCACACTGCAGTGTCCTTTATTGACTTTTTTTTTTTTTTTTTTAACTTTTCCACTTCTTTTGACTAAGTTAGAGTCTTACAGCCTTTTTCCCCAACTGGCATAAAATGATATCAGACCCACTGCATGCAATGATATATGCCTCTGCCTTCAGTCAAGAGAAAGTACATCACTATTTTATTGGATGCAGGTCTCAAGAGCTCATGAACTCAACAAACACCCCTATAAATTACTGGAAAGCCACACCAAAGTGTAACAACAATAAACTAGAAATGGCCTAAGTGGCTTTACTCAGCCAGACCTTCAAATACTACTCTGCAAGAGATTCCCATGCTGCCTCCTTACTCATTGCAGGTATTACTACCTTCTGTACAACCAGATGTATTTTGTCACATACAAAAAACTGCTCATGCCTGTCCTGCTAGTGAAACAGCCTGAAAAGAGTTATCTAAAAAACAATAGTGTCTAGAAAACAAATTTTCTGTAATGCAATTTTTCCTTAATTACAAGTTTTTCTAGTATCCTGAGGAAAAACACCAAACAATTTGCTTTGCAATCTGATATCCCACGCAGGAGTTGGGTGAAGTGGTGGTGAAGATGAGGTTCAGAGCCCATGAGGTAAAGTTTACCTTGCTAATGACTTCACTCCAAAGGTGAACGTGCAGTTCATTACTAATGTCCACCCCCTTCTGGATTTCTTTGGCAAGATTGTCAGCATACACATTAATTTAATGCTGATCCTGCTGTTCAAAGCATTTCTAGTGAGAGAACATGTCCAATAGCCAGTAGAAATTCACCTGAGTGCATTAACTCATGTCACACCTTCTACCAAGCAGCCATTATCTGGTGTTGATTTCCAGTCACTCCAGACTGGAGGCAGATTTAAACCAACTATCTCAACTGGAAAACTATTCATCAGGGAGTATGATAGTGACCACATTCCCAAAACTGCACTTTTGGGGGTTTCCAGCATTCTCACTTCATGCACTAAAATGAAAGTAGGAGCCTTTTCCATCTCCTCCCTGACATGGTTTTGAGCAGCAAGAAAGTTGTCACTGAATTATCTGGAAATCATCCCTTTTAAATGGCTTCTCACACCTGGCTTCCCCTGAAAGCTTTGATACTTATAGCTTAGAAATATTGGGTTTCTAAAGCTAATTGTTGCTGATGCTTATATCTGCAGAGTCTCTGGGAAGGAATTTACAGCTTGTTTGGTTTGGACTTCCACGTCTTCCCATATTAGATTATTCTACAGTCTTTCCACTGAGAAGTTATTTTGATGTTTATCTTCTCTCTCTTAATTTCAACCCATTATCCTAGTTATTTCCCCCTGGGGTAATTTTGTTCCTCCCTGGGTGTTTGAGCTGTTCAGACATTTGCAGTGGGCTCTCTCTCCCCCTCAGATGTTGCTCAGCCCTGCTGTGCATATTGACGGTTGTTCTTGTAAAACTTTCCTTGTAAATCAACCCCTCCAGCTCTCTAATCATTTTTGCTGCACTTCTCTGAACTCCCTCCAGTTTGTCTTCATCTCGCTGGTAATAACTTTGCCTATGTGTCATTTGGCATTTTCTCCTTATCACATTCCAGCAGAGCATCAAACCTTTTGCCCTGTTGCTGCGTGCTGTTGTCAGGTAGACTGGACTTGAATGATTGACGTAATCCCTTAATTTGCCGGAGGGGCAGTTTTAGATTTTTGTAAACCAGTAAATTGGTGATTTGAGCCAAATATGATGCTGGGGAGGGAGGGTTATTCACTCATCTTGTCTCAACAAAACTGGAGCTGATTTTGTGGATTTAAATCCAGGGAGCTCCTGGGTGTTTTTCCCTACCATTTCTGATGTTGGAATAAAACATCAGTGCTAATTTGATGACTTTCCAAGCAGAATTCAAAATTCAGAGGAACAAATCCTCCTTGTTGCTGGGTCTGAGAAGCTTTGTTTTTGTCACTGATGGCAGAAGGTGGGAGGGACACAGTTCCAGGCAAGAAGAAGCATCCCCTGCACAATCCCAGGTCTCCAGTCCTGTTCCCACCCATTCCCTGAGGTACAGTCTGAGAGGGAAGGAACTGTTCTTCCTGGTAAACATGCCCTTGCTCGTTCTCTGTTTTAGAGTAACAGGTCTCTGTTGGCTTCAGCCTCCTGCCCTCATCTGAGTTTTACATTCTTCCCTGATTATACTATGACTTTTTCAAGGCTGCCTTGCTTTATTCATGGAAAACCCTTCCACTCCTGGGCAGATCTTGGCCCACAGGGTCAGGGAGCTGGAGTGGTTTATGTCCAAAAACCTCATGTTGTATCATGGAGCACGTTTTAATGATGCACAGTTGATCCAGACATCCCTATACCTTGAATATCCCTCCCATGTTAAGAACTTGCAGTCTCCTTACTATGGTTTTAAAAAGACTGAATTTTCTGAGCAAAAGGTTCCTACGACAAAAGATTGCCTACCTTTCCCATGATTACATTCCCAAAGGTGAATGCCAATGTGTCAACGGAAGGAAATATTTCTCCTGCTTTCTTCAATAATTTATTGGCATTCACAGCTTTCCCCTTCATGATGACTGCTCCTGAAGCTCTAAGAATATCAGCTCCACTGAGAGATTGAAATTTACTTGTCACAGCTCTCCCAGGCAGTTACGAATGGTGTGGTGCAGGCAGGCTCCTGATTAAAAAAAATTAGAGAGGATGGGGAGCAAGAATACAGCCACCCCACCCCAGAAAACTTTAAAGGCCAGCCTAAATGCAGATGAGCCATTTTGCAGACAGACAATTTTATCTTTTAAAAAAAAAAAAAAAGCTCAGAATCCATTCTTGTATCCAAGTGCCTTCCAGCACTGAAATGTAGGTATGGACTCATCATCTCCATGACGTCTGGGTGGAATGAATTGCTCATTTCATGCCTCAACCCATTCATCTGCTGGCTTTTGAATGAAGAAATGTCCCAGTAGGGATGAGTTTGTCAGAGTCAGTGACTCCCAGCGGGTTGTGCTCAGTTTTGTGACCCAGATCCCAAATTAGCAATCATGAAAGAAAGAGTGAACCATTTATTCAAAATCATTATTAATTACTGGAAGATGCTTGGATGCAGTCTTGGAAATGGTCTCATAAGTGCCTGTTTCGAGTAAATAACCAGAATTTTAAATTACTTTTTCCTTTTTTTTTCTATATCCCATTGCAATGTGCACCTTGGATTCAGAAACCTCACCCTAATTCCAGCTCTGTGCCAGGAACACATCCTGCCTTCCCTGGGCACAGCCTGTCGCCGTTAGCTGGTGATCTCACAGTCGGACAGACAGAAGCAAGAGCAGAGGAGCCCAGATCAGCCCATGTCCACCTGCACTGACCAGCCCAGAGCTGCAATCCAGGAGCTGCAGCAAGTTATGGCAGGTCGTAGCCAGCATTGACTGCATACAAATGTTCCTGTGGCACATCAGAAATTAAATCGATCAGCTCTGAGTTAACATCACAGCAGCTCAATTGTATTTATCAGTTTGGCTTGTGTAATTTTGTCTATACACGTTTTCTCAAGAAAAGGATGGGTTTTTTAGTTAAGAAAGCATTTGCAGAACTTTTTGTTATACTGAAAGATTGTGTTTTGAGGGTAATTTCAGGGGAGAAAGGAGGTTGTTTGCTTGTTCTGTTTTTTCACTTAAGGGTTTTTTTTTTCCTGTCTTGTTTTATGAAGGCAAGAAGAAAATAGTTTCTTAAAGAGGTCTCCACTTAGTTTAAGCAGATGAAATTTGGAATTGATTTAAACATACTTATTTTGCTATACACCAAGTTCTCCAGAAATTCAATTACAAATAGTTTTGGAAAATCTTCTTTTGATGAAATATAAAAGAAAATAATATTGACTTAATATTTTCTTTCATAAAAGAAAATATTTCCCTCTTGTCACTAGCTGGCCATCTTTAGCACCTTCATATCTCCTCCCCCTTCTGTCTCCTCTGTGCTTCCCACTCTCCTCATCACCCCCGTCAGTTACAGGCCCCACCTGTCAAAGTGCTGAAAACTCTATACTAGCATTACACGGAAAACAGATGTCCTTCTTCATTAAGCACATTGCAAGACTGCAACAGTTTTTTTCTGCCTTGAATTGAGTCTAGGCCCTCTTCCACCCTGAAAAACAATATTTTTAGAGAGACATAATTTAAAAATAAGGCAAAAAAAATAGTTTTGGTCAATAAAAATGTTTCTGACAATAAATAGAAATTGTTACAATTTGTTTTAAAAACATTTACTTGCTTTAAAATGCTGTTATACAATAACAAGAGTCCTTGTGAAAAATTACTTGGAAGTAATAAAAAATGCCTCCTCTTCTGAAAATTTGAGACTAGATTGCCTGCACTTTATTGAAAAGATGGATTTCATTTTTAACTGCTCCAACCACATGTCATTAAACTGGCTTCAAGTTTTCTGACAAAAATACAACATTTTGGTCTGATCAGCTCTACGCACAACATTTAAGGCTGAAATACCTTCCTTAGAGAGTTTTCTGACTCAGGATACCATGGGGAATGAGGGACCTGCAGCGCATAGCTCACCCGTAATGGTATGGTGAATGCTGAACAGGGACAGGTCGTCCTTGTAGACAGCTGCCACAACACCGTTGCCATGGCCAGTGACAAATATAGGCTATTTGAGAATTCATGGGTCCTTGATACCAGATTCCCATTTTCTGTATCTCAGAGCAGCCAGCCACAGATGGGAGCTATCACAGCTGCTTCTGCAAGGAGGTAAAGAGGGAGACCCAAAAACAAGGCCCACCCTGGCCCTTTGGAAATGCTGAGCTCCTTTGGAGAACTGTGAACACTCCAGAAAGCCTGACCACACGTTGATTTTTGACAGCAAAGAGATCTCCCAGGATATTTCTTGCCTGGGAAGAAGACACTTCACAACCCAGACAAAGACCAGGAGCTCTTTCTCAGCACTGCTTGGTCCCAGGATATAAATCCTTATGCTTAGAGACTTTAGCTAGCCTCTAATTAACGAAGCTGAGGAAGAAACTTCCCTGTAGGCCAGTTATTCCATATCTGCCTTCTGCAGGGTTTCTTGTGCTTGCCTCTAAAACAGCTACCAGGGCCACTCCAGGGGAAACTCCAGGCAGTGGCTGAGACCCCTTATCTCTTCTTAATATGAAGTTCTGCACCCCACAGCCCTGACCAGAGTCTGGAAACCCTAATAATTTGCATTACAATGTCCACTTCCCACCTGCTCCAGAGATAAAAAATCATCTACTCCTTTCCTTTTCCTTTTCCTTTTCCTTTTCCTTTTCCTTTTCCTTTTCCTTTTCCTTTTCCTTTTCCTTTTCCTTTTCCTTTTCCTTTTCCTTTTCCTTTTCCTTTCTTTTTCCTTTTCCTTTTCCTTTTCTTTTCTTTTTCTCTTTTCTTTTTCTCTTTTCTTTTTCTCTCTTCATCTTTTCTTCCTTTCCATGAAAAAAAAGCAGGCACATTAAATTGGACACTCTCAAGTAAACCAGTCTGTAATGACATGTCGGACTTCCCGTAGCAAGAGTAGGTAATTTGGCTCCATTTTATATTTAGATTTTGAATTTTCCTCTGTCACAGAAAGGATTTTCCATCAGAGACTTTGGATGCACAATAGCTGCAGGCATTTAATCTGCAGCAGCGCTCCTGAGGATACATGCTGCAGCATCTACTGTCTTTGGTTTGCATCCAGAGAGAGAAGAGAGAGGTGAATTTGGAGGGGATCCAAAGAAAGAAAAGAAAAGAAAGGGGTATTCCTAATTTCACATATTTCTGTAGCTGGAGTGTGTCTTGCAGGCAGCAGGATGCCATTAATGTCTCCATGGCCTAGGGAGGTCCCTTGGCATTTAACCTCAGATATTCCACTTACTCCACAAACACAGGACTTAAATTTCCAAAATGTCTGGTTATAAATGAATTCTTCAAAGAGGTACAGGGTAAGGAAATCTTTCAATAAATATGTAACATCTAACTCCTTCATCTGTTTTATTATCTGGCTACAGAGAAACATCTGATAGCATTTGAGCCCCCTATTTCCATGGTACAAAAATGAGAATGAACCTCTAATCTCCTGTCTTCTCTTAGAAACCTGCAACTGAAGAGATACTCCCCAACAGCAAAGCAAACATTTCCATGAATCAATCATCACAGAATCCCAGAATGGTTTGGATTGGAAGGGGCTTAAAAGATCATATAATTTCAACCCCCTTCCATTGGCAGGGACATCTTCCACTAGACCAGTTGTCCCAGAGTCCCATCCAACCTGGTCTTGGACACTTCCAGGGACAGGGCAACCACAGCTTCTCTGTGTAGCCTGTGCCAGGGCCTCAGGACACTGACAGTCAAGAATTTCTTCCTGATATCTAATCTAAACCTACTTAATTTCAGTTTGAAGCCAATCCTCCTTGTCCTGTCACTCCACGCCCTTGTCCAAAGTCCCTCTCCAGCTTTCTTGTAACCACTTTAGGCACTGGGTCTCCCTGGAGATCTTCTCCAGACTGAACAACCCCTGCTCTCTCAGCCTTTCCTCATAGCAGAGATGCTTCAGCCCTTGAAGCATCTTCATGGCCTTCTCTGGACTCACTCCAACAGGTCCATGTCCTTCCTGTGCTGAGGACCCCAGAGCTGGATGCAACAATCCAGGTGGGATCTTATGAGAGTGAAATAGATGGGTAAACAGACTCAAGACAACAGAAATTGGAAGAGCTTCAATTCCAGGGTGTTTCATGAATGTTGAAAGGTAAATTTAAAGGACATAAGCTCCAGGATTCCCTTAAGCTTTACAGTGATTGTACAGAGTTTATCAGAAGTCTTCTGGTGTGTGGAGAGCAGCCTGACAATGGGGATGTCATTCCCAACCCATTTTTGCAGATGAGAGACTTAATTCAACCAGATGTGGTTGAACCTGATGGTTCCCCATTCCTGGACATTTTCAGGGCCAGGCTGGATGGGAGTTGGAGCAACCTGGTCTAGTGGAAGCTGTCCCTGTCCATGGCAGGGGGATTAGGACTAGATGATTGATAAGGTCCTTCCAACCCAAACCATTTAATGAGTCTTCAATTCCATGATATATGGTTGGACTCGATGATCTTAGAGGTCTTTTCCAACCTTAACAGATCTAGGATTCTAAAACAGCATTATCCAACTCGTGTAGCCTTTGGGTTCCAGATAGCTTTTCCTCCAGGCATTATTCCTCCTGCAGCAGAGGTTGTATGTCTGAACCATGGCACTGGAGTGCAAACCAGCCTTGAGAGTGATTAATCTGAGGTGCTGGGATGTGAACTAGGGAGGCTGAAGTGAGGCTACACATCCTCTTGTGGTTCTGGGCATCAGGGATAGACAATCTGTAGCTGAGAGGAGGGTGGAAGGGTTTAAATCACAGCACAACAGAGCACGTGTCAAGAGCACCTCTGTCAAAGCAAGCAAGCAGCTTATCAACTCACCCAAGGCCACAGAGAAAAGCTGTGTCAACAAGGAACTTAACCCATACCCCAGCCCAGAGCTCCACCCACAAAGCTCCACGTGTGGAGGCAAACCCAAGCTCTGGAGTGCCAGTGTGAGCGCAGCTTCACAGCTTCTCGTGGTACAAACCACACAAGGCAAAGCTGGTGACATGATTCGTGCAGGGTCTTACACACACTAAGACCACACTGATTCCAGAGCTCCTGCTTCAAAATATTTCCCTGTTCCTCTTTAAGCCTTGAAATGAGCCTGTCTTTGCTTCTGCCTTTTGTTACTGCTCACTTTTCTCTTGAAACTTATTTCTCTTTAACAGTGGTGGCCCTAAAATTACTGCTAATTTCCCGCAAGGAATTTGTTCTTTGAAATATACTGTGTGGCACTTTTCATTTTCCTCTTTTTTCTAGTTTTTTTTCCCCCTTCTATCTCAGACTGGCACTGAGTCTGTTGAGAACATGTAAGTGTAGTTGCTTTTGAATGCTGCAAGGTAAATGCTGAAAATGACAGCTTAAATGGAATCATTAAAGCAGATGTAAGTATTATCTGGATGCTTCTGAAGTCTCCTATGCACAGCAATACTGTCTTTATTTTCTCTCCTGATGCATGCACTTTTTTAAAGACAGCTGACAATCTATTATTTTTTTCTTTCTCCCCATTTTCAAGCCTGAACTTATGGACTACATGAATATCTTAAAGTTGTAACTTGTTTGCTAGGAAATGTCTGAAAATATGACCAAAATAGAGTCATGGCACAAGGGTAGCTATGATAGTTATCTATTCTTTCTAGGCTATTAAGAAGAAGGAAATGCATATCAAAATATTGATATTTCCCACTGGCTTATGGGAAATAAAGAAATGGGCTCCTGGACAAAGCACACAGATTTGGTGGCTGCCATGGACTCCCCCAGTTGTAAAATTTGATTCCCAGTTAAGGTGGGATTCATCTCACTTCGCTACCCACTGTGGAATAGGTCACTGCTACTTAGATCTGCCTATAAGCAAGGTAGAGAGAGTCCTTTCCATAAGCTGGTTCACATTGCTTTTCTTCAGAGTGGACTGAGTCTTCAGAAGGCCCTTCTGGCCTCTAAGGAGGGGAGAAGGAACTTTCAGCAGAAGCTCATATGACCATCCTGCTCTAGATGTCGATCCCTCAAACAGGTGACATCAATCACACAGGCTGATTTTTGGGTTGCTGCAAGCCCAGGAGCTGACACCCCTGCCAGCTGAGCTAATCTACTCTGAGCATTGCACTGCCCACTGGCACTGCAGCTCTGCTGAAGAATGGCTGCCTGGGGTGTTCTGTGGCGCTCAGCTGCTCCGTGCTGGAGCAGCACCAAGTCACACACTGAGGAAGCTTGGGAAAGATAATAGATAGACGATTTGGCTTTGGAGATGTTGTGATCTCCCTTTGAGTCTGAGCCCATGCCTGTATATTGGCCAGATGGAGCTCCTCTAATGAGCTCTTAGTCCATCCCTCTCCTCACGCTTGTGAAGCACAGCAGAAAGCTGAAGGCACAGGATAACTCCTTTTCCCAGTGGTGCAGGTCCCCCCAGGGAGACACACAGTTTCCTGTCTGCGTTTGAAAGAGGTAAATGCAATTTTATGGTGCTTAATCTAAACAGTGCAACTGAACCCAGGCTGGAAAGTCCATCACAGTGTTAGTACAGCATCAAGCCTCAGCCCTGAAGCTATTTAGTACATCAGCCCTGTCTGACATGCACTAACTTCAAATCGGGGTACACGTGGCATGAATGTGTGGAATGAAGTATGTGGAGCTATCAGTTTAATGGCATCCACTATGAAAGACTGGGGAAACAAACAGAAGTAACAAATTAAACACCCAGATTCACAAACTCAAAGGAAAGCTGGATAACAACATCTGTACAAGCAGCCCTAACTCTCTGATTTCTGAGTGATGGACCATTGAAGGCCCCACTCAAGACACTCAGGATGGTCCACCAGGACTTTTTAACTGGTAAGAGGGAAACAAGATTGCCACGGGTCTGTTGGTGCAAAGCAAACATACTGTGGGATATTTGACAGGAGACTTCTGGGACTGTGCAATATTTGCTTTGCAATGTTTGAAGGTGCCTTAGAGCTCTCTGGGTAACTTGTGGATTGGCCCTGGCCCTCAGCTTTGGGATAACAAATCCTTTTTCCCATCTATTTTTGAGAAGCCCTGAGCAAGTTCTTTGTAGTGGTCAGACACAGATATTTTATAATCGCTGTTCTTTTTTGGGACTTACTGGACTCATGCTCAGCTCCCTGCCTTTCCAGAAAGCCCTTGCTGTTACTGCACAAATCAAGTAAGATATGTCTTAAAGTGTTTTGCTAATGGGTGCCAGGTCATGAAACTATAATGCTAAGAGACCTGATTTTTTGACAGTCAGACAGCCTGAAACCTGAGATCACAGCAACGTAAAAGTTTCATTTATGTCATGTTTGGAAAGGATTTTGTTTGCTTGCTTGCTTGTTGTTTTCTAGCAAAGCAAAAAAACAAAGGGGACCTTCAAAAGAAAGCTGAAATTCTGTCAATTATGAATTATGTGGAGATCCATGCGAGGCATATGTTTGACACTTTTGATGCACTATATAAACACTGTACCTGCACCTAAGGGACTGGTCTGACTGAGAGGTTACATCTATATTTACTCAAACCAGCAGGTCCTAGGAGCAGACCTGCCTTGATTCTGGCCCTGTACATTTATATTGACCTTGCAGAGTCAGATATCATTATATATAGATATCTGATTCATAACCCATCCTGTGCATAACTGAAGGCATTGGTTTAGGACCTGGGTGGCCTTGATTTTATTATTAGTGCTTCCACTGGCCTGCTGCTCAGCAGTAGGTAAATGAGGTCATCACTTTGTGACTCCATTCCCTTTTGCAAAATGTAGATAAAAACTCTTTTAATCCTGCTGATGAAAGGTGGTATGATGAATAGCATTCTTACCAGCCTTGCCTTCCTTATAGTAGGGGTCTTTGTGAATCCATTCTATTAACAGCTCTAAGGACCACAGAAATCCCTATATAAATTAAACACAAAACCTTGGCAGTGCCATGAAACTGCAATTAGGAAATGAAAAAGCTATAGTTTTCAGGGGAACAATAGACTTGCCCACATTGCATATCGTGCATAGATTTAAGTATGTGTTTAATAGTCTGACTGGTAATAAAAATACTATATAGATACAATATGTTTGAATTATTATTGCTACGCTGGAAGATCCACACTGTTTCTGTACCCTGGCTCTTGTGTGCTTAAATTTGTAACTTCACTGCTACACTCTCAGACTTGTTTGCATTCAATTTCTCTGGGCTTTCTAAATTAGATATGTACGTGATGCTCTGTGTTAAAACTAAATCGATTCTTAATAGTCATGTGGTGTTAATATTAAGCCAATTAGGCTCAAATTAGCACACACATTTATTTAAGCAAGGCCCTGATCTTGTAAACAACTTAAACATGTATTTTGAACTCTGGCTTAGGAAAGTTCCTAAGTACACCAGCAATATAAACCCTGTAAAACATAGCTGGACAGGTTAATTACTGAAGCAAACGTGTGGTACCACAGAGAAACTATATGAATAAATGCTGTCTTGAGTTAAAATAAAATTTTTAAAAAAAGGAAAAGGTAAAGTTAAAACTTTCAAAAAAATCTTTGGTAGCTACAGATTCAGAAAACAAGATATTTGGGTGTCTTCTCTGAGATCTAGTAGGAAAAGGCATGCTAAAAGTGATTCAGTTCTTTGTGAAGAAGACATTTACCAGTGGATCAGACAAACACCTCTAGTTTCCACTGTTCAAATCCCCACTGACTCCAGTGGGAGCTCAGACATGGAGCTCACATGCAAACTGTTATATGTAGACACAGATGTGCATTGGCTCATTTAGGTATCCAGACTGAGAGCTGAGCCATGCCTGTCGCTAGAGGAAGATTCAATGGAAATTCCCCTTGAGGAACCTAAAATGTTTTCACTTACACAAATCTTAAGTATCAGCTGTACAGGTGAATAAACTGCCTGTTCCTGAAATCATACATGTGTTTATGGGTTCAATTAAATCTGGCCTCAGTGGGTTTCATTTTAGTGTGACTAACATTTCTACATTTACACATCCTTCTCCTATCTTTTCTCCAAAATATCTTCTCCCTCTTTGGCCAGATGCTGCTGAAACTTTCAACACTGAGGTGTAGACTATATACTTTCTCCACTGAAGTTTTAGACTTAGACATATAATAAAGTGGCATTGGCTTAACAAAATTCTATGCATCTGCCAGAATGGTTGCTCACATATTAACAGCTGCCTATCCACACACATGCTCACAGCCTTCTCTAGACACAAGATTATGTGAGATGGCTCAACAGTGCACAACATTGCCTTAGGAGGGGTTACTGGGGTCCAGTACATCTTCAGTGCCTTTAAATGCAATAATTTTTCTTATTCAAAATCATGGCTGTGGAAGGTTTGTATGAACTGCCTCTGTGCACAGACAGCAGGTACACAAAGACAAACTTGAGAGGTGAAGGAAGATGAAGTCGAGAGGCAGATTTGTCAAAGGTCTGCAGAGGCAGAATTTGTCTCTGCAGTAACTATTTGCACAGCAACACACAGCTGCAGAGAGGTACAGGCAGGGCAGCAGGGTCTCCAGCTGTGTTTTTTGTCTTCTCTAGCTGTGGAACCGTTCAGGGAAGTAATAAGGCTGTATACTGGCCCAAATGTTTGTGGTCAAGAATTCGTGTCCTCAAAAAGAAGCAGTGCATAGCCCTGTTTTATGACCATGAGAATGAACAGCGTAATTCATCCAAATTCATTCCCAAAGTAGTTCTGCTGCAGCCTGCAGAGAACTACTCTGGATGTATTTAGCCCATAATCTTCCTCCATCAAGATATGACTATACCCTCCAGTGGGCAATAAAGTGCTTTGGGGCATCTAATTGAAAGTGTGACAGTTTTACACTGTTGGGAAGCAGCAGTTGTGGGTGGCATGTGCTCCACTGGCATCTGAGGGTAAATACAGCAGGATATGTGGCGGTCTACAACTGGGAGCTACATTATGCATGTGCTGGGAACAGCAAGCCAGTGCCACAATGCAATTATAGCTTTAAACCGTGCCCAGTGTGTCTGTTCGGCAGCAGTAGACAGACAGCTCCAAATCATTATTTTTTTTCTGCTTACTTAGCTTCTGGTGATTAGGTTCCTGTTTTGCAATTGTGGTGACTAAACCAATTAAGGTGCAATTTAAAGAAGGAACTCATAAATACTGTACAAAGGTAGTATTGACATAACTAAACTTTATAAAAAAAAAAGAAAGGGGGGGCTGGAGGGAAGAGAGGAGGCTAGGTTTCCAAACTGAGCAATCCATTTTAGAAAACTCTGCTACATGCAGTAACTTCTGCAGTATGAATAAATATGCATAATCAAAAAGGGAGCACAGCTCGCTTCTCTCTATTGCTCATTTGATATACCTCTTCATGTCATATCCACTTTCACATAAACAACACAATAATAAAACATCTGCATTGCTAAATAACACTACTGTGTTCTAATTCCTCTGGAATGACATGAATAAGAACATCCTACTCCTGTTTATTAGAATTTATTGATGACATGAGTGTGTAAAACCAGCAGAAGGCATAATTAATCCTGGTACAGCCCCAAGTTACATGTCCAAACTTGACAAGTTTCACTCTTGACTTGCATTACTTTCCCTTGACGCATGATAACATCAAGGGCTTTGACAAGGTACAGATGTCCTGCTACAGGAGTGGCAGGAAGGCAGTTTTCTCCTTCGTTCCAGCTCCTGCAGACGCAAAGGATGGGTTATGGCTCAGTGAGGAATGATGGGGGAATACGGAGCACTTGGTAAAAAAGAAAATAAGAAAATAAGCATCCCTTTGCTCGAGTTAGCAAACAGCCCACTAATGAAGCTTACAGATGATGTTCAATTGGGAGGACTAGCGAGCCACGTCAGGGCAGAGCAATAATATTGGCAGATTTAGAGAAATTAGAAATAAGAGAAGAAAATAACAAAATTAGATCAATCTTTAGAAAGACAATTTGAAACACAAAGGCAGCTGGAAGGAAAAGCTGAAAGCAAGCTGTAACGTTGAAATAAGTCTAGAGGGAATAATGGATGTGAAAATAAACATTTTTTGCAATGTGATGTGGCTATGAAAACAATGGCATATGTAGAAACCTAGCCACCAGTTCAGTTCACCTTATCTATCCCCAGGGAATTGGTGGAGCCACCATCCTTGGAAGTGTTAAAAAAACAAGTAGATATGGCACTTCATTGTGTGGTTTAGTGGGCATGGTGCTATTCAGCCAAAGGTTGGACTTGATCTTGGAGGTCTTTTCCATCCTTAATGTTTCTATGATTCCATTCCTTTCCCAAGACACAGAATATATGAAACTCTAACAGCTCTGAGCCACACAGTTTGCGATTTGAGGTACATCTTTAAGAGCTGGAGCCTGTGATTTTGGATCCCTGTGACTTCTTTCATGACCTTTGAGGCACTGGCAGGTAACCAGACCTTTAAGGGTGCAGTCCTTGGGCCCTCAAACAAACAAGCTGCTCTCAAAAAGCCCATAATCCCTCATATTCTCTCTCTGTATAATTTTATACACCTTAGTTTTCACTGTGCCCATGGGGACAGAGGGAGGCAGAGGCATGACTGACAGGAGCATGAACAAATCAGCACTGCATGTGTGTGTCTCAGAGTGATGACTACAGTGTTCACTAGAGAAGAGAGGGACAACATCGATTTCTTTGCCTGATGGGCTTGAACCCATAGCACTTAGAAGAGAACCTTACTTACTACAGACAAATGTTCTAGAAGGGAAACTTTACAATTTACCTCCTTTGCTTTTTGTACAAATTGCATCAAATTCTGAACATTGCCATCCCAGAAAGCAAACAACCGTTGGCCAGCTTGGGCGTTTTCTTTTCACCCTTCCTCCATCCTATTCTCCAAAACATTTCTTCTTCCATCCAGGCTTGGAAAGACCAAACCAAGGCTAGTCCTACAGAGCACTTTCCTCTTTGAGGCACCTGGAAACTGCTTTCAAGAGGAAGGAATATGTTAACTCCTAAGCTATTGTGCAATCGAAGTGCCTCTTTGCTGCTCCAATGCTGTGGACTTCACTCAGCACCTTTTTAAAATGCTGCAAGGCTGAACATAGTGGTACTGAGCCATAATTTGGTAAAAGTTATAAAAGCTTATGTTGCTAGTTCTGAGACCTCCTGACTCAAAACTTTGCCATGAATAAGACAGAAATTGTTGCACAGAAATAATGCCAGGAAGTATAAATTTGTATCTTCTTTATGTATATATACAAGTCAGGAGGCCAACCACAACTGAGACTGTGGGTTTGCTCTTGGGCAAGGACTGTCCAAAAGATTTTGGATAACTAGAGGCAATTCAGAGAAAAGCAGAGAGCTGGAGGAGCTGAATTATGAATAAAAATCTTAAAGTACATATCTTCTAAAAACTGTGTTTTTAGAAGGGAAAAATCCCACATGTATATCCCCAGGAGATCTGTCGAAGCACCTATTTTTCCTTTTTTTCTTTTTTTTTTTTTAATGTGTGTACATTCTTTTCCCTCACCTTCTGCAAACAGGTGCAGAGAACAACTTTGAGCATCTTCAATCAAAAGTGAATTTATTTCAGAAGCTTGTGTGATGATTCATATCTGTCTGCCCACAAGCCACTTTATTCATATGGGATTCATATGGGAGATTTCATAAATTTAACAAGGGTGCTTCTCAGAATCTTCCTGTCTCTTATGAAACATTATTTTAATATTTTCCTTTCCAGAGAACTCATCTGCTAAAACTGCAGCACCTATCTTTCCTGCCCTAGACAAAATGTTAGCAAGATTTTGAAGCACACAATTAGAAATGTGAGGATATACTCCTGATAGATATATACACTCCTGATATATATGTTTATATGTATGCCTTAGCAGTTGCCAAGCTCCAGTGACAGCAGGAATGTCTCATCAGAGATCATGCCCCCTCCCCAGGCACTCTGGCCCAGAGGGTGGGAGGCGCTGCCAGTAGAACCAAACAACAAAAAGGATGATGGCTCATCCAGCATGGAGGTGTCACTGAGGTTAATCAGGCCCATGTCCTGCACCAAAAGCACTCCTTAAAGAAAAACAGATGGGTCACTGTCATAGGAGATCCCTTCTGAAGGGAACAGAAGGCCCAGTGTGCAGACCAGGCCCATTCCTTAGGAAGCTGCTGCCTCCCTTGGACCTGGTTAGTGACGTAAAGAGCAAGCCCTGCTTTGGTAGGGCCCTCAGGCCATTATTTATTATGGATTTTCCACATGGGTAGCAATGAAGTTATAACAAGACCAGTGGCAATCGGGAGAGACCTGAGGGGCCTTGGGATGACAACTTAAGGGATCAAGAGCACAAGTAGTATTCTCAAGATCAGTACCTGGCACCAAGCCTGGTGTCACTAGCAGAATTTGGGGTCGGTTAACACAGAACCAGACCTGCTGGTGACAGACAGAGTATGCCTCTCTCAAAGAGGAAAAAGGATCTTTGCACAAGGGTGATAAGGGTTCATTGGAAGAGCTGTAAACTAGATGTGAAGAAAAGGTGGTGAAATGGCCCTGTATATTATGGAGTGTTTTGCTTGTCCAGAGCTTAATGATGGTGATGATAGTATCAACTGTTTGTGGGTAAGAATCAGGAGGAGGGCAAACAAAGCAGATCTCCTGGTGGGAGCTTGTTATAGACCACCCAACCAGGATGAAGACAGACAAAATATTCTATAAGCAGCTGGGAAGAGTCTCACAAACACTACATTACATCACAGCAGAGAGGAATAATCTAGGAAGTGCCTGGAGTGTGTGGAGGAGACCTTCCTGGCATCCTGACAGCCAGGGGAGGACCCACACTGGAACTGTTGTTGGTGAAGAGAGAAGGGCTGGTGGGAGATGTGGTGGGTGAAGGCTGTCCTGGGCTCAGCAACCAAGAAATGAAAGATTTTTCCATTCTCAGAGAAGGAGAGAGGTCAGCACAGCTGTTCCTTAGACTTCTGAAGGACTCAGTTTGGCTGGCTCAGGAACCTGGTTGAGGGAGTCCTTTGGGAGGCAGTCCTGATGGGCAAAGGAGTCCTGGAAGACTGGATAATCTTTAAGAAGAATATCCTAAAGGTAGAGGAGCAGGCCATCCCCGTGTGCCAAAATATAGGCAGGAAAGGAGACTGGCTGAACAGAGCTTTGGCTGGAGCTCAGGAAAATAACAGGAGAGTTTAGGACCATTGGAAGAAGGGGCAGGCAACTCAGGAGGACGACAAAGATGTTAGGTTGTGCAGGGAGAAAATCAGAATGGCCAAACCCAGCTAGAATTTAATCTGTCTACTGCTGTAAAAGATAACAAAAATCTTTTTATAAATACATCAGCAACCAAAGGAGGGCCAAGAAGACTCTCCATATTTTATTGGAGATTGTCCCTCCCTGGCTGGGATGGTTTGACCTTCTGCCCCGCAACAGCCAGCACAGAGACACAATGGGGGTTGACCTGCAAAGGGAGCAGTTAGAGTTACACACCTGAAGACAGCCCTGACATAGAACCACAGAATCACAGAATGGTTTGGGATGGAAGGGACCTTCAAAACCATCTTGTTCCAAACCCTGTGCCATGTACATGTACAAAAGGATGACATGACTGGTTGAAAGTATAGTATAATGTGTCTTTGCTTGGGAAGATTCCCAGAGCAGCAGCACAACAGGATGGACCAGGAGTATTTAGACCCTTAGAAACAGAGTTTCAGTGCAACCTCTATTACTGTCATCAGCAAACTCCTTTCCTGGCAAATTCACTGGTGAAACCTCAATTTTTCTAAATTCTGTAGTTCGCAAGGTTGTGGCAAAAAACCTCTTGTGTTTTTTTGTGATATCTACCATTGCAGTATCTACGTTTTACCAGATAGTCTGCAAAGCCTTTGTGGATTCTCCTGGTTTAATCAGAAGCAGAAATGCATTATGCCTTCACACATCCTATGCACCTGGAATCTATCAGAAAGTGTTTTAGATTCCACACTTCCTGGACTATCCCTAAAGTTCATAAAAATTTTGGCATTTTGGGGGTTGCAAAATACTCACATTTAGCTTCTTAGCCCCTTTTAGCCCCTTCTTAGCCCCTTTTCAGGCAATTTCTGAAATGGAGGAGGACTCGGTAGATTGATATTTTTTTTCACAATTGGTTTCAAGTTCTACATCACTCTTCCATATGTTTTATTTTCAACAAAGAGCTGTTGGTAGGTGTGAGTTAAGTTCCTAGCCCTTGTATAGACTTTTGCAGCAAAGTGAAGACTGATCCAGGAAAAGGATGAACAAATTACCAGACAGTTTCTGTAGAATCTGTAGAATCTATGTCCCTGTCTCCGAGTATCTTTCCAACAGCTCAGTATCCAAGAACCTGCAAGCACCTCTGTTTTCCTCAGAAAAGTACCACACAACCTTGACAGAAGACACTTGAGACTCACCACCTGAGATCCACAATGGCTAAGCAACAACCTCAGGCTTTGCCCTCTCTGACCTGTGATTTTTGCATTGCACCCACACAGCAGTTCAGTCTCAATGGCAAAACCCATCTTTGAGACGCAAAAGAGATGGACACAGATCACCATGGGACTGTGGTGCAGTGATCAGCCTTTCAAAGTGTTTTTCCCAAGTCACAGAAGACCCAAATCTTCAGTCATCCCTTCTTTAGATTTTTCTCTGCTTATCAAGTCATTTACTGTAAAATCAGTCCATTCAGAGTAGAGCTCAGATTTGCCCAATAAAGGCCTTTAATGCCTTTTCTGGACTTGTTCAGATAAAGATCTCTTGGCATCCCTCACTACAAAACGGATTTTACTGCTTCCTTGGTCCCATTCATTGTCTAACTCATTTAAAATAGGAGCTTTCATGGAAAGGGAATCGTTTTTATTTTATGTTTGATTTCGAGCCTAGGAAAACTCATCTTTGCTTGAATCTCTGGCTCTGGTCTTTCGTGATACTAAAGAATTATAAGAAAAAGAAAGGCAAATGTCTTTTTAAGAAAAAATTTCCTGCTCCTCCTGATTCTGAAATCCATAGATCTCACTTTGCATAGCATTTTCATAAACAGAGAAAACTCTCTATAGCAATGAAATAAAATTAAGATACAGTAGTGCCCCTCAGAACACCCATCATACTTTCAAAATAGACCATTCACTTACTGCAAAGGTTATTTCAAGCTAAGAATCCATTTATTTGAATGTATTTCCATTTTAATCAATATCCTTTAGAAATGGTCTCTTTCTTAGTCATGTAAGGTGAATTGATATCATTTTAAGGACATGTATTTCTTTTCTAAATGTTCTTATATGGCAAGGACATAAGTGAGATTGGATTTTCACCTCTGGTAGATATGAGTCAACAGCATTTTCTTTACCTTAGTGCAACAAGAAGATGAGTGCCAGAGGCAAGACTTTCAGAAGAGGAGACATTCCTACAACACCTAAACACTGTGGTGACAATCCCTTATTTCTAGTCCCAAAAGATCTCCTAGCAGTGCCACAAAATCTTCCTTTCCCCCTGAAAGCCTGGGATACCTTTCACCAGAAACAACTGAAAGACTTCCATTAAGTTCAACACACTTTCAGTCAAGGTCTTATCCAAGATGAGTGCTTTCTTTTAATGTGTGATTAGAAGGTAATTACCTTTCATTACATCAAATGTAGCAGAAGATGGGCAAGTAGTTTTTTCTGCTTGGGCTTGTACATTTTTGTAACATTTGTAAAATGCTGACTTATGCACACAGTTACACTCGAAACACAATTACTCATATATAAATCTGCATTTGTGTTTAAATGTCACTGGTAACAAGAACGCTTCTGGTAACAAATTTGTTTATCAAATATACATCAGAAAATGGCACATTAAATAAGAAAATGTTCAATAAAAGATATGCTCAGCATTTTTACAGACAGTCTGGGCCTTGTCCAACAAACCCTGATGGAAAAAGAAACGCTATCATTAATGTCTAAGGATCTGGATTAAACCCATAATGGGAAATTCTCAAATTTTTGCTTTCTTTACACTTTTCAAGTGCAGCTTTTCACTCCAGGATCTGACTGTATGCCTCTATGTACTGAGCTCATAGATTGAAGCCAAGAAAAGGACTCGTGTGCATTTCAAGGGACTAAGAGGAGTCTTCTGTTCAAAAAGTGGTAGCACTGCTGATTTTTTTTTTTTTTTTTACCTGAGAGGCGTCTGTTGTGTTTAGATTTCAGGAGAATTATTGGTTTGATGGCAAGGAATGCTCAAGGATGATCAAATTTATGAAACAACTCATACTAGAGAACAGCAAAGAAGACTGGGGCTCAGCCTGAGGAAAAAGAAAAAAGAGGGGATGTTTTCTACTGGTCTTAAAACCAGGGATGATGACCTGGCAAAGGTAAGCAGAGAAAGATTTAATTTTTCTTTCCAAGGCTAGAATTGAGAAGTAGCAGGTGAGGCTAGCAGATGTCAGGCAGAAAGTAAACAGTAGGAGGAGAGGGTAAACCAGCCTTGGAGATGCTTCTGTCCCCTGAGTGAAAAGGGAACCCAAAGTCTGAGCGTAGTTACTAAAGAAAGGTAATAACATTTGAGAAGCACTGGGACATCCATACGGAATCATCCACACAAAACCTATAGAAGAGCAGTATCTCTCTGAAGTGTCAGTGGGTGGTGGATGAAGATCCTGGAGCATTTCCGCTGGTGTTGGAATTGGGCCCAAAGCACTGTACTTTGAAACTTATCATTTTGTGCTGTAGTTTCTCTGGGTCTGGTTGAAAACCCAGGTGTGAATTCCGGCTTTGCACTCTTTCCCATTTCTGGGTGGCAAATCACTGTCCTTCGGGTTTATTGAGGTATCCATGAAGCCATTCTTTAATACTGGTAACAAAAATAGGAAACAACAGGTGGGTGCAGGGAATTTGGCAGCATGCAAAATCAGCATGACAGGGAGATGATTTTTACCTCTGTTTATAGCACTGGTGAGATTGATATCAGAACACATTTGAAAAGATACTGAAATATTGTCAAGGATGCAGTGAAGAGCCAGCAAAAAATATTAGAGAGTTTAGAGAAATGCCTTGCAGTGAGAGATTTAAGCAGCTCATTCTGTCTAGCATATCAAAGATGTATTTTAGTGTAACCTGAAAGTCAAAACTGAATGATTCAAAATGGTAAAGTCAAAAAGCAGCAGCTTTGTTAGAAGGCCTAACCCTCTGTCTGATGTGACAATGCATCTTAACACAATTACAGTGATTTATTTGTAGCTGGGACAAAGTTACATGGCCCTTTCTTAAATTTGAAGAAGTGTATATATATATATATTTATACATATGTGATGCTTAAGGAATTATAAATATGTAGTATTAGGTTTAAAGGAATCATTATTATTTTATTAAATGTTCAATTTAATGAATTGATGGGGTTGTTGTTTAACCCTAGCCAAAAACTAAGCACCACACAGCTGCTTACTTCCTTCCCTGTGTCCCCAGGAGGATGTGGAGGAGAATCAGAAAACAGTAGAACTCATGGATTGAGATAAGAACAGTCTAATGCTTGACATAAAATAAAATATAATAATAATAATCATCATCATCATAACAACACTAATAATAACAAGAAGAAGAAGAAGAATGAATAAGAAGAAAAGTGGGGAGAGGGTAAGAGAGGAATAAAACCTGAAACAAACAAGTGATGCCCAAGAAAATTCCTCACCACTTGCTGACCGATGCCCAGATCAGCAGTGATCAGCCCCTCCTGGTCAACTTCCCCCAATTTATATACTGGGCATGAGGTCTGTGATATGGAACATCCCTTTGTCCAGCTCTCCTGGCCATGCTGACCCTTGTACCTGTTCATAGGCAGAGTACTGGACATTGAAAAGTCTCCTTGACTGGAGTGAGTACTGCTGAGCAGCAGCTAAACGTCAGTGTGTTATCAACCTTATTCTCAGACTAGATCCAAAACACAGCACTCTACCAGAAACTAAGGAGAAAATTAACTCTATCCCATCCAAATCTAGAATAAGGGGATTTAACATAAAATCAAAAGCAATTTCTGTTTCTTCACAGAAAAAGAAAAAATATCACGTCACATTTGTTAACGGATGTTAGTAAATTATTTTTCATACGATCTTGTAGACAGATAATGTATAGAATTTGGTTTCCAAGACCACAGGAACTGACTGAGCTTTCTTCTCTCACCTGTATCTGTCCTCAGTAAATTCACAAGGATAACAACTGTAAAATTTCTTGAAAAGCTCTATCAATATTATTTAAAGGGATTCAAGACATTCAAAAGCTTTAATGTAACAGTAAGGAAAACATGGCTAATTGTCCTTCTCCATTACTCTCTGAGCCTTGGTCCTCCACAGCACCCCTGTGGTAGTTTGGTGTCTCTCTGGCTCCTCATCATCATCTGCTCATTATTCATTAATCAGCTGCATCTCCACAGGTGGGGACCAGCAGCAAAAGCAGTGCCCTAGTATGAATGGCTCCCACAAAATGAGAATCCTGCTCTCCTCACTGTGAGACAGTGCTGATGACAGAGGGAGCTTCCAGCCACTTTGCTACCATGAATTCACATTGCAGCTTTTTTCTTTTTGGTAGAAAATGAAATGAAAATTAAGCCCACTGACATTCTTCAAACGGCCTGACACAAACCAAGCCAGATAGACAAGTGGTACAGCCATGACAGAGACAGTCTTTCCCAGTCCATGAGCTCCAACCAGATAATAGATCTCAGTTCCACGTGAAACACCATCTTCCCAGCTTAGTGAAATGAGCCCGTGTCTTCTTGCACCTGGATACATAAATATATTTGCTTATTTGAAAGTGTGTTGTATTTAAATGCAAGCTTCAAATAACAGACACATTATGTAGCTGGTTTATAAATAGGAAGGTGGTTTGCACACAAATATAGCAGGACTATTAGAGGTGATCATTAGTTACTAATATAAGCTATTATTTGAACATTAGCATACTGTTATTCATAGCAGAATTCATGATGCATTTAATAAGTAAGTAATAGCTTCCTTAATAAACTTAGGAGCATAAAATTCCCTGTTCTGTAGACTGTCAAAGATGGACAATGACATTAGTGGTTATTAAGATCTGAAATTTTCTAAGAGTTATCCATATTTAGATTAAAAAAAAGAGAGACATGCAGGTATTTTGATCTATTTTAAATAGATTTTCCACTCATATTAAAAACTGTTGAAATTAAATAGACAGAAAAGAAAATTAAAAGAATGGAAGAAAGTGTTAAAACTCTAAAGAAATGCTAAATACGTCCTCCCAAAGAGCAAAAGTAATTAATTCCCGATTACATGTGCCTTAAAGGATTATATATTCATAAACTGACAATTCAGAAAGGACTATCCCATCAAGCTGGCAAACCAATCAGCTATGACAGAAACTCATATTTAAATCCCCCCTTACCCAAATCTACGTGTATCGCTCCACCAGTGAAACTGGGCAGGGGGAGACTGTGAACCTTTCTGATTGCAGCCAGCCACAAAGCCTACTTCCATCTTTCCAATGTCATGATGTCTTCCTGCTCTGTACTTTCTCATCTCTGATTTTGTCAGCATTTACAAAAAAGAGCAAGGAGATGAGGTGGCTTGACAAAGCAGCCAGAAAAAAATACTTTCTCCCCTGATGTTCCTTCCAGGACAAGACCAAGGCCAGTTTTGCTCTTCAATCATAGCTCTCTGTGATTCATATCATTGTGACTTAACTAGGGTTAAATCCACCAGTTAGACCCTTCCAGGGATAGAGGTGTGGGAACACTAAGTTAAACATGGATCACTAAAGCCATGTGAGATGCTGAAATAAGTCCAGGTCAAACTGGAGGCTCTCCGGGGGAGAGAAATCTTTAGAGGTAATTTGGAGATACGTAAACACATGGTATGTTCAACCATAGCCATAGCCCAAGCCACTGACTTCATGGGCATTAGGAAATGTCAGCAAAGTTCATTTGAGACTTTTTTTAAAAAACTCTCCTATGTGACTGTAAATTTTGCAATTTAATTTATTTTCAGTGTTTCCAATTAGATTCCAAATGATTTCAAGTGCAGCAGCTAAAAAGAAAACAAACTCGTTTGGGTTAATGATGACAAATAATGAAATTTAATTGTGATTTAAGATTCCTAATGTTCATTGATTAGTTCATTCAAAACACTCCTTGAATAATCTCTTTTAAAATATAGAGTTTAAATAGTTTTCTTTAGTTTTCTAGGACTGCACTCTAGGTCACTCACCTCCATTAATTTCTATCGGTTTCTGTTTTTCTTTAGATACCCTTTTATAAGACTCTTGCTCATCTATAAGTTATCTTGGTTACACAAAATCCACTGAAACCATGCTGATTTGGAGGGTAAGACTCACTGATGGCAGAGTAGAAAAGAACACCCCTAGGAGTTCACACGGTGTCGTCTCCTGGAACAGCTGGGCAGGGAGGATCACCAAAGAGGCCAGAAAGTCTTGATTGTGCAGGAAAGTGAATTCAGGTAAAACATGAAGCTGGAGGTCAGTTGTGACTTCTGAGTAGCTTCCTATCTTCTGAAATAAATGGATCTATTTGATTCTATTAAAAAAACAAACAAACCATCAGTAAAAAAAAAACAACCAAGAAAAAAATCTTCCCCAGCATACATACACAAAGGGAAATACTTGCAAAGTGAAAATTTGGTTAGTTGCGTGTTCTGTAGGGTTTTGGCTTTTGTTTTGTTTTGGTTTGGTTTATAATTTTTATTTATTTATTTAGCCTCTCATTATTTTTCCTTAGATAAAAATTCAATTCTCATTATGAATTCCAGATTTCCAGTAATTCTTCTGCATTCCTTCCTTGCAGCTTTCACAAGACATATCAAAGGACACCATATATGGAACACAGGGAAAATCAAGCCTGAACAGGCTTTGAAGGAACAAGTTTGGGGCCCACCATCTTTTGTTACTTTAAACTCTGTGCTTTCCAAATCCTGAAGACAAGATTACTTGGCACTCCACAGCTCTTTCCTACTGCATTGCTAAAATGAAATGTTTCAATATTCTTGAAATGAAACATTCTGACGTTATCAAAATGCAAGGGGAAGATTGAAATTATTCATTTGGACTTACTCCCATAAAAAATGTCACTGAAATCAGCACATTTTCACAACAAGTTTTGATTTGGGCAAAGTTGCGTATACTTGGGTTTTTTTCCCTTGGAATATGATTTCATTAAAAACAAATGACCAGCTTTAATTACAACTCACTGAGCTTCTGCTCCAAAAGTCAAAGCTATTAAAACAGCACTTAGTCTGTGTGTACTAGGCAACAGATTGTTACAAGTTGCTATGAAAAACATCTTACTCCCCCTCAGAAGGGTTGGTATTTGATGTCCCTAGGACTGCAAGCCTTTAAGTGGTGTCCACAATTTGTAAGAAAAATTCAAGAATTTAATAAACAATTCAAAGGAAAAAGGTAAAGGGTGAATCTCAACCCTTTGAAGAAAATTACCATTGACTTTTGAGTTTAGTTCTGGAAATGGAAAGCAGACGCTACAAAGCTCTGTCTGCACGGCCCTGGAGCCTGAGCGGAGATCAGAGACAGGACCAATTGAGCCATCCTCCAAACCAGAGTCAATACGGCCACGCCAGAGCAGCCCTCTGTCCAAACTGATTAGGCTGCTGAAAAGCTGGATTTTGTGACTTTGTCCATGCTATTAAATTAAATTTGCCTTAACCCACAGTGTGACACTGAGGCCAGCTGGCATGCAACAGCTCACATCAGTATTGAACCCTCCGCCCCCCTGCAGTGGGTGGCTACATCCCGACTGCCCCTTGGGAGGGACCCCTGGCCCAAAACTAACACCCAAAAAGAGTTCAGAGGTGGTTTGTGGGAGTGCCTGCTTTCCTGAGAGGAAAACGCACCTGCAGTTTATTGGTGCAATTAATCCATAAAGTGGCATTGCCCAACACTGCTTTATTTAGTAATACAAATATGGAAAATTAATCTACCCACCCCAGCCTGTGAGGGGTTTATATTGCTTTTAAAATAGGTTTTTACTACATCACAGTTGTTTTGTGTTTGGCCCTTCAGAGAACTCCCTTTCCCTGGCAAGCTTTGGTGGTGTTCATAGTTGACAAGGACCATGAGTTATAGTCACAGAATCTTTAAGGTTGGAAAAGTCCTCTAAGAGCACAGATTCCAACCATTAACTGCCATATTCACCATTAAACCATGTCTCTGAGCACCACAAATACAGTTTTTTTGAACACTTCCATAAGTGGCGGTTTCACCACTTTCCTGTGCAGCCTGTTCCAATGTTTGACAACATGTTTCCATTAAGAAATTTTTCCTAATATCCAATTTAAACCTCCCCTAGAACAACTTGATGCCATTTCCTCTTCTTCCTTGTTACCTGGGAGAAAAGACAAACCCCTGCACCTGTCTACAAACTCATTAAAGGAAACTATAGAGAGAAATAGTGAACCCAAATCTGGAACAGGATTCTCAAGGAAAAATAGGATCCCCTTTACCTGCCCTCCATGGCGCTGCCTATTGCTGTCAGGGCAAAACCAGCTAAAACCTCCTAAGTTTTGGGGCAACCTCTGAGTCAGAGTTAGGGAGGATGTTAGGCTTAAGTGGTCTCTGCTTGGCTCATGCTATCTCTCTCCTTCCCTGTATCCTTCCCAGTGTGGCAGGTGCAGCCAGGGAGAGCAGGCACCAGTCACCTCACAAGCTCCAGGGATGCACACTTGTAAATCAGTAATATTGTGTCACGGAGCAGAGCTTTGAATAAGGCCCTAATTGTAGCATTTCTGTGGAAGAACCACTAAATGAGTAGCTGGGATGTCAAATAAAGAAGAGGTGATGAACATCAGGAAGTGCCTCTGGAGAAGTGGGTTGAGGAGCATGGCTGGGTGGGTGAAAGGGAAAGAGCTGGGAAAGCAGTTGATAAAAGGAATCTTTGTATGATGCTAAGGAAAATTCTGTGAGAAATTAAAGCCCGCACAAGAATAAAGATTAGTAAAGAGCTCCAGACACTCAGCAGTGCTTCAGTTGGGTGTCTGGAGTCCTTGACAGAAGACGTGATTCATCAGCTCCCACACACACCTTTTTTTAAATATGCATGCTCATTTCAACAAATGTGAAATTTCCAGGAAAAGCAAGAGCACAGCACACCCACACAGCCCTGAACAGCGTGGCGTGGGCACACTGATGCTGTGACGGGGATGCCAGCCAAGCATGATACAACCACTGTGCCATCTTCTGTCCTCCTCCCAAGGGGTGGCCAAGAGAGAACATATCCCCCTTCTTCCTCTCCCTTCCACTGCTTCCCTTGGGAAAGGTCTGTGTTCTCTCTTCTGTGGACTGGGTGATGCATCCCTTGCACATATATAAGGGAAAAGAATAAATATATATATATATCTATCTCCTGCGGGACAGTTAAGATCTGAGGTTTGGTGGATAGATCAGCATGTCTGGACATCCAGAAGGCCTTTGAATAACTATCTAGGAGGGGCTGAGAGCCTGCCACATGCTGCAATGTTGTTCTCTGCTATCCACAGTTTGTTTTTATTAAAAAAAACAAACAAACAAAAAAAAAACAAAAAAAAACAAAAAAAAACCCAAACACAGAAAATGCTTCAGAGCTCATAACCACGGGGGAAGAAAGAGTCACACAAAATCCTGATATGAAAAACATGTGAGATCAGATGTAGTAACACCTGCCTGAATCTTCAACAATCTCATACATCAGCTTCAGCAGGTGAGAACTGGGCACATCCATGATGACAGATAGCTCAAAAAGCTAGTAACAGCAGAAATATAAGTGTTAAAGTTTTTCTCTTTCAGAGTATTTGACCAACACAGATATGACCCCTGAACCCTCTCCTCCCTGTCACACCACTCAAAGTGCCACAATCCCTTAGAAAAAGCCAACTTCTCCATCTTTGTCCCTCATAATCCAGACATAGGAACAGTAATTTAAATAAAATAAAACAAACAAACCAACCCTCTTATACTTAAATAGATAAGTAAATATAGTTAAATGCTCAGCCCCTTTTATACTACCTTATTCATGTTTGTATAAATAATTTAATAAAAACCGCTATCAGAAATAACTGAAGCTGCTCCAGACTTTTCATCTTCTTGAATCTCATGCTGCAAAACTTAGGGATCTTTGACTCAGAATTTATGTCTGACTTGCCACTGAGTACCATCACCTCTGTTGGTAAGAACAGCCTGAGTTATTGCTCTGGCTATGAACTGGACTAGATGACCTCATAGGTCTTTTCCATCCATGCTTCCTGAAACTCTATTAAAGGCCACTGTCAAAACCCCACCTCAGTGTACACTGCCAGGAAGGGAGGGGGCATTTCGGTTTGCAGTCAAAGTACATAACTGGGACATGTAAAATTAAACTTCTATCCTTCCTCCTATCCCAGCTGATATGGGTATGGGTATAGATCAAGAGGAAAAAGTAACATTCCTCAAAATGCTCAAAATAACTTGGTGACTTAGACCCATTTTCCAAATAAAATGAGATACTGAGAAAAGTCAGAGGTATTATTTTCTTTCTCTTGCCAACCTGGTGCACACCAAAAAACTGATAGCTGGATTATTATGTGGGACAAATATTTTCTTTCAATAATAAAAAGAGATAAATTAGAAGAAATAATTGGTTTACACATCTGTGTTGTAAACTCAATATACTCACTGTGTACGAATTGTGTTGAGTGTGGCTGAAAGCTATGGAGTAAGCCCACCCTAATTGCCTCCTTCCTGGATGGGGCACAAAGTCAATACTGCCTTTTTATAAATCTGAGAGGATTAAATACCCTAAATACCTACCTACAGTTAGTCCAATGCAGGGTAATATTGTCATTATAATATAGTATAATACAGGCAGTTATTTTTTCACAGAATGACAGAATCATAGAATGGTTTGGTTTGGAAGGGACCTTAGAGAACATCCAGTTCCAAAGCCCCTGCCATGGGCAGGGACACCTTCTACTAGAGAATCTTCCACCAGGGAACCTTCCAAATTTTTTGTCCAAAATGTATTTGCTGCAACAAATAGGCTTCATGCTCCTGGACCTGAATTTCTCTTTCATACCTTTATGAATAAATTTGGAGAAAGGTCACTTACAGCTTTCTCTACAAGGATAATTTACCAAATCAACTGGGATGTCCAGCTCCCACAGTGAGCGATTCCGTGGACAAAGCTGACCTCTGTCATATGCCAAAAGTGGACATCACTTACCACAGAAGTTGAGGGCAATTCTGGGACTCGACAGTTTTCATGTCAGGATTTCGTAGGCTTGAATTATGGGATTATATAGGTCCTCAAGTCTACTACACTGGGAAACTGAAATTTCTTATAATGAGACAGGTGGATGAGTTAAAAGAAAATAAATTTGGGGGAGAAAAGAAAATTTTTTATCCTTTCTCTCTATGTTTCAAGGGCTTACGCAGAGTTCAGATGTCTCCAGATTATAGCAGGGGCCAGGTGGAAGTTGGGATTTCCATCCTGGAATGCAAGTGTCATCTAGACTTTTTGGTTACAATTCATGTAGATTTATACAGCACACCACTCACTGACACACCATAGATTTCTGAATTCAGGTATAGGCACAGACACTCAAACCCTCACTTAGGCTGAATCCCATCCTTAGGGACCTCTAAGGGGAGATTGCAGGAGAGGCAGGAGGGAGGGAGGAAAGGGAGGAAGGAAGGAAGGGAGGAAAGGGAGGAAAGGGAGGAAAGGGAGGAAAGGGAGGAAGGGAGGGAGGAAGGAAGGAAGGAAGGAAGAGTGGTGGATTTTGCCTTCATGGCGCTTAAATTTTCCTCAAATGTACTTCCTGTGCTTTTTTAGAATCAGAACTTTAAACATACTTTAAAAAATTGGGCAGGTGTTCCCTTATGCCTTAGAGACATCTGATGATTTACATCTGGAAACCTGCAACAAGGCAGCAGCCAGTGTGCACCCATATTTTTGGGGGTTTTACCTATCAAAGCTATACAAGAGTTAAACATTGTTGTGTATTATTTTTAGTTGCCTTGAGAAATGCACAGGAAAAATACCAAAATATAGGACAAGGTGTTGCAAAAATAAACACTTTAAAAAGAACTAAATGAAACTGAAAAACAACCCCGTGCATATGATTACCATTTCAAACAGGGAAAGACTGACCCATTGGATACTCCTGAGAATGTTCCCCCATGGAAAGGTATTCATATTCATATATATCAGCATTTGTAAGATCCAGCACAACATTGGGGTCATTTTGTTTAAAATATACTGTGAACTCAGCAGGATACATCTGCTTTATATTAGTCTTGTGGAAATACTATAAAGGGCTTTGGGGGTTTTTATGGTTTTTTCTGTTTTTACTTGGTGGATAATTGGGATAAAACTGAACTTGTGTAAAAAAGAAAGCAACTCATAGTAGAAATATCTTAGTATCCTAAGATGCCAAAAAGGAAACGGAAGTCTGAAAATTAATTAGGTACTTTTAAGGAAATATTTACTTAAGTACCTCACGATATTTCAATGCTCCCTTTATCATTTTATTGCAGTACGGTGTTGTTGTTTCTATTCTGGCAACATGAAAATTTATATTTTGACACTTAATACAACCACAGCTCAGGTTCCAGATCAACTGATTGTTTTTTGGGACTGAGTCAAGTCTGTTCACCTTGTACTGTCATTAAAGCACGTGCAAAGCCAGGAACCGGTTTAAACTGATCTGATTTGTGGCATCTTTCCTGCAATTTGTCATTCTCCTTGCACAGATGCAAATGGCAAAGGAAGGGAGAATCAGGCCCTCTGTGCTGACAAAGGGCTCTTATCTTCACAATGTTTTGCTAGCTGATCATACTGTTTCCTTGTCCTTTCATTTAAGGGTCATCAAGATAAAAGTGTTTGTTTGAATTCTTTTTTTCTCTTTCTTGTTCCTAAGCCCTGTTATACATAATGTTCCTACTAAGGTCATACTGTGGTTCCCTAAATATGCTTCTTCACAGTTTCATGGGCTGATCTGCTTTTATGGTTTTGCTTAGTTACATAAAGAAATAATGTTAGGTCTTCCAATAGGAAATAGAGGAGTATGACAGCGATCTTAAACATCATTCTCTCTTAACTTCCCCTTCACAGTCTTTCAAGCCAACATAATTTGGGGGGCTGCCCTCCTCTTCTATGCCCTGTCCTCAGGTCCCCAGCCCCAGCTCTGCTTTGAGACAGAGCAGAAAGGATTTATCTGAACAGGGTCTTACAGCCTCAGCATCAGCATCTTGTACAGTCTGACATCAGGAGTTGCTACAGTCATCTGTTTACTTTCTTCTCAACTTAAATAAAACAAGAGGGGGAAAATGTTCGAGTGAGATAGCTCCTGCTTATGAGAGTGATTCATGGGGAATAAAAATAAAAATCTATTTACCTTCAACCACTTGCAATGAATTATAAATACAGAGGTGTCACCCATTTGCATAGAGCACGTACACACAGCTCATTCTTGCTTAATCCTTTTGCTTGAGCTTTTTATTATTTCTTATTATTATGAATTCAAGAACAGGAGGCAATTTCAGCACCTGAACTATTTAGAGAGGAGACTGATTATGTTATTATGGAGAAAACTGGTTTTTATCAATTGATTTGGCAAATTCAGGCTCAGACACTCTCCAGTTCCCTGGTTTCCCATCTTGATTACTGTGACATCCCACTAAGCTTACTTTGATTCATATTTCTGTGGTATCAGCCATTCAAAGCTCAAGCAGCAAAGCACAGAAATGAGCAACCATTAGTTTATCGGCAACATTTCAGTTTCTGGTCCTTGCTTCTTTTATTCCTCGTCTACCACAACTTCTCCAAAGTTTCAGCTTCTTTAAAACTGCTTCTGTTTGTACCCCGGACAACATCGATGCTGAGGAAAAGCTGGGTTCAATTGAATGAAGCGCAAAGTATGATTCTCCTTCTGAGGGCAGAGATTATTTGAAGAGTGTCTCAAGCTAAGAAGGTGAACAAAAAGGCAGTACTGAGGTCCCAGGGCTTCTTTGTAGTAAAATTGAAGACTGCATCTTTGCATGTTTAGAAAGGAGTAGGCTGGGAGTGACCTCTCTGTTTGATCAGCCCTGGTTCACTGGATTCATGACCTGAACATTAGCTGGATGCTGTTGCCTTTGACTGCAGTGATGGCAGACACATGCAACACTAGGATACAGAAGAGAGAAGAGTTTAAAAATAAAAGCAACAACAACAAAACTGCCAAAAACATCATATATGAAAAAATGAGGGAAAAAATGGGAGCAGAAGAAATACAGATGGAGAGTGGCCTGGAAGGTAGAGGGGAACAGCAAAAGGCAGGGACAGTGGGAGTTGTCATTTGACTGAGGCCAAGAGGAGAGATGAGGATATGAAAAGAGACTGCAAGATGCCAATCTGTAAGCAGAGGAATTAGGTGCAAGAGCCATGAAAAGTACCCATTGATCTACAATGAGAGTCATCCACATCAGTAAAGTGGAAGCAGAAGAGGACTAAGTAGATGAAGAGAGAAAGATAGATCAAGAAAATTGAGACCAGAAAAATCACTTTTTGGTTTAGCTCAGGCCAGGAGGTCACTAATGGCTTTGGCCAGGTAGCTTTCAGCAGAGAGAACGAGTTGTGAGCCAGCAGAGAGGTGATCAAAGGCGAAAGCAGGAGGAGCAGAACTCAAGGCAAAATGAGGCATACTTTGGCATTTTGGAGAACAGGGATGGAGGGGCAGGAAGGCAGTGGGGAGGGGGCTTAAAAGGCAAATGGAAGGTGCAGGACAGCAGGGCAGCACTGAGTGATGCTGGTGCAGAGCCATCCTGAGGCATTGCTGCCTTGGAACAGCTCTCTGCTCCTTTGTTTCTTTTCACATCCCCAAGACTCCCTCTCACTGGAAAAAAAAACCAAAAAAAGTCAAACAAACAGAAAAAAAAGAGGAAATTATGACTAGAAAAGCAGGAAAATTAATGGCATCAAGCAGAGTAAAGCACTGTCACGACCCAGAGCTCTGTCCTGTAATAAGTGAGTGGCCCAGATGTCAAAAGGGTTAGGCCATTCCCTGCTGACACAGACAGGCTCCTGAGAGGGAAAAACACTTTGTCCTCATTTACGGCATGCTGGAACGGGAGAGGGGGAGAAGGAAACGAGGTGGAAGATAACTGAGAAGTAAATTGATTTACATTTAAATGTTATGTTTTTATTACTATTTTTTCCCACTCCATGTGAAATCTCATCCTTTAAACTAGACAAACCAGGGTAAACTATTTTTTATAGTGTGAAAAAAAAATGATTGACATTCTGAGGTAATACTTTTTAAATTCCTCCAATTAAACAAAGCGAATTTAATTTTAAGTTTAATTAAAAGGAAATTTAATTAGAAAGAAGATTAAATTTTAATTAAATTTCTCCAAAATCCTTATCCTTGCCTTTACTGCTAATATTTCTCTCGGAACCAAATCCCTTTTTAATATTCTTAAATTCTATTCTAGTAAACTTCCCTTTTATATTAAAATTATATCTGCCTGGATGTACTCGCTACCAGGAAAAAAAAAAAATCATTGCCTCTTTTAAAATACTTGAAGAGTACACCTGAGACATAGAGTAACTCAAGAGCGACCAGTGGAACATTTGGATATGCTCTGAGTGCGACACCACTAAATTAACCCGCCTGCTGCTGAACACTCTGCAGGCAGGGAACCATCTGTGTGTCACCAGACACTCCTTTCCTGCCTGCAGCTCTCTGCTGCTCAGCACACCCATGATGTCTGTACTGCTCAGCATTTCCTGTGCTCTGCTGCTGCATCCAGTTTTCTCCTCTTCTGCAGAGATTTTTTTTGGGTTTTATGCTTGTTTGTTTGCTTTGTTATGTTTGTTATGTTTTATTTGGGTTTTTTTTCATAGAATGGTTTGGGTTGGAAGGGACTTTAATGATCATCCAGTTCCAATCCCCCTGCCATGGGCAGAGATGCCTTCCACTAGACCAGGTTGCTCCAAGCCTCATCCCTCATCCAGCCTGACCTTGGACACTTCCAGGGATGGAGCAGCCACAGCCTCTCTGGGCAGTCTGTGCCAGGGCCTCACCACCTTCACAGGGAAGAATTTCTTCCCAGTATCTAATCTAAACCTGCCCTCTTTCAGTTTGAAGCTGTTCTACTGTGTCCTATCACTAAGGACCCTTTCAAAACTCCCTCTCCAGCTCTCTTGGAGCCCCCTTCTGCACTAGAAGGGGCTCTAAGGTCTCCCTAGAGCCTTCTCTTCTCCAGGCTGAATAGCCCCAGCTCTCTCAACTGCTCTCTTTTCCATCTGCTCTAGTCTGCTAGAGAGGTTTGCCTCAGTCACAGCACCCACAATGCACTGAGTCAAAACTGTCTTTTGCTTTCCCTCTATTCCTGTGACATCAACTCCAGTCTCCACAGCAGACAAAATTGTCTGGTGCCATAATGCTTCGGTAAAGGCTTGCAAATCTCTGTTTGCTGGGTGCTGCCGCAGGAGGCAGCTGGAGCACCAATGTACCCACTTTGCCACCAGACTGTCCCACTGAATCTCCTAGCATGCATCTCCTGTGCACAACCCACTGCTGTGCAACAGCAGGGACCGGACACCCCCCAGCAGACAGACTGGAGGCAGCCATAGCAAGGCAATGCTTGTCCCGAGCCATGCTCTCTCACTTTCGATTTTGTTCTTTTCCCAGCAAAGGCAACCACATCCCATTACAACAACCAGGTGAAAGGTGAGCTGGATGTTCTGGGAAGAGGACAGGCAAGACGGCACTTAGTGTGACTTTCCAGAGCATCCCTGTCAATCACCCCCTGATACTGAGGTGAGGTAAGCTGTCACAGCTTCTGTCCACTCCTGTGACCCCACAGCCCAGCAGTCTGGTGGGTCCAGCACAGGGTGACAGCATGGCAAAGTTGCTGTGAAACTGCATCAGCCTGAGGTTTGTGCTGGGGCCAAAGGGTGGGAGGATGAGGAGGATGCCAGCCAGCACTGGCCCTGGAGCTGTGGTCAGGGTTTCTGTCCCCAGGACCTTCCACATTCATTTTGATTATGTGACCCATCATCCCTGAGAAAAAAACATGTTTATTTTAGCATGTTGTCATGGTGACCACTAGTCTTGCCAACGGATACCAACTTGCAAAGCATCGTTATTTTTGTAGCTATTCTTACAGGTGAAATCTCATCAGCTGTACTCATATGTTATCTGCCTGTCCCAGCATCTCTTCTTTACAAGAGTCAGGATCAGACACCTCAGAAATTCCATAACACGCCATTTACAAAATCCTGACCATAGATGAGGTTTTGTCTACACATCTGCCAACTAGAAAAGTCACACACCCACTTTAAAAAAAATACTGCAAATGTCTATGTCCATGAAACTCAATTTTTCTTCTTTTTTTCAAACAACAACCTGCATAGGATGCTGAGTGACACTGCAGAGTATTCACCAAACTTTTGACAGACCAGTCACAGAAAACATTTTGCAGGATTCATAGAGCTCATTTACTTTTTGAGGGAATCCAAACAAAATGCAACTCCCCTGCTAAAATTAAAGCAGTTTTACATTACAAGGCTATCCAAATAAGATGCAATTTCCCTGCTGATATTAAAGAGGAGTTCCCAGGAGATGCTGTGTGTGAAAGGCCAGTCCCAAATGTCTCACTTGCAGCAGAGCTCTCATAGTCCCATATACCACACTCTGCATCTTTAGAAATCCTTTAATGACTACCTGCCTACTTTGGCCACTTCTCTTCTAGCTGTTGACATTTCTGAGGTCAGTCAGGTTGTTTCTGAACAGCAGTCTTGGGTTTTTTTGGGGATATTTTTTTTTATTAAATACTCTTTCTATGTTCCCTTACCCTAAAGTCATCTATTTTGTCTCTGAGGGCATCGTGCTCACCTTCTGATCTTCATGCTCTCCATGTCTCTCTCCCACACACTGCAAAAGTCAGCAGGAGCTGACCTTTCTCCTCACCAGCTGTCTGACCTGGCTGGCGTTCCTGAACAGCGGAATTATTGCCTTGTGGGGCTTTTCTATTTGTCTTCCCCATCTATCTTAAAAATAAACATGGACCAAATGACAAAAACTCATACACTACCAGTCTGTGCTGCAGGCAGTTACACAGTTACAGTGATTGGAAAACACATGGAGCAGGGATTGATTAAAATATCACGGGCCAATGGCATTATGCATCTTATTTCCTTCACAGATGTAGTCCTAAAAGTATTCTAGGACAGGCTTGAGAACATGGTGATAATCTTTTATTTATAGTGATTAAATTGTTAGCATGATGAAAATTTATATCCTTGTTTCTGAGTGCCACTGCTCATTTCCAAAATCTCTCTTTTGGGTGGAAGATATTTTTATTACTAGCTTCACTTACAGTAGGATCAACACAGATGAGGTCTAATAGGCAATGCTAAGATATAAATAGGAATGCAAACAGGTAAAGAAAATAACATTATCACACTTTTTAAGTGAGAAACTGAGGTATAGAGAAATCAGCTGTGGGTATCAACTACCTGGAAGTGCTCTCTCCAGTTAATTTTTTAAAGAGTTCCACAAAATTCACCTGGAAAATATGTTGTAAAACAGTGAGTTCAATCTTGATTTTCAGAATCCTAGATCATTACCTCAAGAAAAAATAATCCCATTTTAGATGCAAAACAAAGTTCAGAGATAAGACAGAATATTTGTATTGCCAATGGAAATGCTTGGATAAATATGATACCACCTAGATGATGAAATATGACACTGTCTAGATATGTTGGATAAAATCATTACACCATGATTCAAAAATGCAGCAGAAGAAGATAGCAGATGCTTATGCTCATCACTTCATTAGATGTTCTTTCTGAGAACATGGTCTGAGCCATGTTTTTAGCCAGTGGGTTTTGTGACACTGAGCTGGGAACTCTTCAAACATTGGTGCTGTGTTATGGTAAGCTGTGTCTCATGATGTCTTGCTGTTTGAGAAGGTAAGACCTTGAAACAAATCACAAAAATAGACATGAAACTGACAATAAAAGCCCAAGAGCATGGTGGATTTGGACTTTTCCAGGTGATATACCCAATCTGTAGATCAGAATTTGTCTGCAGAAGAGACGGGATACAGGCAGTGCTGGACTGCATGAAGCCAGTGGTCAATTTGATCCAGTATGCCACCTGATAGGGATCAAGGAGGCATCAGAAGAAGCTTCAAGACATTTCTCTCATGAGGGAACTTTCTTGCTTCCCCATAGAAGGTTAAGGTCTTCTCAGTCCTGATGTATAAGGATTTATCTCTGTTCTCTTGCTCCTGTGGAAAGAAAACTGTTCTTTACCATTTATAGAGTATTCTGCAGACTATCTGGTGAGTAAGGAGCTTTCATCACATAGACACAAAAATAGAGAGAGTTTTATGGGGTGTGTTTCATTCCTATTGGGTGCCCACCAGCCATGACTACTGCCCTTTGGGCCACACAATCAACCTCCTCACTCATGAAGATGAATGTCGTATCAGCCCTGCAGTAAGCCATCATCTATTCTTGAGAAACAAAGAGAGTATATAGCATGACCTTCCTTGAAATATTGGATCTATTTACACGGGTTTGCATGGACCACATTACTTATGAGTCACCAAGGGGAAACTGAGCTCCTTGTAGATAAAGCGATCAGTGCAAACCACTGTAAATAAATCTGAAATTTCTATGAAGGTCGCACTGTGTCTGATTTATACTTCAGCACCCTATGAAATAATGTTGACCAGGTAAGTGGTTTTCAATTATTATTATTTTTTTTTTATTCACATAAGAAAAGAGAAAAAAACACCCCTTTTTTGTAGGATAAGGGACTGCTCTATTTTAAAGTGTATCTGGTTAGAGAGATGACACATGCTCAGGAAGTAAGTTATTGTCTGGCATAAGGCTAAATGTTCCTGGACCTGATTCTGCCACCCAAACTAACCAGGATGACTTGAATGGGCATACAGGGCAGAGTCAAACCCAGCAGCAGCCACAGATGATCCTTAGACAGTTTGAAGCACCATTTTCCTGATTAATCTATACCTTTATTTTCATTATTAATCCCAGTATAGGTCAAGCCTGAGTGAAACTTTTGTACCACTAAGGCAGGAGCTATCATTAGCACAGGCATTTGGTCTTGCAAGGCAAGAAATGCTCCAGTGGCCATAGTATGGGAGTGGAAGTCAGGAATGTTGCTTTTGTCATTAATTTGCTTTGTGACCAGTTTGACTTCCCCTTCCACCTTTCATCTGACCTGTCTGTTAAAGCAGGCGAGCCCCTGGTATTGGAAGAGACTAATTGATGCAATTAGGAGCAATAACATGAGGACTCCATTTCAGGTTCAGGGATATTGATAGGCTTTCTACTTGCTGCCCATAATGTCACTGGAAGGTAAAAATGGTATCTAGTAAGTGAATTTGATCACCTTGTATGTCCTTCTGAGCCCCAAAATGCAAGTTTTAGTGTTCTAAATAGGGTAAAATAAAAATAATTTTAGAGCACCTAAGGTTAGCACAGGAAGAAAAATATTTTGAGAACTACAGCAAGGTTGAACTTGCCTGGCCTGTTACTCATTCTCAGAGAAGTAAGTTATACTTAACACAGTAGAAAGTCAAGATTCAGGAAGATTGAGAGGGTCTTCAGAGACACTAAGTAGCCTCGGTGATCACGGCAGATGAACTTCAAATCTGGCAAGAACAATGGTGCTCTCTGGAAAAGGAGAAAATTTGAGTTACTTTGTGACTTCCATAATTTCAGGGAAACATGTTTTCTTTAAAATTTCCAGGAAAATATGCGCAGTGCTCAAACTTCAGCCCAGTTTTTAATGTTCTTAATAAAATGGCCTGAGTTAGAAGCTGATCTGAAGAACAGCCTTCCAGGGAGTCTGGCTACAATAAGGTTTTTCTAAACCAGACTGAGATTCTAAAAACAGATTGGTTAATTTAAACCTGACTGGGACCAGCCTTTTGCCAGCCTCAGCAGTTCTGCCACACCTCAGGACCTTTTATCAAATCTATGCCTCAGCAAATTTAAATGCTAGTTTAACTGCTGTTGTTAGTTAAATGACAGTTAATTACATCCTTGTAGCTCAGATTAATCGCTTTAGCATATGAGTAGCTTACACATTGGACAGGATGTATCAGAAATGTCTCTGGGAAAGCTGAGTCAGAGCAGCAGTTTTCCCTTCACTGTAAAACCACCCTTCTGCCCTACCAAGGGCAAACCTGAGCACCCATCAGCCCTCCAGTGCCATCCTCAGGCACAGGAGGTGTCTCAGCTGGGCTGGTCACTGCCTTCTCAGGGAAAGGATTGAACACAGCCACAGGACTGGCAAAAACACTGGAACAGGTTCCCTGAAGAGGTGATAGATGCCACATCCCTTGAAACCCTCAAGGTTAGGTTGGATGGGGCTCTGAGCAGCCTGGTCTAGATGAAGATGTCCCTGGTCATCGCAGAGGTGTTGGACTAGATGACCTCTAAATGTCCCTTCCAACCCAAACTGTGCTTTGATTCTATAGGATTGGAGACTAAAAAACTGATAAAGTAGAATGATCACATTAAATAGGTGGGGTTTTTTGCTGCTATTATTAACACCATTATGATTGTGTCAGTTCTTCTCACAAGTACCAGGCAGGAAGAAACCCCAAGTTGTCCCGGTCCCTGTGTAAACTCAAATCCACATCCTACAAAACTGCCACTTAAACTTTACAGTTGAATTACATCAAGTGATTGCTATTTAATTTGAGTGTAATGGCTTTAGAGTAATTGCACTGCAAAATCATCTATGCAAAATATTAATTCATCTTTTTATTTATTTCATTTGGCAGTTGGTTTTGCTGCCTTCTCTTCACCTGGATTTATCAGTAGTCTGGCGACCCTCAAAGACCATTTGAGAAGTGGTACAGCCTTGGCAAGGGCTAAATCCTAGCAGAAGACTCTCTGAAACTCACTGTAAAGCTCTCTCATTCTGTTGCTCCACAGACCCTGCTTCACCATCTGCCTCGCGAATGAGATTTTTTGTTGCTGTATTTCACAGGTTTAAAAATATGGTTATTATGATCCATAAACCAGCTTTCACAGAGATTATGAATTAAGTCCCAAATATTGTACCGATGTGCTTTGTGAAATATATCTCCAACGTCAGAGCATTGCTGCTGTTATGACCCATCTGCATAATATTACCTCAGAGTACTTAAAGGCCTCAAGTTTTGTATTTGCTGCAGGGGATGGGGGAAGTTTTGTTTTGCTATCCCTTGTAGCAGCTCGAGAAGTAAAACCTGAAGCCTTAAAGTCAGGTGGGTGAGATAAATTGAAACGGATCTTATTGCTCCCAAACACTCTCCTGGAAACAATGGCATCTTGACATTTTATCAGTCACTCATGCGGTCATTCTCAGCGGTATCAGCCAGAGCTTGAAGGATAGAGCCGTAAAGAAAGGATTGTCAGCCATAAACATTCCTCAAAACCATGAAAGCCACAAATGAAAGCTTAAGTAATGGAGGACGGAATACCCTTGATATTTCAACAATTACCTGCAACAACAGGCTTTGTTCAGAGCCCTGGCCATTTTTTCAAAAGCCTTTAGTTGTCATGGCCAGAATAGGAGAGGGGGAAAAAAAGAAAAAAAAAAAAGAAAAATGGAAAAAAGAAAAAGGAAGAATGAGAAAAAGAGAAGAATCAAAAGCTCTGATGTGAAAAGATAAACTTGAGTGGCTGCATATATGAGGAAGTTTATGGAAATTTTTCATTTTTTTAAAAATCAAGATTTATTGCCAGACAGTAGAATTATTAGGCTTGTAGTGAGATACTTCTTCTTTTTTTTTTCTTTTTTCTCTGAGAGATCATTAGAAAGACATTCATGCTGCTGAGCTGTTACCTCTCTGGTCATTTCGGATGTCAAATTATAGAAGAAAAAAATGACACTTGCAAGCATATGGCAATTTGAAAGAGGTTCAGTAACAGGCAGAAGCAAGAAAGTGGAAAAACAAAAGTGAATTCAACTTCATTACACTTCAGGAAAAATATCATATACATGTGCAGGATTTAAAAAAAAAGAAATCTAGTTTTAAATAGTCTTTGTGCCAATATTTTAGCAATTTAGAGCTCATAGAAACAAAGTAAAATGTAGTGCTTGGTATCCGAGTCGACCCAAACTCTGGAGGCAGCAAACATGAAAGGTTAAATGCTCTAGAAATTGCATTTGTAGAGTTTCTCAACTTAGGAGATTAATAGTTACTCAAATGGATAAATATTAGTAAAGGACCATTAGCAGGGAAAAACACAGCAGTGAATCAGAGCTCCCCAGCTTATCAGATCAATTTTAAACAGGTTTATCTTGGACTTTTCCAGCACCTTAATGAGGAACAAATTGGTTTTTTACCCCTTTTTGTTTCCTGAGATTTTGTTGACTTTTTGTTGTTCAGTATATCCAACCATTAATATAAATGGGTCAGTGGCATAAGAGCGTTAATTTTCCTTGCAGGTTCCTGAATACTGTAATTTTATGAAAGTTCCCTTTTATTACTCTGATCATGGTCACCAAAAGTTTAAGAACAAATGAGTTACTGTTGTTTAATGTTTCTTACAAAGGAAGAAGAGACAAACAATGAATATAAACAAATCCAGAAACAGGAGATTAGCTGTTTTTTTTTTCCTTTTATATATATACATATATATACATAGACAATAATGTAAACAGCTAAGCTGGAGTTTGTACACTGGCATGAGTAAACCTGTGGCCCAAAAGAAAAGAATCATACCCTGTGTTTGCAACAAATATTGAACCAGGCAATTGAATAGGAAAGCTCTGTTTTAACTTTTAGATATCTGGAACGTTTTAAAAAACAAAACAAAATGAAACCAAACCAACCAACCAAAAATCACAAAAACAAACAAACAAACAAACAAACAAACAAAAAGAAAAAAAGGAGAGTGATGGAGAGTGATATCTAAAATACAGTTCTTGCTAAAACAACAGAACACACTCATTATACTTTATTAATGGTAGAGCAGAGAGCACAGCAGGCACTCCCTGTTTTAACTGCTCGCTTGCTCATGTAGAAACCTGAGTTCATTCAAAGTACTCCAGGACATGCCCGTGGTCCCTCACTGCCATTCCAAAAAAACTGCAGGCTCGCATAAATCCTAGTCCATTTCTGACATGGTGATGTGGATTTCTTAAACACCCAAGATTGTCTCAGATGATTCAAAACACCCAGGGGAAAGAAAGTGGAATTAACTTGGAGAGCGAAACATTCTAAGACATGCAGACATCTGCCTCTGGGCGAGGCATCTCGTTGACTATTGACTTCTGTGGGCTTCAAATGACATTTGGCACCTAAATGCTTCTGCAGAGCTGACTACAGGATCTTTTTCCCTGAGGTACCTCTGTCTGGAGTTCCTAACATTGCTCTGCAACCTGAGGGTTGGGTTTTGCTCCTGACCAGTTGAGTAAATCTTGATGATCCATTAGCCACCTTTGCTTTCATTTGGCATTGTATGAGTTTGGTGTATTTAAACCACTGCCTGCAAGGGCTGAATTTCTCTATGCCACTGTAAACGGAGCCCAGATTCCTTTGGACACTGTCAAAGGCTGAGGTAACAGGTTAGTTTCCACAGCCTTCGGATACAGTTTGTCATTTTGGAAGGGTGCTGGCAGATGTTTATGCCCTGAAGTGTCTGTGAGATGGAAAGTAGTTACCTTGTGGACCCGTAAAGTTTCTTATGGAGAAACTTGCCCTCACCTCCATCAGCACTTGTATGTGTCCTGGAGCAGGGACATCATGCAATCCCCTTCTACCCATGGACCTCACAGGCCAGGGACAGCAGCTCATCCTCCTCCCTTAATTTCCTGGCCATATAAACCTGTCAGGATCCGACAAAAGTCTTACTTTACATAAACCATAACTTCTCACCAAAAAATCCTAACGGGTTTTGACATCAGCAGTTCTTTTATACATAATTTTGACGTAGAAGGTCTAACAGGATAATTCAGAAATCTGTTTATACCAATTGCAGCTGACACACAGATGAAGCTGTCTTTATACATTTTTTCTTACAATCAGCACTGTCTGAGGTCTGCAAATTATCTTAGCAAGTTTAGAAGTTTTCTAAACTGGATTTCTTTTGGATTCATATATTCATCCCATTTTCATGACAAAAAAAGTTTATTTTTGTGTGAATACTTCACGCTTTTATAGGGGAAAGAACAGAGTTACCACGAGGTTAAATGTTGCAGTATAGGTCTGAGCAAGTTGAAATACAAAGCAACACTTCTACTTCCTCCAATGAAATATGCATTTCATCTTCCATGAAGACTTGTTTCTTGCTAGTCTCTGTCAGCAGGAGCCATCAACATAACAGTGTTTTGCTGACCTGTGAAAGAGCTTCTGGTAACCACTACTCAAGAGCTCCATTAGGATGGAATCATTTAAGCTGATTCTGTAACAATGTGAAACTTTTGTAAAATGAGGTTAGGAGGTTGATGCATTTTATATAACCAAATGCAACCATTTTGGGCCTGAACTTGTGAGCTGCTGAATAGTCTCAGCTTCCATTAACATCACAGACATGCTCAGCATTTTATGAGATCAATACCAATGAAATCTAAAATCTTAAGATAATGTTTTAGTTACAGTAATAGCAGTGAAAGTGCATAGGAATTTAAAGGCATTTCCAAAATAAAAGAAACAAAACCCATAGCATGTTTACTTGTTACTGATGACAGTTTCTAGTTAATTTTTTTCTTTGTTTTGCTTTGCCCTGCCTTACCTTCCTAGAATACATAGTAAAGCTAATCTAATTAATGACTTAATATATTTTTGACACTGTTCCTCAACCAATGACCAAGCATATCAATTTATTAATAATTACTTGGGAAGTTCTAGTTTTTAATAAGTACAACATAACACAGTCAGCCCATTAAATGCAAATGAAAGGTCCAGTAACAAATGTAGATGCAGATCAGAAATCTAGCCTAAAAAGGATGAAGTCCAGTTCCCTGGGGTTTCTCTCAGGAAAGTTTATAATTTAGTCACACATATAAATATACTGAACACTGTTGCAAACCTTGTTGAGTCCAGTTGCATCTAACAACAGGCAAGTTCCACAGCCATATTCCTCTAATATATACAAATTTTGTCACCTTTTTCAGGCTAAATATATTAATTTCTAGTTTATCCCTATAAAAAAGATCTTGGTGATACCATTAATGCCTATGGCATCTGAACCCATAGAGGTTTTAAGTCTTTTTCTGGAAGATGTTCAAGATCCTCCATTCCTACTGACTACAGAGACCTGAACAGAGTCCACCAGCAGGATCAGAGCTAGGATACCTCCAAAAATTCCATCAGTGCAAGTAGAAACAGCACTGCTAAGAAGCAGGTAAAATTATTGTTTGTGGGAAGTTATAAACCATTTCCCAAAAATATCCTTTCATCTTGAAACTTCTAGTACTTGAACACAGAGATCCCTCCTCTTTCTCAGGCTATTTATCATTTTTAGAGGCTATAAATTATACACACCGAGCACCAATTTTATACACCAACAACCATAACAATGCAGTTGCAAAACAGAACACTCTGAAGGGTATGTTCCCCTTTCAAAAAGGATAAGGAAGAATAATAATGCAATGCATAGGTCTGCAGTAACATTTTCCATTCAAGGATCTCAAACTGTTATAAAGGAGCCATTAACCTCATTAAACACCTGTGAGACAGGAATCTAGCCATTATCTTCACTGCTTTCCATGAAGAGGAAGAGCGGGGAGGGTATCCTAATGTTTGTGCACCTTAAGGGTAAGTTTTACAAATGTTTTCCACTTTTGCTATGACTGGTTCAACTCCATCAGTTTTAAGCAAATTCAGGAGCAATATATTGATTGTTCAGAGCCAAGACAGATTACATGATATACAACATGCTGACAACAATGCTGGATAGATCAGGCTCCTAACACCAACCGACTGACTGTTGTTAGTATTGACATTAAGTTAATTCATTGGGAGGAAAAGTTGTACTACAGAAATCAAAAGCGCACATCACCACCTTCTCTCAAGCCAGGGATTACCTGATGGAGTTTGGGATCTCCCATAGCCTGGAAAGGACCATGATTGTCTCTTACGAGAGCTTGCCACAAACTGGAAGTGGGGAGTCACTCTCAACTCCCTGCCAAGGAGGACAGCCTGAGTGAAGAGCGCTGAGCAGCAAAGCGAGCCCTGGCAGGATGCTGCCTCTCTTTTCCTCCTGGATAGCTCTCAGCAATCAGCGTGTAGCCGAGTTCTGGATCACAAATCAGAGCTAACCTCCCTCTAGCCACTGAAGAGTGACTGACTTGGGATAGATTCAGGCTTTCACTCTTTTCTATCTCGAAAGACTAGAGCTGAGCTTGGCAGCCTGAGCTTTTGTTATATTCAGCAGCGATTCAGTCAGCAGCATATGGAGCACTATTCAACCCACCCAGTCTGAATGTAGAGCTGAATACCACCCTGTTTTACATTGTTGCTGTCAGGTGTCCGTTTTTTCTGATACTGAGATGCCAGAGCTGGCTGTCTCAGTCTTCTCCCTGTGTATTTACTCTGTGTGACATTTTGACTCCTGCTTTTGCTTTATTAACAGTATTTTTTACAAAGTTTGCTGGACAAACAGGCCAAAAGAGGCTCAACTGCTTACTTGGGGTCATCAGCACAGAAACAGAACCTAAATATGCTGTATCTTCTGCCCCCAGATCACCAGGCATCACCTCCACATGTGGAAGAGGTGTTTTCCACCAATAGTTAGTTTATTTTCCAGATAAAGTCTTCCCTGAAATGTCTCTGTGGCTGTCTCCAGGGTCTGGGAGTCTCCATTTGAAAATCACTCAGCTCCATTCTGACAAAGTGACTGGCACATGCAGGTCTTGCTATATTGCTGTATTGCTCTGCCTTTTCTCTTTTTAATACTACATCTAGATTCTTAGGAAATTACAGATGTTATATATTCACCCAGAAATACCTAAACTAATAAGACATTTCTTAGATACCTGAACAATTAAGAAATATTTATTTTCAGACAGTACCCAGGAGGAAATTTCCAATTTTTGCTTTGCTTCATTACCATTATGAAGGTCAGTCTTTGTTCACCCTTGTTACAAAGTACATTTCATGAAGAATGCCAAAATTGCACCTTACGCAAAATGTCTTTTACTTTACTTTTTTCACCAGCTTTTTGTTCGAGAGATGTGTTGAGGATACTTAGGGAGTTGAGGGATGTGAGACATCAGTTCCCCAAACTCCAGCACAGCCATTGCGGTAAGAGCTGAGCATGCCATGAGTCAGAGCATCCCTGAAGAGCTGAACAGGCAAGTGAGACAAAAGATGAGTAAGGAAATGTCCACAGAGGCAGCTGGCCAAAGTTATAGGAGAGGTCAGGGGGAGAATGAAACATGGATAGCAAAGCTCTCATCTTCTGCTAAGTGCTCTTCCCACAAGGTGAGAATGACTTGCTAATTTAGCCTTTCTATTTCAGTACATATCACCACATGAGACTCTCCTCCGTGTTTTCCAGACTAATTATACAGTTTTAAAATTCTTGAGGTTTCATCTGGACTCTCAGAAGCCAGAATGAGATGCAAAACAAAACGAATCATGAGAAGAAAAACCCATTTGCTTTACCCTTTCTGCACTGATGTTCACAGGAAACACAAGTCATCTGATGATCTTCTGAGGAAGGCTAAATCATAGTTTTGCACCATGCTCTTAAAACTAAAATCCTTCTCTCCTTCCCACCCTCCAAGTGCATATAAAACTCAGAAGTGTGTAGTCTTTGCTCTTTGTAAATATGCCTACCTGGAATATGAATTCCAGTTTGAGCACGTCCTTTGCTTGATCTGGAACTCACTTTGCCAAGAGGATGCAAACAAGAACATATAAGTGCTGACAGTTCTCCAATGCCATTTCCACAAATCCCCCTCCAGGGACAGATAAATAATGAAATGACTGAATGGGAAATAACACTACAGCATCTCAGCCTACAGAACCACAGGATATGCACCAGACACACATGGGTGAACGCTGAAATGCTGAGAACATTTAGTAACACAGATAGGACTTTGGGAATCCTCATGCTTGTCTAGGCTAACTGAAGTGTAAATCTGGAGTAAATGGAGCAACAGTGATGCAAACTGTCATAACAGATTGAAAACCAGACTCAGAGTTCCTACCATCTACCTACATGATAGGAAAAATCTTCATCATCTCTGTATCAAGGCATATTTCTTGATATTTCTCTTTTGAGCGCCTCCTCTGCCGTTTTAGTGGCGCTGAAATGCAAAATATTCATCTTACATTTTCCACAGCTGACTCCCGTTCTGCTAATTCAGTTATGCAAGACTTGACCCAAATTATTCCTCTCTTGGTTTGGTGGGGTTTTTTTTTGGTTTTGGGTTTGGCTTTTTTTTTGGTTTTGTTTTTTTTTTAGTACTTTGCTGGTATTGGTAAGCAGTCTTTATGTCCAAGGCTGTCACTAAACTGAGTTTGATCAGGCAAATCTTTACTCCCAAGACCGTGCTGCTGAACTAGAATGGTAGAGTGTACTCTCCGTTAAGTGCATTAAGCAAAACAGCATAACAGCACGCAGCGTTTTATACTTGTAGCCTGCAATTTCCCCTCCTGCCCATATCAGGGAGATCTATCACCCTGCAAGCACAGGATTTTTCCATTCAGTGACTGTTTCCCTTCCTATTCATTGCTAACATGCTATCAACCATTTCAGCCACTGCTAAGAATTGAGCTGATGTTTGCAGAGGAGTATCTAAAATGATTTGAAGACTATCTTCCTGAATGTTAAAATATTTCCTTGAAGTTCTTTATAGAATAGGGCTTTTTCCCCCTTATTTAGCAGGTAGATTTAGTTCCCTCTAACTTTAAGGGGACCATATACCACTAGAAATCCATGTATGAACTCTGTGACTTCTCAGACACATCAGCGTGTCAAAGTTTCAGGAATTAATGCCTGTTATTGAAAAGATTTACTTCAGCTTTCTCTAAGCAAAAGACAACTGAAAGACCTACAGTCTTGTGCTGCAGTCATTAGGCTGTGTCATCCTCCACTCCCTACTTAAAAGCTTCTTGTTGTCTCCTCTTTTCTCAGCCAGAGAGATGCTCTGATTCAAGACAATGACATCAGTGGCCCAATTTTCTACTGTGGGCTTTAGATATAACACATCTCTCTTAGTAACCCAGTACCATTTTTTTTGCTATCAAGCAAGCTTTCTTTCTAATATGATACATGTTGTTCTATGGGAGTTTTTCTGATTTTCGTGAGAGACTGTCCCACTTGGACCCACCTTTAACAACAAGAGGCAGGAAAGGGTCTTAAGCCCCTTAAAACCAGCTTAAAAGGGAAATGCTTTTCATACAGCAGCTCTTCAGTTTTCAAATGGTTCTTGCTCATTGTGCTTTGATCCTATTGATGCTGAATGCTCTCTTGCTATACCTCAGTGTGATATAATGGAAGGAACACCATGTGGTAGTCTGCAGAAAAGTCGATTAAACTAGCAGACATAAAACTGCAAACAGCTTTTACGCGTCACTAATGGACTGGGACCGCTTGGCTTTTATGATAGCTCAGAAAACCTTACACACCTGAGGAGCTGTAAAAATGAGTAACAGTTAAAAACAGGAAGAAATGTAAAGGACAAGGTGCAAAGCTAGATGGCTTTTGGCATGAGCTATTCAACAGTGTCAGACCATGGTCTGTTTACAGGTACAAACAAAATGAGCTCTCCTTCTCATGGGAGAACTGCCTTTATCCCAACCGTACCCTGGAAACTTGGTGATCAACAATTTGACTATTAGCAGAGTCCCTTTCCATCTGTTAAAAAGAGGTAATGACTTTGGTCAACAGGGACATTTAAATTGTAGGTTCAATGTTTGGCTAACTAAGGATAAGATTCGGCACTTGTCTCAGACTTAGCAGAAACACTGGTCATTAAATATTTCCCCACATCATGTTTAGCTCTGGCCAGTGCTGCCTGTCTTTCACTTTCAGACCCTCAAGGCTTTTTGCCTTGTCACCCTGTTGCCACATGTAATGTCTACATGGTGCTGTCCCTCCTTTTAGGGCTCAGGACTCAGAAGGGCAAAAGTTCTGCCAAATTCTTTTCTCCTCTTCTCAACTGGCAGACACATGGGCTAATTCTCCGAGACAAACTTAACAAAGCAGTATCAGAGAAATGACAAATTTCTATAAGTAATGCTGAATACTGCAAATGATATGCCTGAAAAATCACTTGATCATTAAACTAGAGAAGATGCCTTCTGTAAAATAAATAAACCATGAAAAGAGAAGGCAACCTTGCAATTTAATATTCACAAGGTCTGAACTGCTCAGGAAGATCTTGGCCAAATGTGAAGACACTTTGTGTGTCATGCACTTTTGACAGATGCTGTCCCCAAAGAAAAGCTGAAGCCAAGTCTGACACCTGACTCATACCAACAGGGAAGACAGAGAAATCTCCAATGCTGGCTCAACTAGGCAGGAGACAGCAGGGTTTTTTATGGCAAAATCTTTTGACTGTCATAAATTTTCATGCTCTGTACCTCGATACCACAATGAAAGGCGATGGATTAGATCCATTTGTCATTATTAAGACTCTCGCTCCTAGTTGGAGGAAAAAAGTTAACTTGCAGATAGTATAGCTCAATTAAATGGAAACCACACATCCTAAAGAAAACCAACCCTAATTGCAGAGCTTTGACCTAAAATGAATCAGTTTTGGTCTTAACTGACTGAGCACCAAAATGTATATTCTATTATTTTTCATCTTGCTGTGGTAATTAATGTAAGAAATGTTTAATACCAAGTTAACTTTGCCTGTAATGTCCTCAGATTAAAGAAATTGGAAATAGCATCTCTGTCAGACTCGTTGCACAGTGTTCTCATCCCCTGAAGGAAACCCAAGCTCTGCTGATTAAGAAGACTTCAGCTTTTGATCATGAGTTATTGGATATCGACCCATCATTCAGTCAGGGCTGCAGACTGACTGTCCTGAACTGAAAGGCTTGGAATCAGATCACATCCAGGGGGAACAGCTCTCCAAGCAAAACTTCCTTCTCATCTAAATCAAGTCTACAAATAGCAACTCACGTTTGTCAGACATTCATCAAATGTGACATGCTTCATGGAGCCAGGCCACAAAAACACAGGAACCTGTCATAATAACCTCATGCAAGACAGTAGACGGTCCTGATGCTATATGACATGCCAGGGAGCAGATATCATGCTTCCCGAGCAGGTGAATATAAAACTCAATCTTGTAGAAAGAGAAATTGTCACTCATAAATTGGGGGGAGGAAAAAAAAAAAAAAAAGGAGACTATCTGATCCAATTAAAGTGTACATTGATTACTGTCAGGTTGCAGAAATGCCGACACACAAGGATTGATCCTGCTTGAAGATGGTGCAAGCAGCAAGCCCCAAAACTGGGGGCTATAGGTCTTTCCAAAACCACAAGAAGTAGCTGCTAAACCCAGGCACAAAAGTTCTTCAGAGTTAGGTATCTCACTGTATCTCTTAAAAGCACTAATGGTTTGGTCAACGATTATCACTATTTTTGTTATTGTTCAGTACAGAATGCTGCAATTTAGATGCTCCTGCAGCAAAGAGCTGCCTGCAAGTCTCTAGGCTATGCAAGGACCAACTCCACCAAAAACACAGCAGACAAGATATGATAAGCAAGACCAGTCAGTGTCTATTCAAACCCAGCCGTCTTCAACAGGGCAGCAGGACTTCATCAGGGGGCAGCACAAGGGGAAGGTTTTGAAATACAGATGAAAACAACAGCAAAAGAAAGTAAAGTAAAACAAAAATCTTCAAAAAAAGAGAAGCTTTTAACAAAACTGCCTCCTTTTCAAAATCAGGGAGTGAGAGAAAGTAGGCTGTGTGGGTGGTGAGGCCCTGGCACAGAGAAGCTGTGACTGCCCCATCCCTGAAAATGTCCAAAGCCAGGTTGGATGGGGCTTTGGAGCAACCCGGGATAGTGGAAGGTGTCCCTGCCCGTGACGGGGAGGAATGAGAAGGGCTTTAACGTCCTTTCCAACCCAAACCATTTTGTGATTCTATGAAAACTCTTTTGCCCCTTAATGATTTGTTCCTACTGAAAATTTTCCCTTTTTAAAGTGGACATTTCCTCCCTTCACCATTCTTCCTTTATATCCCTTTCTTTCTATTTTCAACCCCCTACTATCCCATTTTTCCATAATGAAAGCAGAGATAAAATAAGGAAAATAAAATTACAGATTAAAACTTCTAACAAATTCTTCACGACAAAAATCTCAAACAAGCAAATATTAATCTGTTTTGGAAATACAAATTAAAATAATAATAATAAAAAAATCTTACTTAAGTAGATTTACTAGAAAAATTGTATAGCCAGTAACAAGTTCATTTATTTTCTTGCACTAAAAGAAAAGAAAGATGGATGGGTTTGGCTCACCCAGTGCGTGGTTCAGAGGCCCATTGTGTCCAGTTGTGTCACATCCAGACACATCCACAACACTCACATGTGGATGTTTATGTGCCATAGACAGTATAAAATGATATCTACATTTATACTACTCAGAGTGTATCCCCTTGGGTTAAATTACATCAATTTTCCTTGAGTCAGTTCATTCACCTTCAAAAAAAGGAAACTAATATGTCTTGTGACCACTTCAAAAATTCCATTTAATCCATTGACAAAATTATAGACAGAAAATATTAAAATACATGGACCTATCGATCTAATGTATTGATACATTTGTGATCACTAGATGAAGTGATGCTATACACCACAGAAATATTCCAACTGACTGGCCAGAAGAAATGTAAAACTCAGCCTTCCCCTGGAAGAAATCATGACTGCTCAACTTTGACTTATGTCCTTTAGCAAAAAATAGATAATTGCTGAAGTAGGTAATATAATCAGCTTATAGCTGATTTTTTCATGTAAAACAATAGATGTCTGTAGTTTGAAGATAGAAATTCTTTCCCTTTTGATGGCCAAGTTCTAAATTACTGTGACAGACATTTCATTGACAACATGTGATGGTCAGAGCTGGGTAACAGTGCCCATCCAGTTTATGTACTGGATGTTGCTGTCTGTGAGCTTGAACTTACAGAAACCTCCCAAAACTGCAAGGCACCTCAGAAAAATCTGCACACAGAACTTCAGATGGGCACACCCCTCTTCCTAACACAGGACATAAGAGATCTTTTATACCATGACAAAAAAGTGATAAAAACGCCCCTCTGGATGGTTGAGAATTTGCAGCTGGAATGAGGTGGTTTATGATTAATGCCCTGTGAGGAGGATGCTGTAAACAAAACATTATTTTGTATTGCAAATAAATGGGTCTGCTAAGTGCTGTCTAAATACCCCCAGGTACCAGTGGCCCACAGCTCTGAGAAAAATGCATTTGCAGAGCACTTAGTGTCAAGAAAGCCCATCTCTTGGTGCCAAAGGGTTAAGAGTCTCTCCAAATCAGAGGATAAACTCATTAAAATGGGCCATTACTGGATAAAGAAGAAGCCCCAAGACTCCTTCCCCATTTCTTTGCCAGGTTAGCAGGAGGAACCAAAGAGCATAATACAGGTTTCAGTGCACATAAAACAATAGTAAGCTCCATAAGGAATGAGGATTTCAAAGTAAATAGAATACTGAAAGTCAGCAGAGGCAAAAGTTAACTTAATATAAAATACTTGACTCTCAGGTAAGGCATTAAGATGCTGTTTTGGCAGCCAGAACTAATAGCAGGCTTGCTGAAAGGGTTTTGGCTTCAGAAAGAAGACAAATACAATCCTAATCCCTTTTTCCTGCCACACGCTGGAGATGAGTGAAACCCAAGGGGGAAATTCTTATTACAGCAAATAGGTGCAAGTCCACAGGAAAAATTAAGTCAACTTGACAATTTACAAATTTCTTTTCAAGCATGAAAGGTGGATGAAAACAGAAGGTTATTTTTAAATCCAAACCACAGTATTTTGTATCTGTTAATACCATTGCCGAAGAATAAGGGACATAGGAAAAGAGTCCATAATGAACATGAGTTTCATTTCACTGGCACAGAGCCAGGACAAAATAACTTTTGTTAGACAAGCAATATTAGAAAATCTAATACCAGGAAAAGAAGCTTTTTCCTTCTTCCCATCAGGGGCAGTGAGACCTGGCAGTTTATCCACAGCTTCTGGGTGAAGATACAAACCAAGGTAAAATCTGCTTATCCTTGACTTTGCTGGGTAAGGAATATACAGCACAATATTCCTCAGTACAAAAAAAAAAAAAAAAAAAAGTTCCTTTACTGTGTGCTTCACGTTCCTTCTGATTTATTCCCCTGCAGACAAAAGAGGATTAGGGATAATCAAAGTTTGCCATCAGCATACCTGTACTATTCCACAAATGAAAGACCTTGAGCTTTGTGGAAAATACCCATACTGTTAGGTGGGCATCTGCTTAACCCTTATGGACCTTTAACATGTCTTTTGAAATGCTCAGGCATGCCAGGACCTAGCAGTATTAAATCTTGCTTTTGTAGGTGGAAAAAATTGCAATCCATGCTCTGTTACAGTGAATTGACCGTACAGATCAAATTATACCCTACCCACTAAATAGAGACAGATATGCTCCTGAATCTTGGGCTCAAATGCTCCCAACTCCCTTCTGGCATCCAGCAAGCTGCACTTCTACTGTTCATTTTGGGCATGGAAAATAAATACCTCCTTCTCCAAATGCATTGTGGTTTGGGTGTACAACACCACAAGCATGACGGAGTCAGTGACAATTGTACCTGGGGCAAAAATAGCTAGTTTGGGGATGAAATGCTGATGGCTAAAATCACATCTTTCCTTAATGTCCCAAAAAGTGGTTCCTTGCCTTTTTCCCCCATTGTAGGTCCAGATGTCCCTTCCTGTTGAGTGAGGAAATCAAAAGAGACCACTCTGTTCAGGTTGCTGTATGAGCTCTAAGCACAAGTGGCTGCCATGAAAGCATTATCGACAAGGAGAAAAGATCTGATGATGAGGAGTAGAGAGATGCTGGGGGAAAAGGAACTGCATCTCAGGCACTGGAAGAAGGAATTTTACCCTCCCCCTGTAGACCATAGAGGAGTCAAAGGGATATGGCAGATGAGATGAGAGAACTGGTTTGGAAATTTGCTCTGTTTCTCACAAGAGGTCATATGGGTGGAGAAACGTGTCCAATCCTAGGGGCAATCTGTGAACCCAAGGCTGAAACCGTGCAGAGAAAATTCCCTGGAGGAAAGAACATCAATTAAAATTCTGAAATGGAAAACATCACAGAGGCTCATAAACAGACAATATTTAAATGTCTGTCAGCAGATACTCTGGATTATACTCTGGATTACCATGTGCTACCTCAGACAGCAAAAGAATGACCAGCCAATAAATACAACAAAAATGCCCAATCACAACAAAATGCTACAGGAAATTTCCACACCAAAAGAGTCCCTCTAGCAGCATTTTTAAATGATTTTTCTCTATGTGACTTATAACTGAATATAATATATATGTACCTTAGCTAGCATGATGGGGTCTAGTGTGATATAGAATAAGTTGATTACATAATTGCTACCATGAATTGCACTGTAATGCTATTAATATACAAAAAGTGTTTGCGGGATTGGGACCTGAGCTCCTACCCCATGAAACTTACCCCAAATCTCTAGTTAATTCTTGTAATACTGCTCTTCTTTGACTGCACCTAATTAGAGGATTGCTTGGTGAGAGATATATATGACTATCTGTATGCATATATAAATATTCATATAAATAAACATATAAGTATCTACAGATGAATATATAAATATCTTCACATGGAGAGATTTGAGCCAATGTTAAAATGCATCTTCTTTCCAGCAATGTCAACAAAATTTTAATAGATGAAGATTTCTGAAAATTTCAGTTGGTTTGGGTTTTAAGACTTTTTGGTACAGATTTATCCTCTATGTTTTATTTATTTAGTTAATTGCTCTAAGTTAGGTCATGGTCACCCTTGTATTTCTCTATAGTTGAAAGAGAGAAGATGAAGATACTCTTAGAGAAGGTGACTCTGACCTTTTTTGGGTTGAATCACCCTCTGGAGGTGCCTATTTCATCCCTGCCTAAGCAGCAAATATAGGATTACTTCTTACTTAGCATGCTGACTTAAAAAATTGAAGTCAAATTTGGTCCCTAGTTCCAAATTCCTTCATCAGCCAAATAAAACAATGTTTCCCCTTATCTGGAGTGCATCAGTAAAAAGGTGTTTGAAGACAGTGAATTAAGCCTTGTTTGTTCAGTGGTTGACCCCATCTTGGGACAGGCATCTGGAACTGGTGACATCAATTCTAGAGATGTCAACCCAACATCACTGGCCTCACATGATTATGTTACAACTCTTTGACAGCTGAAGCCACATGAGGTGCTCCTCTCGCTCCTCTTTTTAATATAAGCATGTTTCCACTCATCTGGGCGAATCTCAGATTTCCTTGAAAAATCATCTCTTAAAATTCAAGCACAGCTAGGATGAAACACAGTGGGGTTTTTTCAATCTCTTACAAGACTGTACCTATCATTTAGGACAGAAAATGACTTAAGCTTGAGCTAGACACCCGGTCTCCATCACAGATAATAGAAAGAGGCAAACATCTTCAGAGGGCAATTAATCCCTGGGGTCGGTCTTGATTTTGGTAAAGTGAAAGTCGTTTTGGGGTGGGTATGAAACGTAGGAATGTCTTGCAACTGTGATAAATAGAAGGAGAGGTGTTATGAGAAGAATGAAGGCAACAGTACAGCTGCTACACATCTGAGCTAGGGGTGTACACACTGGAATTCATCTCATCCAACTTCATCCACTTAAAAGATCATCATCAGGCCCAAGTTAATCTAGGCTCTTTTCTAGTTGATGGAGAGAGCATGACCAGAGGGCCCATCTAGTATCTGCACTACTGGCAGCCAAAACACTCATGGCATGTGCCAGCACTTGCCATCAACTTTAGCACAAACCTTGATAACTAATTGCTCGGTGGCTCACTTTTAGTCAACTTAAGTGAGGTGAGATGGATTCCACACCAGGTATTTCCTATGGAGGCAAATTTGCTTTATTTAAATGTTGAGTTGAGAACAGGACATAGTCCTTCAGAATTCTTTTGTGCTATAGGCTCAGGAAATGCATAGCCTGGAAAAAGAGCATTAGCTCACCTAGTCTAACCACTTGGATATCATCAGCTATTAACTGCCACACAATTATAACTGCACTAAACCTAGTCAAATGCTTTTGCTTAAACTTAACCTGTACTTGGCTACAATTGCTTTTCAGTGTTGGACTGAAGACATCAAAAGTAAGAGAATTTCCCTCATCTCTGTAGTTTGTTCTGAGAGCTAATTGCCTTCCCCACTATAAATGTGCACCTTTTTCCCCCATTTGAATTTGCCTGGCTTCCAGCCACTGACTCTTGTTAAGACTTTATCTTCAAGATTCAAGATCCCTTTACAACCCAGCATATTTCCCTTAGGAGGAAACTTACACATGGTCACAGAGGAAATATATAACAGAGCAAGGAACCAAACCTTACACTCTGAAATCTCAGGATAATGCCCAGATCATCAGCTCATCCATGCTGCTGACAGCACATTGGAGAATGGGGATGGATAATGGTTATTAATGCAGCATGAAGACAGGGTTTTTACAGGTGAGACTGTGAGAAAGGATAGTGTTACCTCTGTCTTGTCCAGTGATACACACTGCATTGGCAGCTGGGGTGCCACAGGAGAGACCTGGTTATACAGGACACAAATGTCTCGGGAACTCAGCAATGTATGGCTCTGGCCTCTCATGAGACAGATGGTTTCCCACATTTCTGCTTCAATCTGTTTCTAACTTAATAGCAAATGTCTGCCTTGATTGTACTCTGACTTTCATGAACCAGACAATGCTCTCTGCAACACCGCAAGTAGCAGGTGCCCCTGAGCCTGACATCCCTCATCCTGTTCCTCCAGCTTCCCCTCCTGGCATCCTGAGGTTATTGTGGCAAAGACACACGAAAGGGCACACAACTTTTATGGAAAGTGGCAAAATTCATATATGAGAAAGCATCTTCTCCCTCCCTGGAGCTTCACCTTGACGTTGTGAACTGAATCTCTGCTCTCTGTCTGCTGCAGCCCCACATAAAAAGAAAATTGTTTCTCATAAATTACTTCAGAAATGCACATTGCATGTTAATTGTAAAATAAACAGTTTAAATTCATTTCATTGAGCATAACATCAGAAAGAAAATGAGCCAACTGCAGTAGATTATTTTTGTTGGATAGGTTTCAATCATCTTTACTGATGCCCTTCATTCTTCTCCTGATTACCATCACTAAAAATCCCCATAGCAAATTTCATCTGAGTATCTAAAAATAGAGATATTTATAACTTAGCTGTTTTTGTCTCACAGTTCTCCTCCCCCTTTCCTCCTTGCATTTCTAATCAGACTTATTTCAGAAATATGTAAAACATTCATGCTAGGACTATGTACGGAGAGGAATGTGGGGATATCACCACCTTCTTTTTTATCTGTACCATAGCTGGCCAAAGGAGTAGGTTCAGCCCATTCCCATTAGCTCTGCCCAAAGTTGTCCCATGAGACTTCTTCTCTCAGCTGCTTATATGAACAGTGCCTATTGACATTCAGATCCAGCCAGGTTAGCAAAGAGTTCCTAATAAGACTGATTAAACAAATCTAGTTTGCTTTCACAAAAAAAAAAAAAAAGCGTGAAGCAGAAAACACAAATAGTCCATCCCACAGGCCAGCCAGAGCAGAAGGCAATATATGGGGCAAGACAGAGAGCAGCATCTTCTTCAGCTAGTTGCACTACATCCAGGAGATGTGTGATCAAGGCATTAGTGCAAATTCTCACTCAGAATAAAAGCACCACAACTCTACTGACTTCACACCAATGAGAAGCCAGCTGATAAGCTGGATGCAAAACCAGCAAGTTTCACAAGTTCAGAGATGGGTGGATGTCACCCTTCCATGCTTGATCTTTTGTTTGACATCCCAAAAATTAAGCAATTCATATTGAAATCAGAAGTCTACCTGTTGAGCCTACATGATCACTTTGTAGGTTCCAAGTCATACCTTAAGGCACAAGATAAATTGAAACTTAGCCCAGTCTTGTTTAAAATTCAGCTCAGGTTCATAGAACTACAAACCTCAGTTAACCCTGTGAACTTGGCTCAGTTTTAGGGTTTGAACAGTCCAGGTCTAAACACATTTAAAACACTTTTTCTTTTTTTCAAAAGCAACCTGGGCAACAACTGAAAGCCTTGGGAAAAGTTCCTCTGCATAGAAAAATAGCTAATGCATCAAGTTATGGTTTCTTAATGGCATTCAATTAACACATCACTGTTGTTAGCTGATTAAAAATTAACTGCGAATACACATTTAACATTTAGTACTTACAAATGTTCCTTGATTTATTAAAATTGTCAGGAGTTAAGGAGTCTTGGGATAAGCAAGGAATATTTTCTTTGCCTATTTTGGTAACTCTGTAATGAAGCAAGCAGCTTTTAACAGGGAATTCAGACTTGAAAACTTTTCTGTAAAGCACATTATTAATCATTCTTCAGATATTAATGCTCACTTTCCTCAGTTCGTGCTGTTTGTGATAGTGTGTATTGACTAGCTGCTGTTGCACTGGAAGAAATCCCCTACTTCAGAATTGCAAAAGAAGGGAATGTTGTTTGGAAATGTGCAGATGAATTTCCTCTCTTATTGTATCTGCCAACAGGAAATCTGCACACTGACTTTTTGGATTGCAGTATGGCAACAAATGCCACCATGGGCCTTTTGCTGCATGTGCCACCACTACATCAACAAGGAAAGAGGTGACACCCCCAGTCTGTAGTTAGGAGCCAGCAGATGGAAAGCCATGCTCAGGAGAAGCACAGCCAATGCTGGACATGAATTGCATCCTCCACACAGAGGGTTTCCAGTGACTGGCAATCCCATCCCACCTCTGATGTGACTTACAGGACCACCTCTGGCAGACCCATTGATGCAGCCAGTCTGTGCTCCCTGTCATCTGACACCGGTGTTGTTCCTTCTATGATCTTTCTAAATTTGGACATGTCAGTACTGATGGTGTGTATACTGGGCTGGCTCCGACTGCACGTGCAGTTGCTGCAATCACATGTTCAAATAGACATTTAAGCCTCTGAAGAAATATTTGTACTCTCAGATGTGGCTAATGTGTTTATTGAACCAGGTCCAGGCAGTGACAGGCACGAGGACACTGCAGAAATAAAAACAATGCAACCAAGAAGCAGCAATAGCAGTGCAAAGAGCTCAACATTTCAGCTAAAAAAAGTCAGGGAAAAGAGAACTTTCCTCCTACCTGAGCACTGATATTTCAGGTCCGCCTGCTTTAGTCCATAATCGTGCCTCTCTGATTAAGTGACATATGGATGCAGATCATGAAAACAAGACTCCTACAATGTGAGCATTTGGTCACCCTGCTCGTGAGATGCTGACAAAAATCTCTTAAACACAGAAGTTGACTTCAAGCACTGTAATTTTCTGTCTTTGCTCTGCCACATTGCTCTACCCCCAGTATAAAACAAATGAGGAAAAAAAATAGAAGAGAAATGAAAAAAAATTAAAAAAAATAAGCTTGGGAGCACTTTTTATCACATTCCCCTCTGACTTGCTCCTGGGGAACACAGCAGTGTTTTTCCTTAGTTCTGTACCTAATGAAACTCTTGTCATGATGCAGGGATTAATCTGATTATTTATTATTTGCATTAAGATGATACCATCTGCCCTTCTCTTTTCTCTTCTTTTCTCTTCTCTTCTTTTCTCTTCTTTTCTCTTCTTTTTTCTTCTTTTTTCTTCTCTTCTCTCTTCTCTTCTCTTCTCTTCTCTTCTCTTCTCTTCTCTTCTCTTCTCTTCTCTTCTCTTCTCTTCTCTTCTCTTCCCTTCTCTTCTCTTTTCTCTTCTCTTCTCTTTTCTCTCCCTCCCTGAATTATCTGTTGTGTAGAGCAAGATGGGCACTGTGTTAAGAAAAGGTGGTTATGCCTGTTTCAACGAAGGAAAGTGAGGTGGGGAGAAATTAGGGATTTAGCTGGAGTTTGCTGAAGCACAGTCAAAAGTATCCTATCCATTTCTATGGGCTATGTATCAGGCCCTAAGCATAAGCCTACTCTGCATAAAACATCACTGTGAGATAGAGATTTAAATTAGCTCCAAAATAGCCGAGCGTCTGCACTGCAGCATCGCCACCTGAAGAGAGGCTAGTTCTGGCTGCTCAAGCAGACAGGTCATCCCAGCTTGGTGCTGGTAAACTGAGGTCCTGCAGCCTCCTCACTCAGAGCTGGCTCAATGTACAGCACTCCAGGCTGTATCGAACACAAATGCCCAGGATAACCTCCCTCAACTAGCACAGGAAGCAGTAAAATGAGAAAATAATGTTTTCAATCACAATATGTACTTTACCACCATCCTGTCTCAAAGTATAGCTGCCATGCTGACAAAACAGGGTTCAGGATGAATGGTAGGTAAGAACATTGCTTTCAGTTTTGCCTGTTCTCTACCATATTTATTGTGGCTCTTACCAGGTCTAAAATTCCAGTTTATGAGAGGGGACCTCATCAATGTCTTTCAGTGTCTGGAGGGAGGTGTCAGAGGATGGACCAGGCTCTGCTCCATGGTGCTCAGCAATAGGACAAGGGACAATAGATGCAAACCGATGCACAGTTTCACCTGAACATGAGGAAGATCGTTAATCTAAGCATCCTTGAAAATCTGTGTTTCACGTGCACTTAAAAATGAAGTGTCTGTGCATATCTGATGCCCTTAACTGTTGAGTATTTTGCTGCCATTACTTACTGACAGTGATGCCTCAAGAAAAATCTAGCACTAATAACCCTTTTGCCCAGTGGGGATGCTGACTTTCACCTGGTCAGAAGCCCATGAGCTGATGACCAGATCCCCACACTCTCCGCAGATACACCCTACTCCACTTAGTAGGCTGGTCTTGTCTTGCCAGTTGCTTACATGAACCACATGCTGCTGTTACCACCATTTGCTGCTTAAGTCTGAGCCTGACATTCTTCAAGGAAACGAAGGGAAAGGGCTTACTCACCCCAGTGCTCTTCATGTGAAAAGTATGACAGAGCTTATAGACCTCAGAGACAAAGAAGGATCTACCCAGGCAACAAGAAAATCCTGTCAGAAAGCAGGCATTTGTCAGGCAGTGAAATAAAAGGCTCATCTCCACACACACACAGAGAAGCCCAGAGCATAATAATGGTGAGGAAGGGGCACCCAAATAATTTCAGGGAAGAAATGAGCCCCTGTCATGCCTCGTCCCAGGGGTGCTCATAAGGAGCATCATCCCACCCTAGTGAGACACAGGAGCTGCTCTCTGGAGCACCTCAGGGACAGAGAGAGGTCAGTACCCAGGGGCACATTATGAGGTGCACGAGAAGAGTGTTTTGGGATAGGATGGAACTTATGTGATATTTGGAAGAAGTAAGAAAACTGAAAAAGGGGGGAAAGGGAGGGCCAAAGTGGTTTGGGAGAGCCAAATAAGCAGAAACTGAAGGAAAAGGGGATAAATCAGTCAGCTGTGTAAATAGGACTGGCTAGTGCTCTTGTGTTTGGGATGGTGTGTGCAAGGTGTCTGTACCACCCTGGAGGGGGGCCGCAGCCTCAGGTCCTCCCAGGACCAGGTGCCAGCAACATGAGGGAGATTGGGATTCCCAGGTAGCTACTGGTCAGACTAAGTGTCTGAGCCCAGCTACTGGTGGATCCACATTTTTCACCCTGACCAGCCAGAGAGGGGACATGAAGGGCTGCGGGTGCTGACTGTGTATGTGCAGTGTCTTTGAGGTGTATGGATCTGGATCCATCTCTGTATAAATACATATGTTTGTGTGCCTGTGCATCTGCAGGGAATACATGCTCTGTCTCCGGACTCGTGGGACCTCTGGTGTGGATCTGTAGCAGTCTCAGCTCTCCCAGGCTGCCAAATTTGGTCTTTCCCTAGCAATATTTTCAATCCACGAAAAATGCAGGTGTGCCATATGCAACAAATTCAGGGATCTCAGTATTCAGAGTCAGACTTTGGAGGTTTGGAGAGGCTACTGTATCATAATGCTCTGTTTGATAAGCTTTACCAGCCAGATCTGAGGAAAGGAAGGAGAAAAGGAGGTACCTTTGGACAGTCCTGCCAGGCAGATGGACAGGGGAGCTTTTCTTTTCAGTTGAATGATCCCAAGCACAATTGCAGGGAACAGTTTATGGTGCAAAAGGAAAGATAATAAGAATCTAATGTGAAGGAAATTTTCAGATTAACAACTGTCTTCTCACTCTCTCCACAGGCTGATATTGCTTGGTGCTTTCATTTTCTGTTACGCTTTACATCCAAGCAGACTGTGATCTCTCTTGATGAAGGCACTGAGACAAAGAGCAGTTGGGTGCCTAAATATCTCTGAATACCTCTATGGACATAGCTCTGAAGACCCTGAGCATTCAAAATTCAAAATGGGGTTAGATTCCTCCAGCTGCAGAACAATAACTTTTATAGCCCTTTTCCCCAGACAGTCTCAAAGCCTAGAGTTTGAGACTATAATGAGAAGTTTAGAGCAATTGAAGTCTCTTATTTCATATTCATCTGAATGAGGACAGCCTGGAACCTGAGATATCTCACTTTTTCGTTTAAATAGCTAGACCTTTTTTATCTATGAAAGGGGCCTTGAGTAAAGTAAGGCCTTGTGCTGAACTTGAAGACATCAGGGATGGTTCAAGTTATACCTATCAGATTCAGAGGCTCAACTTTGCCTAATTCCTGGATCTCACTGGGATTTAGTCAGGAGTTAGCCAACCCACTGTTCAAATTCAGGGGTGCCCAGGGCAGGTTTTCAGGGTAAAAGCATAGAGATCAAGAGATTTATTATTCCCATGGATTAAAAAACTGAAAGGTCATGTGGTTTAGATGACAATTTGAGAGCATCTTTGGCACCAAATTAATTGTTTGAGAGTGTTCCTGAAAAGAATTTATGAGCAACAGAGTAATGGGCTTTGCAGGCACTGTTTGCAATTGGAAAAGGTTTCATCTCACCTAGTTTTTCCCATTCCATCAGGTAGCACTGAACCTGGGCTCCTTCCAGTGACAGAGGTAAGCAAAGAGACTCCTTCTTCTGCAAGCTATGGAACATGAATTATCTTCCTCATGGGTCTGTCTCTCTCTTTCTGCTATAGGAAGGAAATTGGATGTTTGGCTTAAAATAAGAACAGAGAAGAAAAGATGGACCTTGCCTGGCACCACACTCTTTCTTCCCAAAGCCCTGTCCTAACTGGCACTGAGTTTAAACCATAGAAAATGTCAAAATCTTATTCTATAAGTGGAAGACGTTCACTAGCATGATGCAGCTTGTTAATTATGAAACATTAAACATACCAGGCCAGATTTTGATATCTTGACAATGATGGCAATCTTGTATACAAATAGTCCTGCTGTAATAAATTGGACTATTTGTGTAATGGGATCTACCCAAGGCTACGAGTGACTCTGTGAATCCAAATCTGACACCTAATATTTATAATGGCGTTAGATGACTCAGGGCTTCGTAACAAAACAAGGAGTTTTTCAGCCTCTGGCTACCTGCTTTAATCTCACCGCTGTCAACCGTGACAAAAAGTCAGCACCCCATGACAGCTGTTCAGAGACATCCTAATGAGCGGGTGATGTCGGAGGTCCCGGCGGACATCACCCCGGGAAGCAGAGCTGTGCCCCGGCCCCCACGCTGGCAGCCACAGCGGAGCAGCGCTGGCCTCCGGGTCAGGGTCGGAGCATGTCGGGTGGCACAAAGAAACCGGCGCTGCCGCCATCCTGCAGCATCTGCTCCGGGAGAAAGGCATGTCTCGGGACTCCGGGCACAGCGAGGACACAGCACCCCATCAGCATGCACGACCAAAAATAATCCCTCCCCCTGACAACTTTGGCTCACCAGCGAGGCCTAAACCATGTATTCTTCAGGGAGTGCAGCAAACCCAGAGACCATAATTAAAATATGTTAATCTACACTGGGCACTTACCCATGGATAAACACTTCCATTTGGCACAGTTTCCTGCAATCTTCTGAGATTTGTGACTGATCTCAGTACCCCACTCCTTTCCCTTTTGGCATTTTTGGTCTTACTTTTGAGCCAAAAAGAAAGAAATCAATAAAAATAAATAAAATTCAAAGTAAAAGAGAGAGAGAGGGGGAAAATGACACTTTTTTTCCTCATAAGTTTTGTAATTCCAGTTCGCTTTTACTGAGGGTGGGGGAATGCTGTTGCTAAGCTATGTGTTCATTACAGCCAGGGGGAAAAAATGAGGTTGGCTCCCAGTTTTGCTTATGTTGTTAAAAGAGTCTCTGAAGCTGCAGTTCTGGAACAGGTCTCCTCTTTCTTTGAAAGCATGCTGTTTGATAGACTGTCATTTGTCCCCTCCTTTCAGAAGAGCCAGCTGGCAGCTAAGTGCTAAAGCCAGTGACTTGCATGTGTTTTTCTGACATTTAACAAATGGGAACAGCTTGCAAATCTGCATTAACTCACTCTGTCTCACAAATAATCATCGGCTACGCGGTGTAGACATTCGAACATTAGCGCAAACACAAAAGGGAGCGGGAGTCTGTGGGAAAAACAAGTTGGCAAATAAAAGATGTTTCACTAAGGGACAGATAAAGCTTTTTGGTTTAGATGGAGGGTTCGGATATAGCTCCTGAAGATGGGGGGTGGTTGGAGGTATGAGAAGAGCGTGAAGGGAACCAATCCTCTCCCTCTATCCGCAGGGTAAGATATCGGATTTACACCTGAAATTATAGTGTCCTTCCTCACCATTCACAAGTGTTTATCACCAGAGCATTTTCATTCTGCATCTTCCACCTGAGACATTCTGAGGAAAACACAGAAAGTGCACCCAACACTAAGTTGTTTCCTCATCAGCGTTTCTATGTGGGAGCTTACGATGTCCCCAATTTTTTCTCTTTGTAAATTAACATAAGATTTTGCTACTAGCATAATAAATGCTACGGGATTGTTCAGGTAATAAAGGAACATGGATAAACTCAAAACATGATTGGTTCTGAGGCTAAAATATGGCATGCAAAACATTTAATTTCTAGGCTTATGTCTGAGATTTGGACTTTTTACTTGAAAAAGAAATATACACTTAATTCCTTTAGCCTCTCTGAAAACTATAGCTACAGCTTTCAGGGACTGAAAGACAAATCCAACTGTTATTTCATCTTAACCTCTCTTTATTTGCCCCTCGTGGAGACTGAGAAAGGCTCATGCCCAAGTAACAATGCAGACATTTTCCTCTGGTGTAAGAATACCCCTTTTCTTTCTTGGTTCACACTCTTAAATGGGGACAAATGAAGTTCACGTAAAATTATGGGAGAACCTCACATACAGACCATATGAGTTTGTGGTGATTATCTTTCTTTGAAATAACACTCAAGCCAGGACTCCAACACTTAGACCAAAACACCTCTCTTACTGAACCTAAGTCCTGTGCCTGGGAGTCATCACACACTCGTGGCACCTGCAGGTACATCTCTCAAGGCTGTGAGTAGTGAGTCGCAGGGCAGAAGTGATCCCCCTTCTCGAGCAAAAGAAAACCCCCACAACAATGGCAGTTATGATTTCCAGAAAGTATCTGATGGATTTGAGTGCAATTAAAAATCGTTTTGCCTAGTGGAATCAAAATACTTTGCACTATTGGTAGCTGGGAAGGAAGCATGCCTTGGCTGCCTCATCTAGCACACTAACTTTTCCGAAAATGTTGATGTTCAGAAAAAGGGTGACTGCACCTGTATTTCTGACATAATTTAGCCAAGATGATATAAACTATATACTGTACCACTTTGTCCCAGAATTCTCCTACCCCACCCTAGTTGCAGTTTAAAATAGGGATTATATGCAAATTTTTTACTAATCTCATTAATGCCAAGAAAAAGAAGCCTGGGATCAAATCTTGTACCAGCTTTTCCACTAGGAAAAAGTCAGCAGCCTGTAAGACCCTGTGAGGACACAGCCCTTCTGGAACCTGCCTGGTCTGTAGGCAAAGCTTTAGTGTACGCAGGAAATTGTAGACAGTTGAACCCCTCTTCAACTGGAAGCAAAAGCAGTCCCATACTTTCCTGGGTGTGCAAAGACTGTCCCAGAAAGAACAGCAGAGCCATAGGGGCTGGATGGCTGTGCCTCCCCTCACCTGAACATCTACAGACAAGTTTTTTTGGGAGTTAAAGATTCAGGCTTCATTGAGTCACCAATCTGATCTAGTGGGTAGCATTCCTGCTTACGGCAGGGAGAGACTAGATATTCTCTGAGGTCCCTTCCAACCCAAACCATTCTATGATTCTAGGCAAATAAAGAGGTATTATTTGTGCTCAGCTATGTTCCTCCTTTCCCCATTCCCCCCCAAATATATGGTCTACTCGTAAAAAATAATCTGGTCATTCCAATCAGCTACAGGAAGTTCAAGACTGTGACTGATAGATTGTATGCACCATCTCTAATTACTCTGTCATCTGTTTTCTCTCAAGTACTGGGCAATTTCAATGAAGCCTTAAGTAGGGAACTCAAGTCATACTTCCTTGTCACATATGCACTGTACTTTGTTTGCCTCTCTGAAATATAAGCACTGCCACTTTTCCTGTAGGATCCATATTTCTTTTTACTACTTCCCTCTACATTCTTCTCTCTCTCTCAACATTTCGCAAGTTTGTTCCTGAAAAAATATCCATCTGTAAAAAATAAACAGAACAATAAGACCTTGTAGGCATGATGTAAGTGTTGCTTGCATTTTTTGTACTGATACTTACATATTTAATTAAACACAGTCCTGGCAGCTTTGTAATTGTTTAAGAGTATTCTAACAAAAGCCTAACTGCTGAAGTGGGCAGAATTGTGTATTCCTTCATTTTTCTTGCTCTCCTTTAGCACATTCTGTGCAGTGCAGGAGTGAGTGTATGATTTACTATCGTCCTGGAACAATCTCTGCAAAACCTTACTTCTGATTCCCCTCCCCATCTCTGCCTGTTCACACACACATCTACACATTTTGTATCTGGAGTGGTCCCAAGGGAAGATCTGATTCATCTTGTACACCTACCTGAATTCAGTGAAGTTTCACCATCATGGAGGAGTTTGGCCCCTTCCAGCAAAGCTCTGCAGTGGTTACCAAATATATATGAAACAACCCAAAAGGTATTCTCTTCCAGATTATGAAGCAGCAGATCAGGCAGGCAGATGGAGCAGGCAGACAGGAACAGATAGGATTTTCTCTCAGAAAAAGAAATGGCAAATACTTCCATGGATGAGCTCAGAGCAGTGCAGCTTTGGAACAAATATGTGAAAGGAATTTCAGGGGCTTGGAGGAAAGTTGTAACTAAAAAAACCAGATGTTACCAACTGCAAGAAAGACAGAAGTGTTCTCAGCATGCTTGTGCCAGGTGCAGCTCCTTGACCCTCTTGATGCTATAGGATGCAACTGGCCAACAGATACAACCAGTGTGAGACCTCTAAAGATGCTGGGGTGCATCTTCATAAAACACCATGGAACAAAATAAAAACTGCCCAGAAGTTTACTTCTGAGCAACCTTCATGCTAGAAAAAAGTAATTCCCAGAAAACAGCTGGTCAAAATCAGGAAGTGCAGGGTAAAACTCACATTCAAAAGTTTCATACGTCTCATTACCAAAGCCAAACCTTTTGGTGCAAAGATATTATGCAAGAGCAAATCTCAGTGATGAGATCAATGCTAGAGTTATTCCTGAAACTTTGTTTTTGTGAAAATTCCTGCTCACAGCAGCTGCCATAAACTAACGAATGGACTTTGTCCTCCAGGAGAACTTGTCCTGTGCTCAAGGAGCTTTAGATCGGACCCAAAGGTGTTGGTTTGCTGTGATGAAGTTTGCTATGGACAGGCAAAGAAATATGAAGCAACAGACACAGACTGACCTTTCCTAAAGAAAAGTTAGGCCTAGGTAACAAAGTCATTCCCTACTCTCTGGATCATTTAACACTTTATAACATTTTTAGATGCACGTTTCCAACCTTACTGTCATTCATGGTTGTTTGTATAAAGATATCACAGGAATGTTTGGGTTTATTTTTGTTGCTGTTGTTGCATTTTTTTTTTTTGGTTGGTTGGTTGGTTTGGTTTTTGTTGTTGTTGTTGGATAATCAGAGACACCAAGCAAATATTTGGAGAGTATAGAGCTCAATGACACAGAATAGCTCAGAGACAAATCGTTTTGGATACTCTTAGAAAAGACCTAGTGGCATTTTTTTTTAGCGAATAAGAATCAGCCTAACCTTTGCATGTACATTGAGCAACAGTATCGATCCACAAACCTCCAGGGACAGCTTACAGGCAGAAGAGGTCAGGAAGAAATGCTCCCCGTTGCACAGCAGGGTGTTCATCGGGAGGAACCATGGAGAGACATTTGTTATTCATGATTTCCTGGAAAATCTCACTGACCTCTCCAGTGCTACTCTTTGCTGTAAAAAATTTATGTGAGGAATGAAGCCAAACCAAAGCACCAGATTAAACTACTGAGCCTGGGACCGAATGGGAGAGGTTACCCAGCACAAAGAGAACAACATGTTTGAGTTCATGCTATAAAGTCAGACTGAAAGTCCAAAATCTGCAGCCAAATACACTTTTAAATTTCCAGGTAGCCACTGAAATATCATTCTTATAGATGGAAATTCCTCTCCTAGTTCCTTTTGGAAATAGATTGTTGTGTCTGGAAACTAGAATGGGAAAAACAGGGCTGCTGCAATTGAGCTGTCGCTTCTTTGGACCTGGTCCCTATCTCTTCTAGCCTTTCCTCCAGAACATGTAAAAATTTCAAAAAAAATCAAAAAGTAACATGCAGGCATTTATGGCTGTGCAGGCATGTGCTCGCATGTATGTGAAAGAGACAGATGGGGAGAGGATTCCTGACCCAGAAGTGTGATTAAATCCAAAGCAGGTTGATAAAGGATCTACTGTAGTAGGATGTATTAAAAAAGAGAGTTATTGTATCTTCTGAACTGATCAAGGTGATAAAGTAACTGATCACACAGAAGAACTGCTGGAACTGCACCCAATTCTACTCTATGAGTAAACAGAGTCCTGTGGCTCATTCAAGAGGCTATAAATTTAAGCTTAGTATTTCAGGTCTATATCTAAAGAGTGACAGAACCTCATATCTCCTGATTCATCCAGAAAGAATGCATCATCTTTTTGTACCAATCTAATCAGAAACACTTTTGCCACGTCCATTTTTCTTTTTTAAGTCAAAAAAAGGCACAGAAGAGATTTAGTTTCGGGTTTTCTTTTTTTTCCTCCCCTTCCTCCTGGATATGGAAAAAATAAAACCAACCTCGACTTTGCTAAGCTCTGACGCAGATACCCTCATTGCACATCTCACAGCAGAGCAACTCATCCCAACCCTGTGCTTTAAGTACCATCTAGTGGTTACAAACATATTTGCATTTCTGTTGTTGGAAGGTCTTTTAATTCAGATTTCTCATCTTTTAAGAGATTAACTAGTGCTATCATTTTCTGAAATAAAAATAAATACTCTTCCATTTATTATTCTTTCCCTTTTTTGGAAGAAAATCTTCATATCTTTTTACTTACATCATCTCAGTTCCACCGCAATATTTAGCAACTTCAGAGAAAAGAGGGCTCAAGAAAAATCTATGTGTTTTTTTTCCTTTTACAGATAGAAAATAAATGTCAACACATGATCCTGCATTCCCTTTTTATTTTTAAGATTTTCCATTAAGAGTTCAACACATATGTCTCTGAATATGCATTTGAGAATTGCCCTTCAATTTGAGCCATTTATTATTTTTGAAAGTCCTGCTCCCGCTATCTACCTATCTTATAATAATATCTCTCTTTGTGTGTTCCCCTTTCCATATTGCCTGCCATCTGTTACACGATCGCTGAGAGATAAGCCTGGTTCACTTGTTTGATTAGTTATCTTGCTTTCTATGTCAGTGGACATTGGTTAAACATACCCATTGTGTTGCCCTCCTGATATCAGCAAAGTTACACCGTAAACAGAGAAAGGGGACCTCCTCTTTTCCACCAAATCTATGTGACTCTCTTCCAGCACAAGGCTCCAAATGTCCATTAAGTAATCACAGTCAATCCCCTTTAAACAATGGTTTGGGAGAAATTAGATTTTGTCTCATTCTAAAATAGACATTTATGACAGATTAAATGAAAATGTTTAAGACACCTGTCTTCTCCCTGATTCTAAAGGTTGCTCATCGATACAGGTCATGTTCCTTGCCATCGACCTCCAGTGATGGTCAAGCTCCTCATAAAGAGCCTTCAAGAGACTCTCCTCTGCATGACTGGCAGCCCAGGGCAGGAGGGTACCACAGCAGCTAAAAGGGTCTAAAATTAAGAAAGATGAGCTGAGTCCTGGCATGCTTTGCTCTGCTGATATGCCATGAGACCCATCAGTCAGTGAAGCTCCTAGAGTGAGGGGATGGTGCTGTTCCAGGCTCCAGGACTCTGTTCGGCTGTTCTGCTCCAGCAGCTCCTCAGGAGCCACAGGTAGCACTGTAAGGACAGCTCAAACACCAACCTGGGCATAAACATCTCTAGGTGTCTAAATTCAAGTGTTTTATTTACACACAATATCCCACTCAATACTTCAGTCAGCTAAAATTTGGCAAGACAAACTCCACCACAGAAGGTTACTAATTTCACCTTGTAAGTCTAACTGGCAAGTGATGTGAGAAAAATAAAGACAATAAAACATTTATCATTCTCACACTGCCTCAGCACAGGTTATTACCCTCTCTGAGTTTGTCCCCACAAACATTCAATTTGGTGTTTGTCACAAGTGATGGAGCAGGATCCCATAAAGAAGGTCCTGCTGCTGATGGAAAATGTTTCTGCCCCTGGTTCTCAGTCCCAGCTGCTTATGCCCTCTCCCCAACAATGAGATTTTCAGCCATATTTGCATATAACCATAGTCTAACTCTGGAGATACTAAGAATATGTGCATGGAAAGAATTCTTATATGACAGCTTAAAAAGTCAGTTAAGTTCCTAACTGAGAAAAGCATCATTTAACTACTTTCCATTTGACAAAATTTAGAGATTCCCCCTTTTCCTGATAGAATACTGCTCATGCTGCTTGTATCATACATCATAAATTGCTGCCTAATGTTGAGCTGTGAATTTTCATCCTAGAAATTCTGCTGGAGACATTTTGACATAAGCACAAGACTTATTGCTGGGCAGCCAGTAGATCTGACATCTGTGATGACAGATATTCTTTTTTCAAATGAGTATAATGACACCAGAAAGAACAGGATCAAACTTAATGTCCCTGAAGTCTTTTTCTGCGAGTTGCCGATGTACCCACATGCAGATTTCTGAGGAATCCCCATCAGCAGAAGCAGGGGCATCACACAGGGTTATGGGAGCAAGAAGAATGTACACATTTGTTTCATCAGGCAAATGCATCTTGCCTGCAGGGGTGGGGAGGGCAGGAGGGTGGAATGTGGAGACCTGGACTACAGCTAGTGGATAGTTCCTGCTCTTACAGGGGAAGATATGGCACATCTGTGGCCTACAGCACATTTCTGTTACGTTACCCAGAGCAAATAGTTTATTACGTATCATTACCTCCAAACAACAGATAATCAATTTGGATGTGTCCTTATTTACCTGGACAAACACTGGAAGGCTTTGCAATTTAATGGCCTAACTGTTTGTTAGAACAAATAGACCTATTCAATTCTGAGATCACAGTCAATCTGACAGTTTATAGTTGGTTGGTTTCTGCTTTCGAACTGTGAAACCTTGATTTGTTTTCAAGGTGTAAAATTAGCAGTAACATTTTCACATGCTAACGGGTAAGTCCCTTATTGAAACATATGACTGCACTTGCTCGATGCAGAGTGAAAATAACCTTGCTTAAAAACCCAGCACAAAGCCTATGGCCTGCCTGAATTTCACACAAGCCCTGAAGTGATACCAGGTGTGAACTGGCCCAGACATGAGCTGTCTGCTCAAGAGTAAATTTCAACTATTAATTTACAGGCTGGAGGAGGAGGTTTTCCACTCATTATAAAATTATATTATTTGTATACAGCTCTGCAGAGTAGCAATGGAGTGCTTGAACGGAGCATGAGCAGTTAAAACAGTAATTCTCTGAAATTATTAGTCTTGGCAAATCATTCCAAACCCGGGAAAGGGGTGTTAAATCATCTCCCATTGGTTTAGTAATACATTCCACCTTGTAATCACACTAGTGTAAATAAGTATGAGGTTAAAAAATGAAAGAATACCTGAACTCAAACCTCTGCCTGGAGATCTTTGAACTGAAATGAGTGAGAACAGCATACAAGGAAAAGAAAAACGGTGAGAGGAGAAAGTGCATTTTACCACCTTAAAGCATTGGTTATTTTCTCCTGTTTAGTTGGGTGGGCCAAACTAAGTTCTCAGAATCAGAGAGCCAAGATAAATTTTGAAAATATCAAACCAGACTGCAGTGAGAGAGTTGAAGACGGAGAAAGAAAAAGTCTGGCAAATTAAACATCCTGTAAACCTGGCCAGTATGGAACGAGTTGCTGTTTCCAGTACAAACACCACTTTATCCAGCAATATCTCAGCATTAATCTACTTGAGAGACCTACTGGAGTTCAGACTTATAAAAAAGACATCTATTAGGATGCACTGAAATATATACATGGAGTGTATGTGGTAAAGGAGGTACTGTAAAGACACAGTGATGTTCAAAGAGGATGCTTCAAAATTGCACATAGGTGTTCCCAGCACTCTCTGTCCAGAGGACAGCTGCACCTAGATATGCAATTTATCTGCACCTATCTGCATTTTTCATAGTTTTTCTTTAACTTGAAAACTATTTGTTCCCATGAGGAAAGATAATTATACAGGAATACTATTACTCTCCTGCCTTGGTCTTGCCCCTTTTTTTTTGAAAGTCCAATCTCTTTTAATGTCTCCACATAAAAATAAGTTCTATATTCCCCTATTAATTTTAGTAGTTCTTCTCTGTAGCCACTCCATTTTGAATTTGTCTTTTTGTAGCCATTAGTGCCTGTAAGTTACTGTTAGATTTTTTTGTACTTGCCTTTCCTGTAGTTGCATCACTGTAATGATTCACAGACATCACACAACTTCTATGAAGCACAGGTTTTTCCCCTCCCTCAATAATAACTGATGATCTCTCTTTTTAAATCAGAAGTTGCTAAGTTACAATTCCTCCTAAGCTCATGAGTGATACCACAGAACTGGTTCAAAAGGAATCCTACCAGCAAGCTTGACGGAAAGCCCACACTCGACACAATGTTTTTATAAAGTCCATTTACATCTTGGTTATCTCACCCTTGGCCATGCTGAGATGGGTTACTTTCTATTTAATAAATATTCTCTAAAATCATTCCCTTAATTACCACTTGAAACATAGAAATTGTATATTACAATTTTCTGAATTGTGTGTTACTTAATCACCAACCTACAAAGAGCAGATGCCTTACTAGATACATCACAAGGACCTCAAGGCGATGAGGTCAGTGAGAAGTAAAACCACACACAGTGCACAGAACACAACTGCCTCAATAGCTCTAACTCATAGAGGGGTATCCATGGACACAGGGTGCTTCACTGACATACTCAATTCCCAATAATGCCATTAAAACTTCTGTTTAAAGGCTAGACCACCTAATAGTAAAGCTAACACAACTGTCACTTAGATTTTCCCATCAAAGAGCTTCTAAAAACTTAGATTTTTTTTGTTTCCAGCTCTTGACATAAGTGATATTTTTTAATCTTTTACTGCATTTTCAATTGAAGGTTTTCATAAAATGGCAGAAAAAAAGCCACAGTGAATCCTTTTCCTAATTACCATTAACACTAACATTATCATTGTCATTATCTGATGCAGAAGTGAGTTCTTTAGCTTTTTACTAAGGCTTCTTGCCTCTCTATATCTGTGAATGACATAGGACAGGCTTCTATTGGAAGTCCTGAACAGACTCAGAGAAACATTTTTGGATCAGGGTGCTAGGCACATTTACTCAGTGAGTTCCAGGGATCCATCTTTAAAATAACTGTGTCTTTATAGTACTAAAATTCTGCTGTTTCATTACTGACATAGCTTAATTGCTTCACAATCAGGGGAAAAAAATTAGAAATAAGAAGAAGAAAGAAAAAAGAAAAGCAGAAAATACCTGCCTGACTTAACTACTTTAAGCAGCATGGTGCAGAATATAACTTAACAGTCCAGTGAACTGTCAGTGGCAGAAGTAATTGCAAATTGGTGGGATAGTTCTCTATGTGATGGGGATAGGAGTTTTTCATGCCTGTTTTTAATGGGCAAACAGCTCTCAGGGCAGCTTCATATTCTGTCATTAATTTGTAAAGATCCTTTATAACGTAGAAAAGTTAAGATAGCAAAAAAAAAAAAAAAAAAATCCAATTACATGTTTAATGACTTGGCATTTGTGGTAATGCTATCTAGCACAAATTCACCTGTTAGAAAACAGTCTATCTTTTAGTCCCTGGGGTTAATAGAGTGCAAAAGCCTAGTCTTATCTGAGGGTGGGAGAAAAGTAATTTTTTCCTACCAATAAGAAAGAAAAGCAATGACAAAATTGATTATGAATCTTCAACCTGCTTTTTTTGAGCTTAGCACTTCTATTTATTATTAAATACTTTCTAAAAGAAAATAACAGGTTTCTAATTGCTGGTGTCTGACTCTTCCCCAGGATTTTGCAGAGGCACATGGCACTTTTTTCCCTTTGTAGCCAACATGAGCACCCACTGGAGTGAGGCTTATACCCGTATCATGTCACGGGGCTGTAGTGGCAAGGCTGCAGAGCCTGCCCTTGAGATCAAGGCCTGCTTCACTTCCATATGGAAATGGGATCCATAATAAATATGGTTCGATCACTCAATAGATAGATGTAAGGATTTATCCTGGCCTCAGCTGCATGCTCATAACTACACTCAAATCAGCAGTGGATGCTTAAATGGCACTAAGAGCAGAATTTGTTCCACAACAGCAAAGAAATACAGCTTATGCAAACATACATATTCATTTTCATGTCTTCCTTTATCAGTCACTGCTTTATTTGCATCTCACCCTGAATAAAAGGTTAGAGAAGGCATTAGTAATGAACGCTCCCATTTTAAAACATTTAAATAGCCTGCAGTATAAATTGCATATTCTAACTGACTGCTCTGGTGTCAATTTCTGAGTCCAGTGAAAGGAAGAGAGGCAGAATTTGGTGTGTTTATGCAACAACTTCTTTGCTTAATACCAGATTTGTCTGTGTCACAGCTAAACCAGGATTAGCAGCAGAAATACTAAATTATGTTACAATTCATACACTTCATCTAGCCCATGTAAAACATGGAAATACTGTAATGTCAAAGCAGCAAACAAATAAACAAACCAACCAACCAACCAACAAACAAAAAACCCCCCAATTCTCATCAGTCCAGTGTCTAAAACTAGGAGTTTAAAGGTAAGTTCTGTCTAATGCTGGAACACAAGCCCTGCAATCAAGACTTACCACCCCTGGTCCTAACTCAGCTTGCAGTTCGTCTGGCTGGAGATGGCTAATGAAGGCCGAATACTGAGCATCCAGACTAATGAAATCCAGTGACTTCTGTAACGTTGGGTTTTCTGAGCAAGAACCCCCACAACTTGTACATGAACACTTTAGGGTCAATTATGGTTTTTTCCTTAATGTTGGTTGGAGAGGAAAACATTGAACTTCCCAGTTCCCCAGCATCTTTCCTCTGTGGCACAGAAGCTACAAAATCCAACACACCCTGAAAAATCTGGACATGTCTGGTGCTTGAAGAATTAACACTTCCAGCATGCCCTTTAGTGATGTGGAGGTTACAGAAGAAATACATAAATTTCAGCTAAAGGAGGGGATTCACCCCATTTAATATTAGCTTATAAAAGCAAGGTTTAATACAAGTATGTCATCTAGGTTCCCTTTACAAGCTTTTTGAGAAAAGTAGGACTGCAGTGGGAGTACATCCTGACCTCACACAATTATTGAAGGTGAGTGTCGCTGTCTTGCTCTTGAATATTACTGTCTCCTTCCCTTGACTCTAATGCAAGGGGAGACCAGCCCAGACTAGGGAAAATTACATATTCCAACATGGCAATTTAATTTAAAAGAAAATAACAATCTTTTTTTTATGACCTGAATCCTTATTTGTATTTAGATGCTATGAAAATGGAGTCTTCTGTAACTGCATGGATGGATGGATGCATGGATGGACTTAATTTTATCTTTACTGTATGGTCAAAACCTATGTTTGTGGGTTTTACGTTTATGGAGGTTGTTTTGTTTCATTTTGCTGGTTTGTTTTTGGGTTTTTTTGTAAAGTTGTTATTATTGTTGATTCTTATTTGGAACAACCTAAAAGAGATGTTCAGCTACTTTGGGGAAGCATGGGGTGCAGAGTCAAACTTGTTTTCCCTAAGTTAGTTGAAAGTGATGTGCCCTCATTCCCATGGCAAGGAACATTTCCTTTAGCACAGCTGACAAGTTTTTCAAGGTGTTTCTGCACATTCTGTAGGGAAAGCAAATTGTCATCAAAATTGAAAATTCAGAATATGGGGGGGTTTTTTTGTTTTGTTTTTTTTTTTTCCCTGAAGGTCCTTAGGGCTCTTGAAATGCTAAGTAGAAAACTGAGCTCAATGCATATGGAGGAGATTTTCATATTTTAAAAGTCAGACAGAGTGTCAGCCAGCAGACGCAGCGACTCCAAGAATCTTCAAAAAGGCAGAAGCAGGAAAGTTTACTGCTTGTTCGGCGGACACATTATTTTAGCCTGTGTTCTGCAGATTGAGAGGCAGATTGCCTAGGGTCAGAGGGTGACCCTGCCCTGCAGCATGAGTATTTTTCCTTCTTTTTTTTTTTTAAGTGCAAATTTACATTTGGCTGCAACCTGCCTCCTTAATGATGGATCAGCCTTTTGTGCAGGTATAAGCTCTGATTGATGGGGCACGGGGATAGGAGAGGAGAATGGAGAAAACAAGTTTATAAATTTGACATAAGATTTGAATCGCAGCAGGAACTCTGCCAGTCTCCTTAGGCATAAAATTGAACTGGCTGGAGGTATGTACTGCATGTGTGATGTTTCAGCACTTATTGCTTTCATTATATCTTTACTTACTCAGTCAACAGACTACTAAACTTGCAAAATCTAGCAGACTGGGTTTTTTTTGAAAAACAAATTTTATGATGGGGGGCAGGGGAGAAAGAACTGAAAAACCTAAAATTATGTAACTACATGCTAGGACTTGATCTGAGGTAATGGAATACAATTTACTTGATTTCACTGAAGTTTCACTGATTTTCTCTAGGTGATGACCTGACTCAGTATTCTTGTTCAGCTTCCGCTTTTTCTTTTTTTTCCCTTCTGAATTGGCTGTGCTGTCATTTCATGTTTCCTATTATTATTATTCCTTCCCCTTCTTTGTTTTGGGAATTATATGGCTTATTGACTAAACAGCATTAGAAAACTAAAGTTAATGGGCCAAACTCTTCCCTAGTGCAACTTTATTGAGTTCAAGTTATATAGAGATGAATGAGTTCAGGGACTCTTCCAAAGAGAGTTATTGCAGAGGCTCATTCTATAACAAAAGGAAAGTCAGGAGCTTTGCTGTCATTTCAACAACTTCAGTGTTTAAAGAAATCCAGTGCTTCATATTCAGCTGATGTGATGAAACCTGAGCATACTAAGAGCAAAAAGGTAAAATCATACCTTGTTTTAATGGATTAGAACAAATATTTCATCATTATCAAGAATTCATTTAATAATACTCTTGTTCATGTCTACCTATTCCCTGGAGAACTCAAGTTGTAAGGCCAACCAGAGTGCCCATCTTCTCCATAATTTCATTATTCTTGGAGGGATTTTCAAGACACGGAGATGTGGAACATGGGGACATAGGTTAGGAGAGAGTTTGGCAGTGCTGGGTTAATATTTGGACTTGATGATCTCAAAGGTCTTTTCCAACCTAAATGATTCTTTGATTTTTATGTTCTATCAATGACAACTGAGGGCTGGGCTGACTGACTGGTATGACAAATGTCCCAGGAGCAAGTGGAGACTGTGAGGATCTGGTTCCTTAAATTAGCAAAAATGCAGCACTAATCTGTATTGGGCTCAGAAAAAACAGACCTCTATGTCTGTGTCAAAATAAAAAAGGTTGTTTCTAACCAGGAGTTAGCAGGTCTTAGTGGAGCTTGTAAAGTGGAACTTGCTGTGACAGACTGAGCAGCTGGTGCTGGTAACAGCAAAAGATGGGACTGAGTGGGTGAAAAGACACCAGCAAGTCCTGGGTTCATCTGAGCACAAGGAATGATGCTGTTGTTTTTGGACACAAGGATGGGGAAACAAGAACTTAAGAAGGTTTGTTTACTCATAGGGTGACTTAATGAGAATAGGCTGAGCATACACTAGGACTGTACTACTTAGCCATGGAAAAATAGAAAAATATAAAATCAGGTGGAAAGTGAATCTTGTTAGGTAAATATCATTCCACAAACCAAAGCAATTGGTGCTCCAAGTCTTCAATTAGAACTTTACACATTAATTTGTGTTTTCTGGATCAGGATCCACAGAGCCACCTTATGTGAGAGCCCCAGCTCTCTGCAGGGGTATATACTGCTGGCTGAACACTCTCTGTTAGACCTTGGACATCTACTCCCAGCTCCCTATCATCTACATCTGAATTTGTCTGAACACATTACAAGGACAGCTTTGTTCCAAGGCTAGAACTGAGAAGAATCAGTTTTTGGGCCCAAGTGGTAAAACGAGGTTTGAATTTAACTCCAAAAGAACTGTTTCTTACATACACTTAAAATCACTCAGCATCTACAGTATAAGAATCAACGACCTTTTAATGTACTTACAAATAAATGTAAAACATACATTTGGGGAAGGGAAGGGAAGGGAAGGGAAGGGAAGGG